>NC_140486.1:697500-1262500 GCF_964271855.1 Acomys minous | reverse complement strand
ATGCTGAAGATACCACACTATCGAGCCACAGGACATGGAAAACTCAATCTGGCACTGAGTTGGAAGTTTCCTTCTCACTAGTTAGCTTGAATCATTCTGTAGTATGCTATGCATGGTACTTGGTTGGGAGGAGTGATCAACAGCACACCTAGATGTGGTCCCTTTGAGCTACAATAGTGAATGGCCTCACAGGACAATGCCCACTGCAGCAAGAGTGGTGTGAATGCTATAGGAGTAATAAGTCACTTTATGATTAGATTTAAAGCCTTCTTCACACAAGAGAATTCATATCTTGTACCATGAACTGGGCCAAAAACATATAGATGTCTAGGCAACAGGCTCTAGGGGAGACCCTAATACTACCCATCTGCTAAGTGCACATAGTATAAACTGCTTAAGTTTTTATCACTATGTCCATATATTAGAGCATCTCTCTGCTCTCATCAGAGCTTTTTTTTTTTACAGTAGACAGAAATAAGCACAAAGATCTATAACTAGCCAACACGTAAAGCATAAAAGACTAGGAGTTCTCAGCTCCTAATGGGTCAACTACATTACACCTTCTTCCTCCAAGAGTCGTGAATAACCATAAAAGAGAGGGTGAAAAGACTTTAAGTGCCTGAGGTAGTGGATGTCTTCAGTGAAACAGTGTTTGGTAGACATTCCAGCACCATTTCATACATGAGCTCACAGATGTGACTGCATGTACATAAGATCAAGTCAGCTAAAATTTCAACATGGGTAAGAGAAGGACTCATGTAGTTGCAACCGTAGCTGAGAGCAACTGATGACTGCTGGGGATGGAATAGTGAGTTTTCTTCAGGTATGTGACCTCTAAAGCCTCCCCTTGATACAGTGGATGGACCTATACCCACACAAATGCAGGCAACACTGAGTGAGCTGAACTCAGTTGGTTAAAAAAAAAAGCACATGAAGTTGTGAAGGGAAAGTTATGGGGAAAATAGAAGATAAGTTGGAGGAAAAGAAAAAGGTGATGGGTTTATCAAAATGACATAAATGTATGAGATTTTTTCAAGCAATGAAAAAGGAAGAAATATTTACAAAAGGAACAACAGAATCAAACAGTTTGCTTTGGAGACCCGGGCAGGGCCATAAGATAAACGGCTTCTCAGCTAATTCATGTGCTATAACTGCATTCCTGAAGCTGAGTAATTAGTAAACAACATACAGCTATTTCTTACAACCACAGGAACTAGATACTCCAAAATTAGTGCCGTTGAGGTCTGTTGTGGTTTCTCTTGCTGTATTCATAGTTAGGTGACAGGTTAAAAAAAAGGAAATTTTTGAAATGGGGCCCTAACAAGTTCCCTATATCCCTGTTTGCTGATACTAACGACATCCTTAAAGACAGAATCTTCTTAATCACACCCTAAAGATCCTTCCTCTTTGTTCTAGCACATGAAAACTCAGTTGTTTTTGTTTTTTGGGTTGTTTGTTTGTTTGTTTTTATTTTCTGAGACAGAGTTTCTATGTGTATCTTTGGCTGTCCTGGACTCACTTTGTATACCAGGCTAGCCTCAAACTCACAGCAATCTGCCTGCCTCTGCCTCTCGAGTGCTGGGATTAAAGGCATGCACCACCACGCCCAGCATGGAAACTCAGTTGTAAATGCAAATTGAAGAATAAATTCAATCCACAGAATACAGTTCTGAGTGCTTCCTGCTGAGATACCTGAGTTCCATAACAGCTTGAAGAGCCTTCTGCTTTTCAGGAGAAATGTGGTTGATAGTCCTACAAGTCATGAGGAAAGGTAATAGATACCTGTAAAGACAAGCTAAGGCCAAATAGTCCTTGTCTCAAGTTCAGGATCAAGTTTGGCTTTCATATATCAAAATAAATCATGACAATTAGCTTTGGTATTACCAATAGAATTTTTTTTAAAGGCTTCTGGGGTTGTAATCCAACCAACCTCACCAGCTAGGATAAGGTCTTATATTGTAAGCACCTGAAATTTTTCTATTAGACTGGGTAGAGGCAGTGCTGGGGCCTGTGGAGAAACATTTATAGAATTGTGGGTAAGTAAACCAACCCTTTAGCAATCAGGATCAGTGATTCAAGACAGCTTGAACAAACCCCTGTTTGGACCGTTGAGACCAGGGGCTATGAGTACAGTCATATACATGAGTTATTTAGAGCAATGTAGTGTGGAGAATTAGACAATGAGGAACAAGTGGCTACATCTTCATATGATCTATGTTGTATCCATGACAATCAACAGCATCAACAGAGTTGGGTTGAGTGAATAACCTTGATGCTGTGTGAGAAAATTGAGACACTCATGAGGTAGCATGCCTGCCAATAACCCTTTGCTAGCCATACTGCATCCTCCACCGTGCGGAGTTTTCAGGAAACCAAAAATTGCTCCATGATACGTTCCCAGTAGGTAAAATACACCTCCAAGAATCAGCCCTAAGAAAAGCAATATTGACATTTACATTCACCGGTCTGGAGATCTACTTGGGGAACTGATACTTTCCATCCCTGTGACCTGATGCATGGCTTGAGTGGGATTCTTGTTTCCCAGCATGAATATTCCTTCACAAGAAGATCTAGGAATGTTCGACTGAGCCAAGTGCTACAGCTCTTCCCTGGCCAAACATGAAATCAAAACAAATCTTTGTCTCACAATGTGAACATTGTCCTTAGTGTTTTCAACTGTAAGCAAGTCTTTGAAACCCTGGAAAATAAAATTTTAAAAAAGAAACACACCACCTCAGTCTCAGAACAAAAGTGAGTCTGAATAAGTTGATGTAAGAAAAACAGCTCACTGGAACATAGGCAGTGATTAGGCGAGCACAGATGGTGTCAAGGAGCAGAGGCTTCCAACTGCAATGTCATCATCACTGGGGCCTGTGGTGCTTTTGTGAACATAATTGTGGTCACTTGGGGAAGTGTAGCTGGATCCTACTTTGAGAGAACTCTGAGTGGATCCCCATGGTGTAAGCAGGGTGGTGGTACTTTCAGGCCCCACAGCTGACTTGAACCTGTCACAGAGGCTGGCTACAAGTGGTCTGAAAATGAGATGCAACCCGGTAGTGCCCTGCCCTGAAGCTATGCCACATGCCTCTCCGGCCCTAGTGCAAGGACTTGAGAATGAAGCAAGAGGCCAGACCACTGAAAATGTTGTCTTCCTGTCTTCCTGGGAGCTAAATATATCACAGAGTTCCACTGGCTGTTATAGGAATTAGCCAAAGCTATCCTGGACCAGAGAAACTGAGTGAGATTGTGCCCTGAGGCTCCCCCAACTATTCCAGAAGGCTATGCATGCACAGAAGAACTGTGCGGTGAGACAGGGAAAAAGGAGGGGACTGACTGGCTTCTCCAACGCAGAAGCAGGCGGAGAAGGAACTGAAACTGTGCCGTCAGGCCCTCTGTGAGCATCTTAACTGGCTTCTGCTTCCTGCACCAAACACTTGGTTTTAATCCTTCTGCTCCAAGAGCAAGGATGTCATCAGGGTTCAAAAGGAGACATAGAAGAACTTTCAAATCTCCCAGAGCCAGTTTCATAACTAGTTCCAAAGTTCTTCATAGGAATGTCGGAGAGTGAAGATGGATGGGGGACTTCCCCCAGGTTAACACTGATGAGCACTTGCCAGTACATAACAGGTGCCAGGGAGCAGAGACGAGTCCTCTACAAGGCCCCAGGTCCACTGTACATGCTCAGGAGCCCTCGATGACCCACCCCTTACCCAGCTCAGCTTATGTTACTTACCCAGAAACATGACAAGAGCTAGGTAGGATACCCAGGGACTTGGATACAGTTTGATGAAGGATATACTCCAAGTTTTGGATTCATACTTACATAAACTATATCCTCTTCATTTAGGCATGGATAAGAGGCCAAGAAGTTAGAAGACTGACATCAAACTAGGAAAGCAAAGGAAGACAGGCTTTCCTAGGTATCACATTAGAGTTTATTGATGGCCTGAGCTTCCTGCTCCAACATGGGCCCGTTAATGGAACGTAGTCCTGTATGAGAGTTATAGAAAGCATCACTATGCTGAAACTATAGACAATACCTGAGACTCCTCTTGTAGAAAAGACTTCCACACAGGAAGCTTCGTGATGATCAGGTCAGTGTGTGTGTGTGTGTGTGTGTGTGTGTGTGTGGTTTCTGACCTAGTCACCAGGCAAGAATGGCACAGTCAATACTCTCAACAGTGATGGATGGCTTTATTCAATTTTAACAAGTGTCTCCCAGCAAAGAACAAAACATCTCCAGAGCAGGCTGAGTTCACTCTGGAAATACTTGTCAGGACACAAGTTCCCAACATAAATCCACTCAAATAGAGACATCAATGTGAGACCCGGCTGTCATGTCCAGCATTCTACTAGGCAAAGCTGCAGAAACATTATTCCTTCCAGGGGCTGATAAACTACCATCCACTGATGGCGTCTAGGTAACTATGATGTTGGAAAATGTTTTCTAATGATTAAACTAAAACATCAAAAGACTTCTTCATGATGCATGAAATAATACGAAGTTCCAATCTCATGTCCATAAGTAAAATTGTACTGGAACGCGAGCACCTTTTTTCATTTGTACTGCCTGGGCAACATTCACACTAAATGAAAGAGATGCATAACAAAAAAGGTTTAAGATATTTAGGATCTATCTTGTAATGCACTGAGCTGTGGCCCTCCAAAACTTGGATAGCAAAGCTCTGATTCTTGATGTCTCTGGCTGTGACTTTACTAAAGCTAGATCTTTAAAGGGGTAATGGGGTCACCTGAGGTCCTTTGTGGGGACCTCACGCACTGAGGACTGATGTTTGAAAGAAGAGACAATCCAGACATGGACATTTACTTGCCATGTGAAAACAAGGCAGAAAGACAGTCACTTGAGAGTCAGGACAGAGGCTTCTGGAAAGATGCCAACCCCATCGGCATCTTAACCTTTGACTCTGTTTCAAGGCCAAATTCTGTTGGGGAAGCCACTTGGTCTGTGATATTTATGTCAATCCAAGAAAATAAATGTATGCCCTTTGTTTAAAAATTATGTTGAACTATGTCCTATGCCATAATATTCCTTAAATATTAGTTCCTGTGTCTGGGATAATGGCTTGGTAGGTAAGAGTGTTAACTGTACAAGCAAGAGGATCTGAGTATGAGTCTCTGGCACCCACATGAAACACAGAGCACGCCTATGTGAGCCTAAAACAACAGCATTTAGGTAGGAGGGAGGTATGTGGAGCAGAATGACATCCAAACCATCCATCAAAGCATAAGTAGCAGCACCATGCATCCCACAAATGACATCTGCGAGGCCCAAGGTAGAGGTGCAAACAGAGACTCTGGGTCTGTCCAGCTACCTTCCTTTCATCCATGTGTCTGCCTCTACAGTACTAATCAACTCCAAGCTGCTCCCCTTACGCTGCGGCAACCTGGAATAGCGTGGTCTAGAAGCATCTCCGAAGGCCACGGTAATTAATCCTCTTTCAGCTTTCGCTGCGACAGTGCCTTGTTTCTGTGTCTTTCTTTGCCTCTTCTCTCTTAGAAATACATAAGACATCCTAGGCTGTTTTGTTATCGAGAGCGTCTCTCTGCATGTCTCATTTAAAAGAGCACTAAGCTGTTTGTGTCTTGCCTGCTCTTGCTAACAGGACCATCCACTTGCTTTGCTGACTTGTTCCACACACGCAAACAGCACAGGAGGAGAGGACTCCGTACTCAGCCTGAAGCACAGAAGACAGCAGTCAGCTCCAGAGAGGCCAAGCATGACCTTTTGCCAGGACACAGACTACATCTTGGCATTTCCAAGTATGCATACAAAGTAATGAGATCTTGATAAAGGTATAATCATGTTTGGTGATATACTGACAGACCAGATCAGTTGTAAATGCTTGGCCTTTAAGTACATTTTTAAACAATATCAAGGATGTATTTACCATATACCAAGAGAGATAACTCCTTTCCCAACCTCTGATAATTACAAATACAGGAAGAGCACCTAATCACCAGCACTCTAGAATATTGAACAATAGTCTAGCCAGAAACTAATATTAATTTTTTTAAAGTGTTGGTCATATTCCCACATTTTTCAGACATTACACTGGGATCTAGATTGAAAGAAGACATGGTGTTAGCTTCAAGAAAACATAGATTTATGGAGGAGAAGTGAACATACAGGTAAGAGCTAATATGACTAAGAATAGCTATTTCTTAACCAGACCCAGGGGAGGCTGGGGCTGGATGGGATATAGTTGATATGAAGAGCAAAGGAATAAAGAACAAGAAATATTTGATTCCACCTAAGTTAAATCTTAAAGAATATTGAAGATTTTACTAAGTAAAAATGAGGACAAAGAAAAGGGCAGATGTGCCTCCAGGAAGAATAAAAGCTTCACAAGAAATGTGAAAACTGTTTCTTTGATAACACGAAAGCTCGTCTTACAGGACTTTTTGAAGTGGGAGGCAGTGCACCGCTTCTTTACAAGGTAGCACTCCTCTGAAACCCTCACCTCCCTGTGGCCTGCTGGAAGTGGCCCACACCCTGCTCCCTTCATTTCCTCTTGACTCAGTCACCTATACTTTGTTAAGTATCTGCTATTGCCAGACACCACTACAGACCCTGATGATATGAAAGCGAGCATGCGAGTCTTTAAGAAATGGCTATTTTAGTGACCCAAAAATAAAACTAGTAGGTATTTTTAAAAGTGAAAGTTCACATTCGTTAGAAAAAGAAAAAAGAATGTGTGGCAAATGATAACAAAATAACAAAGGAAAATCTGTCCACCAAGGTAAAGGTAGCTGTTCACATTTAACTGTATCAAAACTACACAGGATCTTTTTTTCTTTATTATAATTTGTTCATATTACATCCTGATTGTTATTCCCTCCCTTGCACCATCCTGTCCTCACCCTCTCTCCCTCTTCCACCATATTCCCCTAGACCTCTGACCACAGCTTACCAGGTCTCATCAGGATAGTCTGCCTCCCCTTCCTCTGTGTGCCCAAAGGGGGCCTCCTTTCCAAGAGGAAGTGATCAAATCTTGGGTAATAAAGTTCATGTCAGAGACATTCCTCGCACCCCCTACCTCCCACAACCGTGGAGAATGTTCTGTGCATTTGCTGGATCTGAACATGGGTCTAGGTTCTCTGCATGCATCGCCCTTGGTTGTGCAGCCCACCTGGATCCAGATCCACCAGCCTTGATGGTCGCCCTGTAGGACTCCTGAACCTTCTAGATCTTTCCATCCCTCTACTTTCCATACAACTCTCAGCGATGCACCCAGAGTCTAGCTTCGAGTCCCAGCATCTGTCTGATCCCCCCACTGGGTATATACTCTCTGGGTCTGGGTTACCTCACTCAGGAAAATTGTTTCTAGTTTCATCCATTTGTTTGCAAATTTCAAGATTTCCTTGTGTTTAATAGCTGAGTAGTATTCCATTGTATAAATGTGCCACAGTTTCTTTATCCATTCTTCAATTGATGGACATCTACGTTGTTTCCAGATTCTGGCTATTACAAATAAAGCTGCTATGAACATAGTTGAGCAATGTCCTTGTGGTGATGTCAACTCCTTGGTAGCACTATCTGCATCTCAGTGCTCAAGATCCGTATGTGGCTAGCATAGGGCACAGTGAACAGAGTGGAGTAGAGAACACTTCCAGAATTGAGACAACCCTGTAAGACAAGAATGATCTTAAAAATCCCCTGTAACTGAGAGAGTGATCCACTGCCTGACAGTAAATGCACTAACTCCTAAATAAACTCTCTAGTACACTTAAGGTTCAACTAGATCACAATGCTTTCTGAACTATAGTGTCACCTCAGCATGCTTTAGGAATGACCCTTTCTGAGTAGTGGTTCACACTGGGACACAAGACTAAAATGTGTTTTTACTGCCTGTCTAAGATTTCTTTGCAAAGATAACAACGGAATAAGAAAGACTTGCAATATGGGAGTGGTGGGGCATGGCGTTGATCCCAGCACTCAGAAGGCAGAGCCAGCCACATCTCTGTGAGTTCAAGGCCTGCCTGGTCTACAAAGCCAATCCAGGACAACCAAGGTGCTATTACACTGAGAAACACAGTCTCAAAAAACAACAAGATTTACAGTGGTTATTTTTAAATGGGGAGGGTTTTGAAGGATTATAATATTGTGTGGGTACCAGACAAGGGAAGGATGAAGGCAATGGGAAACTCAACCTGTAAGAGATTAACTGGGGCCTCATGTAAGCCAATAACTGACAGGGCTCAAAAGTGCCAGTAACAGGAGACCCTGGGAAAACCAGCCTACAAGAGATTCCATACCACCAGTTCCTCACACAAAATGGAAGCCAACAAGCCTTATAAACCAAGAAACAAATGAGATGAACTAAAATAAAATAACAACAACAACAAAGATCTACCCTAGAGAAGTCAGGCTCAACAACACTGAAGAAATAGAGAAGTCACTAGAGGAGACACTCCACTAAGCAGAGCCTACATTTCTTTGTGTAAGGTTGAGACCTCCTGGGCTTTTCCCCATCCACTTGGGCATGTCCACTGGACAGGAGCTCCATAAGCAACCAACAGGGCCAACTAACCAGGGCCCAGATGGGCTTGAGAAGACTGAAGCACCAACCAAGGACCATGCATGCACTGGACCTAGGCCTCCTACACAGATGTAGGCAATGGGCAGTTTGGTCTTCCTGTGGTTCCCCCTAGAACTAAGGGGAGTGGGGAGCTGTCTCTAACATGGACTCTGTTTCCTGCTCCCCCTGCTGGCCACAGGGGAAGAGGACGATCTCAGGCCTGATGTAACTTGAGGAGTAGGGGAGGGAAAATAGGTGGAAGAGAGAGGGAGAATGGGACAGGGAGAAGACGATGGAAGACACTATGATCAGGATGTAAAGCAAATAAATAAATAAATAAATAAATAATATTTTTTAAGAAGGGGGAAAAAGAAAGAAAAATAACTTTTGAAAAAGTCTAATGATACATTCAAATTTATAGTAAGATGTTCTAATTTGATATGAAAAAGAAAAATATGACAGTGACTCTCAGAAATAAAATATATGATTTCTAAAAACTTTGCTAGGAGAAGGAAAAGATATTAAGAATACCTTGCAGGGAAAAAAGGATGAAATCTGATTATTTTTTAATCAATTTAACAGGTTACAGAGAAAGTAAATAAAATGGAAAATTTTTTGGTTTTTAAAAGACAGAGGATTAAAAATAGACATTTATGCTTTCAAAGAAAATGGAAGAAAAATCACCTACAAAAGAAAAGAACGCTTTAGAGAATGCTGGGTGACAGATGACAATGCAGAGATACCTTCAAATTTCCTGAAGGCATAAAGAAAGACATTGTCAAGCACGCCAGCACTCTTTTCCCTCTCAGGAAGTTATTAAGAATATAGGTCACCAAAAGGAATGACTATGGCAAGAAATCAGAAAACATAACATTCAGAAAGCAGTGGATGCAGCTTAGGAATGCTATGACGGAACATTCCAGATGACAGGTACCTGACGTACATAGAGAGTAACAAGTGAGGACGAGAAAAAAATTATAAAGAGAAAAAAATATAAAAGCAATAAAGGAAACAGTGGAAGTCTTTGGGGGAGGAGGAAATGACACCGTAGATGGTACAGGGTTGAGTTATTTCGTGTTGAGGGTTAGTGTATGTAAAAAGGTCAGGTCAAAAGGAATGCAAAGGCTTTCCCAGAAAAATGGGAATAGGGCTTCCTCAAGACCCAGCTATCCCACTTCTTGGAATATACCCAGAATATGCCCTACCACACAACAGGGACATATGCTCAACCATGTTCATAGCTGCTTTATACACAATAGCCAGAACATGGAAACAGCCTAAGTGTCCATGAGTAGAAGAATGGACTAAGAAACTGTGGTACATATACACTATGGAATACTACTCAGCTATTAAAAACAAGGAATTCCCGAAATTTGTGGACAAATGGATTGATCTAGAAATTATCATAATGAGTGAGTTCACCCAGAAACAAAAAGAGACAAACAGTATATACTCACTTATATCAAAACACTAGTCCAAGGGATACGTACCATGAAAAACTTTACTTACCAGGAAAGTGGGTCAGAGGAGAGGACATCCTATTGAGACTTTAGGCGAGAGTAGCATGGAAGAATGGGGAAATAGTAGGACCCACAGGGTCCTGGAAACCTTCAAGAAGAACTTTATGACAGGCAGATCTGGGTCCTGGGGTCCTCCTCAAACTAAGGCACCAGCCAAGGAGAATATTGGCAGTAAACTTCGAACCCCTACCAAGACCTAGCTGATGAACATGATATTCTCCACCGTTGAGTGGAGAGTGAGATCTGACTCTCACATGAACTCTGGTGCCCCTTTTCTGACCACGTCCCCTGGATGGGGAGGCCTGGCGGCACTCAGAGGAAGGATAGCAAGTTACCAAGAAGAGACTCGATATTCTAAGAGCATATATAGGGGGAGGAGGTCTCCTTCAATCACAGACATAGGGGAGGGGAGAAGGGGGGAAGTGGGAGGGAGGGAAGAATGGGAGGAAACAGGAAAGGACTAACAATCGAGATGTAATATGAATAAATTAATAAAAAATAAAATAAAAAACAAAAATAAAAATAAAGGAATGCAAAGAAACTCCACAGAAAACAGAGCTCTAGAGCCTCAGGGTCACTGTGGACTGCTGGGAGATCCCCTTGCCATGGCTAGGAAACGATTTTTTTCTTCAGGTTCTTACCAAACAGCTGATAACAAAAGCGATACTAGTAGAAAGGTTAAATAGAAGGTTACGTTGGCAGCGTCAAAACACAGAGAGCAAGTACAGTGTGCTAAAAGAATAGTAGTGTTGCTATCATTATATAACAAAGTGAAGACTCAACAGATGTTGATGATATTTAATTGTATAAGAAATAAAATGGTAAATATACATAGATTCCAAAGTTATAGAGCTAAATAACTAAAAATGTGATAGGATCATCCTGGGGTATTAATTGAATGATTCTCACAAAAATAATAAAATATTGATGATAAATCAAGAAATAAGTCTTGCACGTTAACTAGCAATATAGAAGTGAACACCATAGAAGATGAACTGAGTTAAAATGCTCCCAAGCTGACTTAGAGATGGTAGGGATATTGCTTTCAGTAGAAACACTTCTGTGCCATAGGTGTACACTGTTTAACCACATGTTACTATGTGATAGCTGTAGCAATGACCTTTTTCTTTCTTTTTTTTTGTGATTATAACATAATTACATCATTTCTCCCGTCCTGCAAACCCTCTGATATGCCCCTTCATGCTCTTTTTCTAATTCATAGCCCCCTTTTCCACTAATTGTTCTTATATGCACACATGTATTACATTATATATTATATGCATACATATTCCTAAATATAACCGATTCAGTCTGTATAATGCTACAGGTGTGCATGTTTTCCAGGCTGATTATTTGGCACTGGATAACAAACTGCTGTGCTCATTCCTGGGGAAGACTGCTTTTCCTGTGAAGTTGACGGTTCTTGAGCTTCCTCTACCCACTTTATCTACTGATGCTGTCCTCATTCAGCTCATGTGCAAGCAGGATGTTGGTGTGACTTTATGGGTACAGCATCTGACACAGCATCACAGCTCTGGCTCTTATACAATGGCTTTTGACATTACTGAAACCGGAGTTTTAATGGAAGCAGTCGGAGTCTGGAGGCTGGACTATTAAAATAAATTAGATGCCTCCGCTGAGATAGATTTGGTAAAAGGAAACAAGAAAAATACTTTTTAACGCATAGCACTCTATCAACCAGCAGCCTCAGGACCACAGTATCAGCAACAGCTAGAATCTTCCAGGAAGCTTGATCTAAGCATCATGCAATACGGTATGTTTAGTTCCAATCTCAAACGTTCCCCCGAAGACTCCAGTATTGAGGACTTTGTCCTCATGCGACTGAGGTAGAAACTTTAGAAGTAAGAAGAATCAGGCATTAGGAGCATGTACTTGAGGCATACGTTTAGTCCCTTACCTGTGCTTCCTTGTCATGCCAAAAGCAATTTGGCTCTGCCACAGGCTCCAGCCATGATGTTCTGACACAGCAGGACCTAATGCAATGGAGCCAGGAAATCTCTGGAGCTGGGAGCCAAATTTGTTGCTTTTCTTCGAGTTGATTTCTCTCAGACATTTTATCATAGCAATGAGAAGCTGACTAGCTGACAACTACTCCTCACCCAGGATCCGTGAATCGGAACAGCGGCATGGGAGGGGAAGAAATCTGTTTTACAATATCTCTGACAGATTTCAATGCTATAAATTTAAGCAACTATGGTAAACAAGAAAATTGAGACATTCAGCTACTAATAAGGAAGATTCTCAAGAATAGGAAAGCTACTTTCTTGACTTTCAATGAACAACTATTATTTTCATAAACATAGAGTGTGTGTATGTGTGCATGTGTCGGGGGCGTAGCAGAATACAAAAAGTTTCCAGAATCATCAAGGTACTAATTAAATCATATTTACTTACCCAGAAAAAAATTGGTGAGAAGTTTTAGAACAGAGATGGTCTCTAGACATTCAGGTGGAAACTAAAGATGGAATTGACTATCTATACAGACTCAACATGCAAATTAGATTAAGATTCAACCAGATACTGGACACTAGACTAAGGGGCATGTCCCATGGAAGTCTTCGCTTACCAGGAAAGTGGGACAGAGTTCCTATTGGGACTCTAGGTGAGAGAAGCATGGGAGAATGGGGAAATAGAAGGACCCAAAGGGTCCTAGAAACCTACAAGTAGAACATTATGATGGGCAGATCTGGTCCCGGGGGTCCTGCTCAAACTATGGCACCAGCCAAGGACAATACAGGCTGAAAACTTCAACCCCCTACCCAGGTCTAGCCAATGGACAGGACATTCTCCACAGTTGAGTGGAGAGTGGGGTATGACTTTCACACGTACTCTGGTGCCCCGTTTTTGACCATGTCCCCTGGATGGGGAGACCTGGTGGCACTCAGAGGAAGGATAGCAGGCTACCAAGAAGAGACTCGATACCCTATGAGCATATACAGGGGGAGGAGGTCCCCCTCAGTCACAGTCATAGGGGAGGGGAGTAAGGGGAAAATGGGAGGGAGGGAGGAATGGGAGGATGCAAGGGATGGGATAACCATTGAGATGTAATATGAATAAATTAATAAAATATTTTTTAAAAGATTCAACCAGATACACATTGTAGTAGGATCATTCACCACAACCTCTTTCCAGCAAAGCAATATGAGTTCCTAGGAGCCATGAGTATTGCATTCCCACAGACTAGACCAGCAATAAGTGTGTTAATAACCACAGCATACTACTGTTCCTCCCCGTGAAGATTATTCTAATTCTAGGTAAAAAAAGAATCCAAATTATTTCTAGAATATGTTCACTGTGCAAGTCATATTTTATTTCCATAAATCAAAGTGTAAGTTAACCTATTTAATGACGGTCTTGGATCCAGTTAGTCCATTTGGCTCAAATTTTCTCTGGATGACATTCTGAAGTCAGGAAACAGCAGATTAGAAGAGTTCTCAGTACTTGACATAAAAGCTATTTGTGTATGAAAAAGTTCAGAAAGAATATAGAAGGGGCAGAACTGAAGAAAGAAAAACCCAGAGTGAAACTAAAAGGAGAAAAATGGAAAAAGCAGATGACAAGGATGGTTGGCTGTGGTGTGGCTCAGGTTCAAACTAAAGAAGAAAGCCGATAAAAATGACGGGAGTGCAAGGGGAAGACAGGAAATGTGTGCGTCATCCAAGAAACCCAAGGGCTGAGGCGTAAAATGAAATGGACCTGGAGAAAATGGTGACTTAACAGCCATCATTACCTTTGATTTATATAATCCCGGGTAAGTGCCTGTGATAACAACATCAGGGCACATGCAGTTTCAATTTTTTCAACCATTCTGTTTTAGGAAGATTTATTTTCAATAGCATTTATGGGTTAAAATTCCATAGTAAGGATGAAACTTAACTGTAAATCTTGACTGTAATCTTGAAAAATTCAGCACAAAGTACTGAGGTTGTTTTTAAATAATATAAATTATTTTTTAAGAATATACTAAGGCGGTCCATCGAATGTCTCTACTGTCACATTAAACATCCGTTTTATATCACTCTCTTTCTACATCATGACCAAACCAATATAAAATTAAAGTGTGTGTGTGTGTGTGTGTGTGTGTGTGTGTGTGTGTGTGTGTTTTCATGGGAATACAAGTCATACACATTTTTATTAGTAAAGATTAGTAATTTACAAAATATTGACCTGTGTTGAGAAGAATTGATAGTCCTGGGGCTCCTTCTACTTCCCATGCTGACATATATCTTTCTTGAACATACATATTAATATATCATGCAGGACTATTTATGTTACTATTAGTAGTACTGAAATTACAATTGAACATCCATACCTACCACCACTTAAAGGCTCCCAAATGTAAATGCTCATCTTAAACGAAATTATTATCAAATATTACATGAATCACAAATATCAAAATATTTAGCTAAAATTATACACATCACATCCACTTCCTCACTGTTTTTGAACAAGGTCATCCATCACATTTACTCTTACTGATTCAATAACAGGTTTTTGTGCACCACACAGTGGGGTTCTACCCAGGGCTGCTGCACGGGAGTGAACTAAGCTTCATTAGAAATGGTTTTTTTTTTTCAGTCTTTCTACATTGGATCTATTTGCAGGTCTTTACTGAATAATTTAATTGGCCTTCTGTCATGCTCAAGTATTTAGTCATCACCAAATAATCACATTTCTATACATTTTAGAAGCCTCATATTTTGGGTGAAATAAAACCTGATTGTTCTGAAACAAGAGAATGAGAATTGTGTCTAGAATCAGTAGTAAGCGTGATGATAAGAAATGACAAGCAGGAGGGCATCGCAGGAAAACAAGTACAGAAAACCAGAGAGTATGGCCCACCAACGCTGACTCTTCTGTCAGCCATGGGCTCTGGAGTTAGCAGAGTGCTGCTGTACACTCACCAGCTGTAACAAACGCACCCTCCGGTATGGGATGCTGATAGGAGAGGCTATGAAGTTGAGGCTGTGTATATAGTGTCAGGGGGGAATATGGGAAACCTATGTACTTCCAACTCAATTTTCCTATAAGCCTAAAGCTGCTCTGAAATTATAAAGTCCATTAAAAATGAGAAACACTTCCCTGATGGTCTGAAACTGAGCTCTACCTGGGAATTTGTGTTTTTATTTGCTAACCCTGGCAGCAGTGCTAGAAAATACCTGGGAATTTCAGTTACACAACTTGCAACGGATGTCTTAATACATGGGGCATATTTTGAGCTCTCCTCACCCGCCTCAGCAGGTATGTCTCATTATCTGAGCAGCCAAGACGCCCTGTCATGTAGAGAAAGACGTCCGGGTGAGCTACATACCCTAGTACTGGACTGCTGAATTTCCTACAGTTTGGCTCCCTCTAATGAACTTTGGAATTATAAAAAATATTTTCATGTCAACTTCAAGCCTTGTAAATGAGCATTCTTTGTTTACATAAGGTTTATATTTGATCACAGCCTTCTTTGTTTACATGTGTATTGTTTCAGTGATTTCATTAAGGTCTTATGAAGTCAGAAATTGCTACTTCAATTGTTTTGGTATTCCTCAGTAACTGAAAGTGACATCAAAAGAACTCCCTGCGTAAATGCTGCTTAAATTATTCTTCTCCTGTCTCACATATTTTTAAAGTAGTACATCTGACCTTTAATGCAACATGCTTTTTTTCTGATAATAGGGCTATCTCTGAGAAGCTCATTTACATGGTATCAGTATGAATTTTGTATTTTATTTATTCAAGGAGCAATCCCCGTCAATCTCTGCAAGGCCATGATTAGAATCTCTATATTTCTGAAGCCACCTGTCAACACAACTGTGCTTGAATAATTACATTCAGCAATCTATAACCCCGGGCAATTCTACTTGTTACAGCTATGGGTATGCTGAGAATTTTAGGTATCAACATATCACCAAGCTAACAATAAAGCTCATGAAAGAGAACCTATTATCTGCCAAATGTATCTCCAGATTCTTGCATCTTGGAGATGAGTCTATTATGGGGAAACTGACACATATCACACTTTGGCTGTCTCTCTACGTGCATACAGTATAATTGATGGTAAGCACCAGCTAAAGGCTGCCATCCACCATAACCAGCTATCTTCCTGGGATAGATTAAATTTGCTGACATAAAACAGTCTCATACCTGGGTTAAACAGATGTCTGAGAAGTCTTGAAGTCACAACCCCCAACCTGATGACAGTCACTGATTACAATGGACACTGGCACTTTTCACTTTGCTCAGGGACCTTCACAGAGGCTTTTATTAGAAGGTTTTTCTTCAAAGTCCCAAGCCAAGATAAAATACCTCAACATAGCATCCATTTTTAATGACTCTCAAGCTAGAATATAAATCCCTATTCAGCACGCATTAACTCTCATCAGTATTTTAACAACTGGCCTCTCTCTCGCCTCTGTCCATGCTGGGTACAAATCTGTGGTGCAGCCATGATAGGTCCAGAGGAGTTGGGACTGCAGACCGTTTAACTGCTGCTTAAAATGAAGACAGATGAAATTAAGAAACAGTACAGGTTCTCCTTCATCCTCAGAGAAGGAGGCAAATTAGAAGTTTTATTATTTATTCTCAGAGAACAGAAAAAGAACCCGAGGGGAATACATGGCCTGTCAAATATTAAGACCAAGTGGTGCAATTAGAAATGAGAGTTTCTTAAGTTTCTCTGTAAGGAGAAAAAAAAGAAGAAAGAGAGGTAGAGATAGGCGGACAGAGAGCTTTGCAAAATACATATTCTTAAGCAAAATCTGATAATTCAGACCCAGGCTTCTCATTCAGATTTCATTTGTTTCACCCTTGGAATAAAATATAAAGATGCTTGGAAATAGAAGCAAAAAGTGGCAGCCTGCTACCAGTGTAAAATGGGCCCAAACACAATAAATGACACTTCTTATAAACAGTGATCTCTGACGCGATGCAGTGAATTAGCCTCACCACGCACCGTGGAGGCAATGACCATCCTCTCCACCTGCATAAATATACGCTGTGTGAACCTATGTGCCTTCGGAGAACACCCACTGCTATATGAAAAATCCCCACCAGATGACAAAATGCATTATTGAAAATAAATGAAAATTCCATACCCTTGCTTTAGAAACGCATGAGATTGCTGTAGCTATGGCTATATGGGGGTGCACAGTCCATACCGGGCCCATCCTTGATCATATTGCCCCTGCTATAGGACATGAAGTGACTCTGGTACTTTCTCTTTGTCTATTCTGTGATGTATGTTTTTAAATGAATTTTCTGCAATAAAGCTCTTAGACACTGACTGAGAGACAAGAGTGGAGCTACACCTGACCCATGGGCCATTTATTCTTGGAGACGAGGGGCATATTTTGGCTAGCCGCGTAATTGTGCTTAGTTACTGTCAGTCTTTATGCTCCCTTGGACATTGCTAATCTATACACACGGACATAGAAATTAACATCAAAAGTCAATGTTATTTGCTGCATTGACATCTGGAGAAAAGACAGCCTAGAATCATCTAGCATCAAGCTCCTCTCCCTACTTTGATCCCAAAGGAAAGATAATCAATGAGCTAAACAAACCCCCTTTATGGAACTGGGTGTTATTTACTTATTTGTGAGCAGTGGGCTTCCAATCCTTGCCCCCTATGAGAGCCAGGAGCCATCTTTACCCTAAAATACTACAAACCATGCCTCCCACAGCCCCTAACTTACACCTTGTCCTGAGTAGTGCTTTTCCCATATGACCCTGGCTGGCACATGGTGCCCTCCTCCTGCATAGTAATGGATGCTGAGGACTTCATCATCCTATCCTTAAGGTGTAGATCCATCCTGCCACATACAGAATAAGGGAGCAATTCGAACAACACATGCCACAGTTGATCAGTTCCCCTAAGCCTCCTCGAGTTATCCAAGTAAAAGCTTATCTCCTGTGGTGGGAAATTCGAGGCCTGGCTTCCTTCTACTTTATGCCACAGCCTAGATCACCATGATCTTCTGCTTTTTCATTTAAAGTATAGTAAATGAGTTTTTGGTTCCTGGCATGGTACATGTGCCACTGCAGTACCCGTAGGGTTATCCTGCCATGCTGGCCACTGTGGTTCATAGATGTCACAGTTGTGTAGGATGTCTTAGCTGTATTGGTTGCCTACCTTCTTTGGAAGCATAAAGCTAGTTCTCATGTGGGAAGCATTCGTGCAAGTTCCAGATCAGAGGTTCCGGGTGCTGTGTCTGACATGCATGGTATCTTCAGCAATTGGGACTTACTTTCAACCTCTCTGGAGCAACCAAGGGAATAACCTGTAATGTTTTGGGGGGTCTCTTGAACAGTTAGATGATCTTTGGCTCTTGGAGGAAGCATCAATCTGGATGAGAGGAACTTCTTTCAGCTATATATGTATATTTATATCCTGAATTGCATGTATATTTATACACTGAGTTACATGTTACATTATTAGGCAGATAGTTAATATTATGATTCCTTATGACTTTTTCAGACATATTTGCTATATTTTACTCTCCTGTATTTTCCCTCCACTTCCTTTTTTTCTTTCTTTCTTTTTTAAAATTTTATTATAATTTATTCAGATTACATCCTAATTCCTCACTCTTGTCTTCCCATTCCCACCCTCCCTCCCTCTTCTGCTCTATTCCCCTCACCTAGACCTCTGACAAAAAGAGTCCTCTCCCACCATGACCACAGCCTATCAGGTCTCATCTGGGTAGCCTGCTTCCCCTTCCTCTGTGTGCTACCAGGCCTCCCCACAAAGGAGAAAGTTATCAAATCTCCCTCTCCTTCCTGAATTAGAGCTCTTCCCCTCATTTTTCCCATTTCTCCAATCGGATAACTTGTATCTTGTCATTCCTCTCTCTATTGATCCTCAACTTCCCCACATGGAAATGGTCCCTTTTCACCTTCTTGGTTTATACACAGCCATAATGGTGAAACATCTCGAGATATATGTCCCCCAGGATGCCTACTGTGAAATTAGTGTTAACTGCCAACTTGACAGAATCTAGAATGGCCTTGGCAATGGGCCTCCAGTCATGCCTGTTGAGAGCTATCTTAGTTACATAAATTGATGTTCGAAGATCCATTAAATTGTGAATGGGACCATTCCCTATACAAGAGATTCTGGACATTATAAAAAATTTTTAAAGTGAGCTTAAGAGTAGCATGCATGCATTCATGTGGTTCTTTTTTTTACTATGACTATGATGTGACTGTCCTGCCACCATAGTGGACTGTGCCTTGCCATGTGAGCTAAAGTAATCCCATTCTCCATTGAGCTGCTTTTATCACAGTACTTTATCACAAAAGGAGGGTGTGGACTAAGAGTCCCACTGACTAATAGGCAATTCAGGCCATCAAAAAGCTGCATGAATTTTGGTGCCCCATATTTGACCACCTCCCCTGGATGGGGAGTCCCTGCGGCACTCAGAGGAAGGATAGCAGGCTACCAAGAAGATACATGATACTCTATGAGCATATACAGGGAGAGGAGGTCCCCCTCAGTCACAGTCATAGGGGAGGGGGGCAAGGGGAAAATGGGAGGGAGGGAGGAATGGGAGGATATACATGATGGGATAACAATTGAGATGTAATATGAATGAATGAATTAAAAAAATTTAAAGCCTGCTGTTGCTGAAGCCAGGGCTATCTCTGATTCTGTTGCCTGCTTTGGGACCCTTTCTCCTAACTGGGATGCCTTGCCTAGCCAAAAGAAGATGCACCTAGTCTTACTGCAATTTGATATACCAAGGCTGGTTGATATCCCTGGTAGGCCTCTCCTTTTCTGATGGGGGAGAGGAGAGATGTGGGGGGAAACTGAGAGGAAAAGAAGGAAGAGAAATTGTGGTCAGGATGTAAAGTTAATTAGTTAATTAAAATAATTATAAAAAAAGAATGTCTATCCAAGTCTCATATGTGGCATCATCATCCTTACATGCTTAAATATGACTCTTCTAGAAACAAGGTATTTTTTCTTCTGTCTTTCTGATAGTCAATTTGTGAACAGAATGCAAACAAAAATGTCTTATTTAATTTTAGCAGATGCTCAAGGATTTCTTATCTGAAGTCATGGTTGCCAATAGTACAAACTTCCCCCCAGTGAATGTGGCAGAATGCAAAGGAAAAAAAGCCTACTCTTGCCTCAGTAGCCACTACAAAGATGAGTGCTACTGGACTTGACTAAAATGTGCTTTCCTCCCAGTTCTCTTATGTACACATGTTTATATACTGAAGGCCTACTCCTTAGCTAGTAGGCACTGTCCTAGGTGCAAAGCTACAGTGATGGGTAACTTACATCTCTCTTCACTCCCTTGTACACTACAGTGGGAAATGCAGGGAAGGACCCTGTGAAAACACAGATTATTGGCTCAGTCAAAAAGATAGAAAAGGAAGGATTAGTGGATAAGTAACTGGGGTACAACTGAACAGTGGATAGTATTCAGGTCTGAAATGAACCATGATGCCATGAAAAGATCTGAAGGATCTTTAAACGCATGGTACTGAATGAAAGGAGCCAATGTGAGAAGTGCATAAATGGTAAGCTTCAAAATACAGGACAGTCTGGGAAGCCCCGAATTACAGAGAGATGAGCTGGAGGTGAGGAAAGAGTGAATACACAGAAAACACAGGGCTGACAGGTAAGTAAAGCATTCTATATGAAGTTGTAATGGAGAACACAAGTCTCTACGTCTATTGAAGCCTACATAGTTGTGGCTGGACTGATGGCTCAGCAGTTAAGAGCACTGGCTGCTCTTCTATACGTCCTGAGTTTGAGTTCAATTCCCAGCACCCACAGGGCAGCTCTCACCCCTCTGTATCTGTAATCTCATGGGATCCAATGTCATCTTTTGTAGTGTGATGTATATGCAGACAAAATACTCATATACATAAAATACATAAGTAAAAATATTTAATTTAAATTTAATTCATATATTCACTTTAAATCCAATTATAGTCCCCTCCTTCCTCTCCTCCAGGTCCCTCACTTTCACCCTCTTAGAAAATATTTTTTTAAAAAAGAAGAAGAAAAGAAAAGAAACCCAAAAATTTTACAACAGCAGAACAAAGCAAGCTATAGGCTGTGTTCATTCGTCAACAGCTGCACACTAACCTGTCATGTCAGTCATAGCAAGTCTACCTCCCCATTGGGACAGGAAGACAGAAGAATGGGTCATCTATGACACCCAATTTCTCTGTAAACCTACAATCATTCTGAAAGAGAAAATTAATTAATTTAAAATCATTAGAAAGACCAGCTTTAGCACTAATTTAGACTTTTAAGGAGAAGGTACAATGACTGCCTAGTGTCTCATATACCAGCAACAGTTAATCTTCATGCAGTCTGTTACTGTTTCATCTTCAGATGATATAACTTAGGCGAGAGTGGTAATAATTTACCAAGATATGGTTGATGAATGAGAAGTGGCCCAGAAACTGTGGCTCCTATTGATTGATTGACTGATTGATTGATTGATTCAATCACTCATTCACTTTACATCCCAATCATAACCCCCTCCCTCCTCTCCTCCTGGTCACACCCTAGCTCTTTCTTCCCCCTATGCCCCCTCCCCTACCCCTTAGAAAATGGGAGACGATCCCCCCCACCAGCCCACCCAAGCACAACAATTTGCATCAGGACTGAAGATATCCTCTCCCACAGTGGCCTGGCAAGGCAGCCCCACCAAGGAAAAGTGAAAGAAAAGTATGCAACAGAGTCTATGTCAAAGACATCCCCTGCTCCCCTTACAAGGGGACCCACATGAAGACCAAGGTGCTCATCAGCTACAGCTATGTAGGTCCTAGGTCCAGTTCATGTATGGCCCTTGGTTGTTGCTTTAGTCTTCTCAAGCCTCCCTGGGCCGTGTTTAGTTGGCTCTCTTGGTCTTCATGTGGAGCTACTGTCCCCTCCAGGTCTTTATACCCTTCTCCCCTACTCTTCCACAAGGCTCCCTGTGCTCTGCCCAATGTTGGCTGTGAGTCTCAGCATCTGTTCCAATCTGCAAGCATAGCAGAGTATCATTAATAGTGTCAGAGGTTGGCTTTCTCCCATGGGGTGGGTCTCAGGTTGAGCCAGGCATTGGTTGGACATTCCCTCCATGTCTGCTCTATCTTTATCCCTGCACATCTTGTAGGCAGGGCAAATTTTGGGACGAAGTTTTTGTGGGTGAGTTGGTGTTCCCCTCCCTCCACTAGGAGTTCTGTCTGTTTAGAGGATGGCCTCTTCAGTCTTCATGACCCTCACTACTAAGAGTCTCAGCTAGACTCACTCTCATATCCTCCTGGGGGCCTACCCACTATGACTCTTCTTAACTGAATGAATTATCAATTGATCTCAAACAAAAAGAAAAGATATCTGTGTGTGTGTGTGTGTGTGTGTGCGCGCGCGCGCGCGCGCGCGCTCGTGCTGTCTCTCTCTCTCTCTCTCTCTCTCTCTCTCTCTCTCTCTGGGAGTGGTGAATGCATGTTTGTTTGTGTATACATATAATCATGCAGGTGTACGTGAATATACATGCATAGGTCAGATCTTTTTCACAAAGCCTTCCTGGAGCTCATCTATTGGCTGACTAGTCAGCCAGCACATGCTCAGGATCCTTCTGACTCCACCTTCCAAGCTCTAGGGTTACAGATACAGATACAGATACAGATAGATACAGATACAGATACAGATACAGATACAGATACAGATACAGATACATACCAACACATCATCACTCAGGTCTTCACACACCTTTATGCACTGATCCTTCTTCGCAGCCTCCAAAAGTTCCGTTAAAATAGTACCAAGGCAATGACTGCCTTTAGTTAATGACTTAGAGCTAATCTCTAGAACCTCAAGTGATTACTCTGTACTCCAAATTTATCATTAATCTTCTTCATATTGTTTTTAAACTCACACAATTCCTATTCCAGAAGCCTCCCCAGTGCAAAAGGAAAGCAGAAGACTTTCAAAGCAGAAGCATAGAGGATTTCACCTGTATAAAGATTCGTGGTCACAAGAGGGCACTGCAGACATGGTGAGGAATGTCTGTGTTTACAGGTACCAAGCTAGTTAGTCATGGCAATGAAAAAAAATTTTTTTTAAGTGTTGCCTTCCAGTTATAAAGAATAAATCATGAATTTGTCTAAAATAGTGGTATCTCCTATTTTTCAGCCTCTATATACTGCAGAGCTGTCTTTTTTTTCATTGCTCAGAATAATTTCTCCAGAGAGATTCCACAGTAATATTTAATGCCATTAATTAGGTCCTATCTGACTCATAAAACTACCCACCTTTTATGCCAAGCAATAAGCTTAAGTAAATTTCCTGAATAAACTGAGCATTGATTAAGGCATCAGAGGATGTGATAACATTCTGGCTCCACACAACACCTGCCACTGCACCACTCCTGTATTTAACAGGACTATACTGCAAATCGTCAGAACACAGAATACAGCCATAGAGATGGGGGTTCTATATACAAAAAATCCCTTGAAGGATTGCCTGGTGAGAAGCCTTGAGTGTTTTCAGCTATACTCATGTACTGGGGACCAGGTGGCTAGTAAGTGTCTTAACTCTACGTGTGATGGGATTTATATTTTTGGCATATAAATGGGCCAGGGAAAACCAAGTCAGTAGCATTTTATAGGTTCACTGGAGGTAGTTCCTTAACTTGAAAAAATGCAGTGTACTGGTTTACAATGCAACCATGGTAAAAAGAATGTCCCATGTCCATGTCTCGCCAAATACAAAGTTTTAAATGAGCCTTTCAGGTTTGTTGATAGGGAGGTGGAGGTAAGGATTACACTTTCACAGTCACAGACACACATGAGTACGATAATGTATCTTTGAAAACAAAAATTAAAAGATGTGCATGACTGTAGTTTGTTTTTATATGCACAATAGTATATGCGTCAGTGTTTGAAAGCACGTGAATTAGGGATTAATTTTTAATCTTTAGCTTCTGGTTGAGAACCAAATAATGAAACAGAAAGCATTTCCAAAAACCATGTAGAAGCCATGCTGACTTCCTAAAATCATATTGACTCCTCCTGACTAATCTAGCTACATTCAAGGCAACACAGAAATGGGTGCATAAAAGGACATTTTCATTATATGTAGAGAAAATTATGTCATCACTTTAATCTCTGTACAATCATCTTTAAATGTGGGGCACAAGCCATTGTCTGAAACTGAGTTAGCAAACCACACAGAAAAACCTCTAAATAGACTGAAACTTCTGGGGCACCTGAGGTTCCGGTACAGACTGTCAGTATGCAGCGCCCTCTGCTGTCAAACAAAATAACACATTGTCATAAAGTCAGCTCATTTTCCCTATTTAACAACCGGGAACAAAGATGCTAGGGTTGTTTTGGAATTAGAGCTGTAATTCCAGGTAATCACCATTCACTTATGTAGTTCCTTTATCAAATAAACAATTTCTTTTACAGAAAAAAAACAGCTGATATTGCAAAGAAGTAATAACAACAACAACAAAAAGCACAGCCCATTCAGAGTACACATTTAAAGACTTTTCTGTGTCTGTTCAGGTTGGAGGTCAGGTTACTTCATCTTCCATCTATTTATCAACACAACTTGCCCTCTGCAGTGTTGCGCAGCCACTCCCTGTGGCAGTGACTATTTTTCCCTGAATCTGTGAGCTTGTATCTTCTCCTCTGCAACCGAGGGATCATCACAAAGAGCATGTGTTGTTCACCTTGGACTCTCTGAACGTTGTAATCATCCAACAAATTATTTTTACTTTTTTTTCACTTTCCAAAATCTATTAGGTGTCAGTGGCAACTGTTCAAACTCTGAGAATAAACAACTGTTGAATCATCAGCCCTGACCTGAATTGACATCTACGTCAAAACACAGGGAATGTTCAGGAAGAGCAGGCTGGATGGGTGTAAGTGTCAGTGTGTAATGTTGTACAACATCGCCTCCTAGGTGTGGTGTGGCTGTTGCATTCAAATCCTCAGCAGCTGTGATTACCTGCATAAGATTATGACTATGATGTGGCTCACATTTTATATTACGTTATTGTTTTTAAGACATCATTACTATCAGTATTATCAGTATGCCCAGATAGCAATCAATTAAGTCACAGACAGTTGTTATATTTTGAAATAGCTTTAGTTAGCCTGGGGCAGGGCAGACATTAATGCTCTAAACGTCTATGGACCCAGGGCAGCTTTCTAACCTCATCACTAGGGCATGAATCATAATACTGGGAATTCTAGCTTCATGACTCCACGTATTGTTTTTGGAGAATCTATGAGTCTAAATAGGGTCAGTTACAAAAGCATGGGTGAGGAGTTATTTTCAGGAACTTGAGTAATTTATTAGTAGCTTAGACCATTGAATAATACTCACCAACCCCCTGCAACCATAAACTTCTTATAGATCCTCTGGATAGGCAGTAACTAATTGGCAACTGTCAGACAGATATATACCCTCAACTTGAATGTGTCCACAGATACAGGTGATGTAAAGCAACTTGAATCAAAAATCATTTAAAGTTGGAAAGATGCTGAATTGAAGGCCTGTCGTACTCAAAAGCAACATGTGAGTATGTATTATTGGAATGCATGCCAACCAGGTTCCTAATCCTCATGTTGATTGATAAGACTCTATAAAATATTTTCATGTGGTCTGCAGCAGCTCTGAGATGTGGTTTACACATAAGCCCGGTAAGACCTCTGTGACCTATTTCTATGAGTACTGAAAAAGTCATCTCAGCTGACAAGAGTCAGATTCTTAGTGGTTGACTTTACCAACAGTATGAAGAAATGCATTTGCTTCAGCACATGTTTACGTAAATAACCTGCCCACTAAAATGAAATGTTTTTCCTGTAAAGTATGCTGCTTCATTGGTCATTTCTTTACTCAGATATTACCTTTTTAAAACACCCAGTGATGTAATTGAAATCCCCGTACAATTCATACTTACGTTTAAACGCTCTACAAGACTGGTAGAGTAATTAGAATTTCATGTTTGTGAAGAGTTAGAACATTGCAGACCCAGAAGCAATGTATCTTCGGACCTCATTAGTTCCTTTAAGAGCCATTCGCTGCCTCCTTCTGCCTGACCTAACATCCTTGTGACTATTGAGTAAATCCTTTTGTAGTGTGCTAACTTATTAGATAACAGCTTCCAAGACCTAAATGCTAAGAACGTCATCAGGCGGCATGTGAGACACAGAGCCAAGGTTGCCCCCACACTGGTCACCCACCTACCTGATAATTCCACTGATGAATTTTTTAAAATGTCTTCATTTGTAACATTCTATTGATCAGTCTCTACAGAAATTCCATGAGGTTGTTTCCATGAAACACCATACTGAAACATGGTGTTGGGAACAGCATGAGTCTGTGTTCGGAGGTCATGGTGCTTCGTACTCGTCTCCAGAATAAACTATTTCAAGCTCTTTTTCAGGTGAGTACTATATTCTCACCAAAATACGTATGAGTTTGTCATAGCACAGTTTTCAGTTTCTCTCGACAGTATTGGATACAGAGCTCAACTTTCCCACCTGAATAAAAATGGCTTTTGCAGTAATCTCTTCTTTTGCCTACCAAAACCTCTGTTCTTGGAACAAATTTCTGCATCCCAAAGCTATAGATCAAAATGAAAATTCCCCAAGCTCCTTCAAACGCCACACAGTAACTGCTAACCACACAAACAAAATTCTTGCAGGAAATGTTTTCAAAAGAAAAAAGTTGTTCGGGGCCTTCCTTTTGTGGAAGCAGTGTCTCTGCCAGCAGTGCTCTACCTCGGTGTTCAGCCTCAGGTGCACAGAACGGTGTGTCTCTGTGAGCGCACACAGAGGGCTCCTCAGTTTTCTTCAGGGTGGACTGTGGCTCTGTGTAATCCCAACCGCAACCCATTTGTTTGCTAATAGACTCATGTCAGTAATGCCCTGAGCTACTCTGCTGCCTTTTACTTTGTTTTTGTTTTTGTTTGTTTTGGGGGGGTTGTTTTTTTGTTGTTGTTGTTGGTGGTGGTGGTGGTGGTGGTTGGTTGGTTGTTTCTTTGAGAAAGAGTCTCACTATATAGTCTAGATCGACCTAAAGCTTGTGGCCATCCTTCTGTCTCAGCCTCACAAATACTGGGATTACAAGCATGCAACCATTGATTTTTACAGCTGGATTATATGCACCATGGTAACTCAGTGTGTAGAGTGTAGTTTTTTCTTCAAGGAATTCACCCATATGGTTCCTCTGTAGCCTTCGTCAGTTCTTCACCATAGGAGTGGGTGTCTACCAGCTTAAATAGGAATTTTCTCTATTGTACTTATTCTAAAATCTTGTGGTTGTTTTACCAAAAGAAATACAGGGGATATCACTTGATTTTGGAACAGTTCAAATCTTTGGTGGATTATTGCCACATACTGAAAGAGTTCAATCCAAAAACAGCACATCACAGGACCAGAGCGCAAAGATCTGAGCATACTATATAAATATACAGTATAATTATGTTATATAATGCATATATGTATATATGCATACATACACACACCCTAGTGTCTTAGGGTTTCTATTGCTATGACTAAACACCATGATCAAAAAGCAAATTGGGGAGGAAAGCATTTATTCCGCTTACACAGGAAGTCAGGACAGGAAGTCAAACATTGCAGGATCCTAGAGACAGGAGCTGATGCAGAGGCCATGGTCGGGGGAGAGGGGCAGGTACCTTTCCTGGCTTGCTCAGTTTGCTTTTGTATATGTGTTTGTTTATTTGTTTTTGTTTTTGTTTTTCAAGACAGAGTTTCTCTGTGTAGACTTAGCTGTACTGGACTCCATTGTAGCTTGAACTCATAAGGATCCTCCTGCCTCTGCCTCCCTGAGTGCTGGCAGCCTCCTTTCTTACAGAACCCAGGACCACCAGCCCAGCACCACCCACAATGGCTTGAGCCTCCTCTATCAATCACTAATTGAGAAAGTGCCTTACAGCTGGATCTCATGGATGCATCTCCTCAACTGAGGCCCCTTCCTCTCTGATGACTCTACCTTGGGTCAAGTTGACACAAAACTAGCCAGTTCATCCAATTTTAAGGTATTCACCTTTGGGTGGTTTGTTTAAAATATTGATACTCAGAGATAAAATATTCATATACAATGTTTATCAATAGACACAGACTTTCATCCCTTATTTACCTGGAGTTTCATTTGTCATTTGGATTTATAGAATGATTTTGGCTGTTCTCCCATTTTCTATTCGGATTTATAGAAGCATTTGGGCTTATATATATGTGCTCTATTTTCATCATTACCTGCCTTCCTCCATGAAAGTCTTCTTAGCCTTTCATCCATGTGTGTAAGGAAGCTGAGGTGGATACAACTCCTGTCATTACAAGTCATAATACTGTACCAGGTAAACTTTAAAATCTAAGCAGCACTGTGCAAATAGGATGAAAATATGCTGAGTGAGTGTGAACTGGAAGTTTTATGAAACAGACCAAGCAAAGCAATCCACACAGCCTCTAAGAATGAAGTTATCATTAACTGCAGTAAGACTGAAAACCATAAGACAAGTAATGAAAATATGTGAAATGCTCATGAGATGCTTCCTAGATTTGTGCTCTGTATCCATCAGCTTCCCATTGTCTAAGGAACAAGTTTTAGGACATTCGAGGCCACCAGGGTCAGGAAGAAGCAGGTCCAGTCTAGAAAACCAGCAAGCATCCCTTGTGGGACCATGGCGGTGTTGCTCATAACTTGGATGCTTCTAGGCATTTCAGGTCAAGGCTTGGCAGCCAGATTTCTGGCCTAGATGGAGAAGATGCTCTTCAAGCTCCACCTCCTAAGGAAAAATTATTGACAGTTGATAGTTTCTGAGGGAGTGAGACTTGTTCTCCTTGAGGTTGGGGCCACTGGCAGGACTGGCCCCACACCCATGCACATATGAGTACAGTAGCTGATTGTTTTAAAAGACGAAGAAGTGTAGTTTAGAATAGATAGGTTAGAAAGATTATGGGGAAGTTATAGGGAAGAAATGGGATGTGGAAATGTTCATATTGCACTGTACATATGTACTTAATTCTTAAATAATAACTTAAAACATCAAGGTTTGGGAGGTTTATGGAGAACAAGTGTACTACGATACCTTAGGGATAACTTTAGTCTAAAGAAGCCTGCTGGAAACCACAGAACAATCAAGCTGAGTCAATCACTGGGCGGTTTGGTGTGCCCTGGGACATACTGACCACGCAGTGCAGAAGCCATGTGGAAACACAGGGTAGTAAGCAAAGATGATTCCTTCTGTCTCTTAGGACATGTGTAATTGGTGGGTGGGACAAACTGGAAATTAGTAACTAAACAAAAAGTTTTAACATGAACTAGAAAAAGCTAGAATCAACAATTGAAAGGATAGAAAAGTCATTGACTCAGTCAAGGTCTCCAGCTGACTGGGCAGAGGCTTGGCAGCTAGCATGGAAGATGGCCCAATTGGGCATGGGGGAGGGGGGTAAACCCACTTAAAGGAATTACTTTCCTGAAGGTAGTAAGCGATATTTTATTACACAGGAGTAATATCTATACATTACATATGTATGTATGTAATACTTGTATTTTATATTGCATGTACACTATACTATATAGATCTATCATATACGTGAGTGTCTGTCAGATGTAGATGAGGAACATGAATAAAATAAATACAAGTCAGATAGATTATGGGGGTTTGGACTGCTGTAGTCAGAAAGAAGATGGAGCCTATGGTGCCCACAAAAGATGGATTTAGGACACAGAACTACATTTGCTCATATACCTCGAGGAAACTGAGAAATTGACACTAATGTACAAGTTCTGTCTTAGGTACTTGGATAACAATTAGATTTAGATTGCGATATCTAGGAAAAGAATAAAACTATTGTTAAAATAACTTCATCACAAAACAATATACTAAGCAAAGTTCCAATAGTTATTGAATTGATGATTAATTGGCTTCAAATGCAAATTAAATATCCATCAAAATCATTCTTGATATTGTGAAAACCAAAAATAAGTAAATAGAGTAGTCTGGGAAAGAAGAAGGCATTCTTGTCTAAGTGACTCACTTATCCACTCATCCACAGTCATGAACAGGCACGTATACTGACGACAATCCCCTCACCATCTCCTTGTATGCTGACAATCCCCTCACTCACCATCTCCTTGTATGCTGACAATCCCTCACCATCTCCTCGTATGCTGACAATCCCTCACCATCTCCTTGTATGCTGACAATCCCCTCACCATCTCCTTGTATGCTGACAATCCCTCACCATCTCCTTGTATGCTGACAATCCCCTCACCATCTCCTTGTATGCTGACAATCCCCTCACCATCTCCTTGTATGCTGACAATCCCCTCACCATCTCCTTGTATGCTGACAACCCCCTCACCATCTCCTTGTATGCTGATGACAATTCCCCTCACCATCTCCTTGTGACCCTCAGTAGAACTTATCTCTGTGTTTGGCCTATACTGATCGTTTTGCCATGAGTACCTCAACCCTAATACCCACCACCATCTCTCGGCACAAGTTAAAGAGGAAACCAACATTAAAATAGCTCAAACTAAGAGAATAGTAGACGCAAATCTCTAAGAGAAAAAGAGAAACGTGATAAGAACTTTGCAGATGGGAGGCTTTCTGTTATTGCTGCATTTGTCCGCAGCCAAGGTTGACAGCATAAATGACAGCCTATATCTTATAAGCAGTAAGACTCAAAGACTCAATTTCTTCCTGGCCCCAAAGAGTACGTCTTTGAATCTATATGAATCCTCTTTTTAAATAAATTGAAGTTTCCAAGAGTCAGTCAGTCCGTATAAAAACTAGATGTGCTGGGGCCAGATGCTCTGTAGATAATGGTATTTGCAGCAGAAGCTACACAAGAGGCCTGACTCTAATCCCCTGAAACCACATACAGGTGAAAGGAATGAGCCAACTCCATAAAGTTGTCCTTTGCCTACACATGTGTCCTGTGGTGCATGCACCCACACATATATACATCATGCACGCAGTTAACACACTAATCACAAAAATATTTTTAAGTGAAGTAGATGTTTTCATTCTACTTGGTGCCAGCTTCCTCTAACCCTTCATTTAGGTATCTATAATGACCAAAAAAAAAGTTTCTTTATTGAAATTTTATTGTTTTCCAATAATAGTATTATTTAATCCTAACAATAATCTTATATCACTTGTATTTTCATTGTTCCCACTCTAGGGAAGAGTAAACTAAGGCCAAGTGAGGTAGATTTACTTATGCAGGCATTTCACAACCCATGCACACATAGCAATACAATTTGCAGCCATATCTATGGGATTCAAAAGTCTTACACTTTAGTTTATCATGACAATGATCTTATATAGCACCATTATCTTATTGCTAACATAATTACTGACTACATATTTTAAGATGTGGAATCTTGGATGTCTGTGGCCAGATATTTGTCAAGGGCACCCCTGCCCTAGTACCCCATATCCTCATTTGCAACCAGAGACTAGTCCCAGCACTAGTAGAAATTGCAAACTCCAGACAACATTCTTTTTGTCCATAAAATTTAATGACCTTACAGTAAATGAAGATTCTGTGGTAATGTGGAGCAAAAAATAGACTCCAAACACCCCTAACCCTTTGCTTATGAGGAATCACATAAGGATAGAGGATCAGTAAATACGAATGCAGCATTAGTGAAAGAGGTTTAATGAAATGCTGATGAGCAATCTTCTCTTCAAAGGTTAATAACCGGGAACACTTCCAAGCCACTATTTCATTTCTAAATATGAACAAGAAACTTACTCCCCAAACTCTGATATTGCACATCAGGCAGAATTCAAGACTCCTGCCACCAAAGCTGCCTGGACCCACTGGTGGCACCCTGAAAACATTAATCCTAACTTTGGCCATCAGCAGCTCACACAGGGTCCCGTATGGGAATTACACCTCTATAGAGTTATTAGCTGTATTTTGCTTAGGACTGTATCCATTTTTCCCCTTTCAGGACATTTATGTCTTTAGTGTTGAGGAAAGAACTAGACTAATCCTATGCTAATCCTAAAAGCTGTAATCCTCTTTATATTTTCAAATCTATTATCATTGTAGTGTGAACAGCATTTTAAAAAATCATCCTTTCTTCAGTTTGCCAGTGTTTGACATGCTAAAGAGACTTCCCACAGACCTGAACAGCAGACCCAGATCTAGGAGCCCCCTGCCCAGTGAGTTAAGTTGGAGAGAACTGAACCTGAGAATAGCTACCACCCCTGATCTTTCCACAGCATGGCAAGCCAACCCCCAGCCTTGTGCAATAGCTATGGGCCACCAGTTGCCAACGGCTGCTGCCAACAGTGGGTCTCTGTGGAAGTCTTTGCTCCTTCCATGGTAGGACACTCCTACTTGGTTTATCAGCTGTAACAGCCAGCAGGCATTCCACTGTAGGTTGGGGTCTCAAACGTGCAATAACAGAAGCAGAGCTGGCAGGGGCCTCCCCTACATAATTGAATCTAAGCTCTCTGGGAGTTCACTTCGTTAAGCTTGGATTGCAGTCAAGCTTGGCCTCTCCTCCTCTCTGGTCTGTAACTGAATCAGGTTTGGTAATTATGCCTGCAGCCATGCCAAACTCCATCTGTGCCTTACAACTGGGAATAGGGAAGTGAGAGCTTTTCCATTCAAGAGAACTCCTGACCAACTAACACATCCTGAAGGATCAGTGACTTTTATGGTGTCATAATGATCATCAATAGCAAAGTTTTGGAGAACCTATTTAATATAAGGTGGTGTGCTGAAGTTTCCTAAAATTTAACACCTATGTCTAGCCAACCATAAGCCGTGTCAGGCACAGTCTTGATTTTACACCTCCATATGAACCTACTGAAAAGAAAATACAAATATTCTTTCAATCTTTATTGCTAGTCCAAATTTCAACTTTAAAAATAAAACTCAAGTAAAATATTTCAATCAAAGAAATCAATTTTAAATAAATTATCCACACATGTAGCACAGGTGTTGACCTACCTCTCTTGATTACAACTTCATTGTTTTACTTTATTATGGTTTCTAGGAATAAAAGGTCACTGTTTTCAAAATCACTATGCAAGTAGGTGTGGTGATGCAGAGCTGTAATTCTAGCACTTAGTAGATGAGGCCAGCCCAGCTTAGACAACTGTAGAGAGACCCTGTCTCGTTAATCAGTTTTAGACACATGGGAATGATGGCTTCTCTTAGGTGTAACTTCTAAAAGGATCCACATGCAGTGTGCACTGTCTAAATCATACATATGTGTTAGAAAGGAGCACGCAGGTCCTCTCCCTATACATGTTTGTAAAGTACAGAACTATGTGTTTTATCATTTGCAACTTCTCACTCTAACTCTCTGAGGGTTCTGTGACTGGATGTGTAACTTGCTGCCTTTCTCCTGCATCTGAGGATACAGTTATGAGCACCCAGCCTCTCACAAGGCTAGCCTACTAAGGGACCTAGAGTCCTCCCTTTCTTCCATTCGCTCCCATGGGTTGAACATAAGAGAGCTTGATAGCCCCAATCAACTTGGAGCCATTTTTCCTGAGAGTTACTTCATCCTATTCCTGTATGGAAAGTAGATCATATGGCTTAACCCCGACACAGGTCACCAGAACAAAGACCTCTGTCTGATCTCACATGTAATCCAAGCTTGGTGTTATTTATGCATAGAACCTTGTAGCAATCTAGCAACTATGCCAACCTCTTCCTGTCCCCAGCTTAACTCCTCTTTCTATTTGGCTTAAATAGACAAGCCACCTTATATTTCTTCTTCTCTTCCCCCCAAAACTAGCACCTTTCAGTTTATGATTTGGGAGTGTTGTGGCCATCTCCTGTGTTTGTGCATGAAACCATCTAAAAGGCAGAAGAGATACAGGTAGAGTTTCAAACCTGCAACTAAATTCCACATCATGAACTAATGGCAAAACCTTTTTAAAGCACTCATCATATAGGGGGGGGTTGTTGGTTGTTTATTTTCTAAGATGATTTAATACTAAAGAGAGTCATGTGGGTATCAAATCCTGTAGGGAACAGAAACCGTTTTGCAAGGGACAGCTTCTAATTATAGTTTGCATTTTAACACCGATGATCCTTAATCTTTGCTTTAGCTCTTGTGTAGAACAGCAGTTTTTAATCTTGGTTGTACATTAGACTCACCAGGGAGCATTTAACATGCCTCGTGCCCTGGACACATGCCAGAACAATTAAAACAGACACTAAGAAGCTGAGACCCAGGCATCAGTTGCTTTCACAGCTCCCAGGTGACCCTAGTGTGCAGCCAAGATTACAAGCCACCAGGGGAGAAGAACTTTTCTCTAACTGGGTCTTGACCACTGTGGTTTCAGCAGTTTCACATGTTGCATATTGCGTTCATGGAAAAATATAGAAACTGCCAAAACTACTCCCTTTCAGAGTTTACTCAACCAGAGAGTTTCACATATATACACACATAAATTTGGAAGTTAAAATGAATATTTAAATCATAGTTAAGTAAAATATATCCACTAGAAAAACAATTGAATGTCATGCTGTTTGTAAACATGTAAGCTGGCAGGTTTGAATACACAAAGATGGGTGGAAAGATTTGTAAAGCTGTTCCCACTTGAAGTGTGGACTTGATTACAGCAATGATCTTACTATTTCATTAATAGTTCTCATCTTTAACATTATTATAACAACATGTTTTGAAAATGTAGAAGTCATTTTCAAGGCATCAAACTTATTAACGAAAATAAAAAGCGTGTACACTGAAGAAATTACTCAATTAAGGTTCATCATGTTAAATCTGTAAAATCTGACAACTCATACAGGTGACAGGAAAGCATTTTTAAAAGGTACCAGAACTGTGTAAGCAACTGGGAAGTGCTGAGAGGCTAGGCAGTGCCGAGATGCAAGGATAACATGGGTGAAGAGATGGCCCAGCTATCCAAGGACCACTACAGTACCTGTCACAACTCTAGAAGTTGAGAGGGAGATCAGAAGGGAAATTTTAATATGGGCAGACAACATCACTGAAATGGGAACATGTCTAGCATAGATGTCTGTACCCAACACTCAAGAGTTTCATAGTGGTCCAAAAAGATGGAGATGTGTCCAGAGAGTCTCCACAGGCAATATCATCAATGCGGCAATAAGCATCTCTCAGTCAGGACATCTGGACCTGGAAAGCAGGATCTTGCCATGGGATAAGCATGAAGAGAAGTGGAAGGTTAAATAACTTCTTGACTACATTTTCAGAAAAACTTTGTGGAGTTTATAGAGCTGGAAGGACCAGGAAAAAACAAAAGCTCCAAACTTAAAGAAGGATCATAGATCCCTGAAAGCACAAATTAAAGCAGTTTATAACCACCAAGACCACACTGTAGATATACTTAAAGGAAAAATACACAGAGAGGAAAAAGAAAAACTCTCAGTGATGAAAGCACATTAAAAAATAAGTTCCACAGAAGAAATAGATGAACAAAGGAAAATTAAAATTGATGATATCTCACACAGCCCATCATATCTGACACAGAATACAATCAACACTTATGACCAATCAAGGAGAAGTTCAGACAATGATTGAACCAACAGGAAACAACCAACAAAGTGACAAAAAAACTGGTAAGCTACTCTTTAATAACCTTAAATATATTAAGTGGCCTCAATTTACTAATAAAGGGATACATACCTCACAACTGTTCAAAGTGCAAAGAATAACTACAAAGTATTCAGACACAAATGGGGCATTTACTTCACACTCTATCCCTGTGGCTCAGGGACCATTGGAGAAAGGTTGTAAGAGTGAGAGATGGTGGGTAACAGGAGGAAAACAGTGTTTTCTGTACAAGACTAGACTGTGCACTCAAGAACTCACAGCAGCTGTGGTTGCCTGCACAAGACCTGTACAAAATCAAAATAATCAACTTTTAGCTCAAAGGGGGAGGGTCTCACAAACCCCTCCCCCAGCTGAGGAGCTATTGACAACTGGTAGCTTCTAGAGTAGGGGAACTGGTGTTCTTTAAGAGTATGGTCGCTATTAGGTGGGCCATACTCCAAGCGTATTGCCCCACTCTTATGAATATATGGGAGCACATATTGAATTCAGCATGTTATCACCAGAACAAAAAGCAAGCTAAGACAATACTTAATTGCCATCTTGAGATAAGTCAGCCTAAATGTCTAGCAACAGATAAACACAATGTGATGCATATACCGGATGGGATTTTTACACATTAAGAAAAAATAAATAATGACTTTTGCAGGAAAGTGAATGAAACAGTAGATCATTATGTTAACTAAATAAGCCAGACACAGGAAAGCAAAATCTAGAGTTTAATATATATATAATGTGTGTGTGCGTGTGCGTGTGTGTGTGTGCATGCGTGTGTGTGTGCATGCGTGTGTGTGTGCGTGCATGCTGTGTGTGCATGCGTGTGTGTGTGTGTGTGTGTGTGTGCATGCATGTGTGTGTGTGTGTGTGCATGCGTATTTGTCAAGGAACCCACTAACACAGTACGCATGTCTCTTATGAGGAAATCCTATCTGTTGCATGTCAGGGTCTCTCATTTGTATATTAGACGGAATTTCGATACTAGCTATATTTATTCGAACAATACCTTTGGAGAAAATCATTGAACTAAAATTTTAGTGTCTTGGTATACCTAGTTAGGGATTACCTGACATTGAAGACTTAGTGATACAATATTATGAAAATGTCTCCTTGGTCTCTGCAAATGTAACTTTTATTCACCTAATGTAATTGTCTCAGAGGCTTACTGCTGTATAAGATCACACTTTCTAGTTCTCTCTGAACTCTGGCTGTCTGGTTCAGATCAACTGTTCTTACTCAAACTCCTCTCCAACCTGACTGATTCAAACTGGCTTTTCTTAGTTTCTGACTGAATTGTTCTATCTGGCCCCAAACTAACTCTGGCAATCTGTTCTAATCTTCTTATTCTCTGCTTTCAACTGTCTCTGCATGAACTGAACTCCACTGCAGTGGAATCACTCCACTGACCTGCACCAAACAACTCCACTCAACTGAGCCAACTGAGCTGATCTGAACTGCCTCTCAGCTGACTCTCCACTGACTGACTTCCAACTGACTGAACTGAACTGCACTACACTCTCTTACAAAGCCTCACGAGATCTGGAAGCATCCTAATTCTGTCAAATCTTTCTCTGACTCATCACTTTGTCTGTCCCTCAATTAGATATCACTTTCAAACATGGCTACTTCCTTCTATAAACTAACCTTACTTACAATGCTAGAGATTTAAAATGTGTACCAAGGATGTGTCCGTATGTCAGTCTGATCATCTAGACCTAGAAGGTCTTTGTACGTGGTTCCTTGCCAGAACGGCCATGTTGCTGGGTTAAAATTCTGCTACAGGTCTCTGATTCCTGTTGCTTCTCTTAATCTCTTTTCCTTCTTCTACTGGTTTCTCTTGTCCTACTATGAAGTGATAGTTTTTGTTTTATCTTATTATATTTTGTTTTGCTATATTTTTAAAAAATGAATGAATAAATAAAAACCTAGTCACTATAGTAAAGGTTAGCAATTGTACTGTCACATACCTGCTGGGAGAAAGAAAATTACTTTTCTTCAATATCGACCTCTAGGGCAGGCCTCATGTTGAGGAGTAATTGAGCAACATATAACGGACTACACGTGTGTGTGTGTGTGTGTGTGTGTGTGTGTGTGTGTGTGTGTGTGTGATTTTATTTGGTTATAGTTTAATGTGAGTTTTAGTGGTGGTGGGGTTTTTTTAGATTTATTTATTTACTATGTATACAGTATTTTGTCCACATATGTGCCTGAACACCAAAAGAGGGCATCCGATCCCATTATAAATGGCTGTGAGCCACTATGTGGTTGCTGGGAATTGAAACTCAGGATCTTTGGAAGAACAGAGAGTGCGCTTGACCTCTGAGCCATCTCTCCAGCCTCTGTTGTTACTCGTTTTGTCTTTGCTTTCTTTCTTTGCAGGTGGTGGGGGGGGTATGGTTTTTATTCTTTTTGATTGATTTGAGAGTTTGTTATTATATTGGGGTTTTGTTTGTTTTTAAGAAGAACTTAAAGTTATATGGGAAAGGAAAGTATCTGAAAAGACATGGGTGAGGGGAAAGACAGGGCTGGAGAGATGGTTCTGTGGTTAAGAGCTCTGTCTGTTCTTCCAAAGATCCTAAGTTCAATTCCCAGCAACCACATGGTGGATCACAATCATTTATAATGGAATCTGAAGGCCTCTCCTGGCATGCTGGTGTACTTGGAGATAGGGCACTCATATACATAAAATAAGTAAATAAGTAAGTCTTCCGGGGTTTTTTTTCTTTTTTAAGAAAAAAGAAAGTATTTTTTGCATTTTAAAAGACTGGAACTTTTGCTGAGCCTCACAGCCGTAGTTAATATTACACCTTGAGGTCGCTTAAGACTGTTGTCATACTGTGTACTCAGCCTGGTTGTTCAACCTGATTTTAAGAAAAGAATGTTAATGGTCAACCTTACTTGTCTTGAATTTTCCATGTAATCAACTTTTACAACCTAAGCTAATGCAAAGCTGTAATCTTAAATTATCTGCTTTTTCATGGCCCTGAACCAAAGCAATTAATCTGTGTTCCAATAAGCATTTGCTAAAAGCAGCAAATGTAGAGGCTGGAAGTTATCTTATAAAATGAACATCCACCATAAATATTAAACACAACATTTGGATATTGCTTGATAAACAATGATGTTGCTGTGCTGTTTGCTCTCTGGGTGAGTTGGGGTCAGTTGGAGTCCATTAATTTAATCCCTTACAAATTGATGTTAAAGATTCCTGTAAAGTTTCCTCATCCCTTCCCCATGTGATGCCTTCTGTGTTATTCATAGACAGGAAACACCTTTGGTAGGAATAGGCACATACAGACACATTCATGCAGACAGCCACTCAGACAGACATAGACACAGGGGCAGATTCACAAGATAGGTTCAGGCAGGCACAGATTCAGACTCATGTAAGTGATAGACAGAGAGGTCACAGGGAGCTTGGAGTAGAGAATTTAAAACCTGACTCACTCATTGTTAAGAGACAGCAAAGGGAAGTGCTTAGATTTCTTTCCTTAGTAGGACACTAATCCATTACTGGTGACTTGAAATTTTTTATTAATGCAGTCAAAGCAACGCCTGAAGAATTACCAGAAAAAAGAAAAAAAATTATCAGAAAATATCTCCTTACATTGTTCGAGTTTGCTAGGAACACTAGCAACTCGGTTAGTTGTAAGAACCAAAATGAACTTGTAAGCTCCACCTGCTCAAAGACCAGGTAACTCCCTGGAATTCTGGGAGTTGTAGTTGTAAGCTCCACCTGCAAGGACCAAGTAACTTCCTCGAATGCTGGGAGCTGTAGTTGTAAATTCCATATGCTTAAGGACCAGGTAATCTCCTGGGATGCTGGAAGTTGTAATTCTTAGAAAAATTAGACAATAACAACAAAGTTATTATGGAAGAGTATGATGGCCTGTGGATTTATCTTTTTTTTTATTTAAACACATTTTATTGAAAAAAATTCATATTACATCTCATTTTCTATCCCATCCCATGCATCCTCCCATTCCTCCCTCCCTCCCTCCTGCTTTCACCCATTCCCCTTCCCTATGACTGTGACTGAGGGGGACCTCCTCCCCCTGAATATGGTGCTAGGGTATCAAGTCTCTTCTTGGTAGTCTGCTATCCTTCCTCCGAGTGCCATCGGGCCTCCCCATTAAGGGGACGTGGCCAAATTTGGGACACCAGAGTTCATGTGAAAGTCAGTCTCCAGTCTCCACTTAACTGTGGAGAATGTTCTGTCCCTTGGCTAGATCTGGGTAGGGGTTTGATGATGACTGCACGTATTGTCCTTGGTTGGTTCCTTAGACCGAGCAGAACCTTTGGGCCCAGATCCACCCATCACAGTGTTCTTCTTGTAGGTTTCTAGGACCTGGGAATGCAGACTAGTGCAGCCACTTTGGAAATCTGTCTGGCGCTATCTCAGAAAACTGGAAATAGGGCTTCCTCAAGACCCAGCTATTCCACTCCTTGGAATATACCCAGAAGATACTCTAGCACACAACAAGGACATATGCTTAACCATGTTCATAGCAGCCTTATTCATAATAGCCAGAACCTGGAAACAGCCTAAATGTCCCTCAGTAGGAGAATGGATAAAGAAACTGTGGTACATTTACACTATGGAATACTACTCAACTATTAAAAACAAGGAATTTCCAAAATTTGTGGACAAACGGATTGAACTAGAAATGATCATAATGAGTGAGCTAACCCAGAAGCAGAAAGACTCAAATGGTATATACTCACTTATAACTAGACTCATGAAAGTCTGCACTTACCAGGAAAGTGGGATAGAAGTGAGGACATCTTTTAGGACTCTAGGTGAGAAAAATATAGGAGATAGGGAAATAGATGGATTTATCTGTATAAGCCCCTGTAACATGTGTCTCAGGGGCACTCAGCTGGAAATCCCAGGAAGTGGTCCTAACCAAAACCCATCTTGGTCAGTATTCAATAAAGCCAGATTAAATTTGGCTCAAATGGTGGAATTGGTTTTTATCTTTAGAATCTCAGGACTAACATTAGTGTTTAAACCTACTTTAAATTTGCCACTTTTTAAAAGTTATCTCTCTTTAAATTATCAAAATCTTATCAGTCTGAGAAGGTAAGCTTCATTATAAAGTCGCTCTGAACAAAAAGGCACAAATACTATGTTTAAAACTGAGATTACTTTTAGAGTTTTGAAATATTTTCAAAGTATAAATGACTTCTTCACCAAGACAGTGACGATACTTATTAAAGACATTTACAAAGTGAAAATAAATAAATAAATAAAGTTGATTTAATGAGAAACTCTAGTATATTTGTATCATCAATGTGATGGCGAACTCTGTAACAATGGCATCTGTGTTTAAGGAAAAAGCTTAGAGTTTCCTAGCTACATTGTCTTCAAAACCTCACATTGAGATCTTGCATGGGTTGCCAGGAGTCTCTGAGTAATAACAATGTGTAAATATTTTGTGGGGCATGCACAAATGTGACCCTCTCTATTGTACAATAAAGCCCTGAAGTGTGTGTGTGTGTGTGTGTGTGTGTGTGTGTGTGTGTGTGTGTGTGTGCAGTAATTCTTGACCCCCTACCTCTAGTCTCCCACCACAGTGTCTGAACAAATGGGATAAATAACAGCACTAAAGACAAAACACTCAGAGTTTTCTCACCAGCTGTGGAGTTGCACACAATGTGTGCCCAGTCTGTGTGCTCACATTTGATGTGTTAAGACCCACTCTTCGGAAACATGCTTCTCTCTTGATTGATTTGGGAAAGACACAGTTTTTCAGCAGTTTGTAAGATTATGAGTCAGATTTTAGCTCCCTTTTCTGCCTTATTTCAGTATTAAGACGTTACAGTCCTTTACTTCCTCTTTTGACAGAATCCTTTTTTTCTTTCATATTTTGTCTTTGTTATTTCAGTTAAATATGCAGTGTCAGGTATGTAAGATGCATTTATGAATTAAAGAAAGGAAGATTCCTGTCTTCAGGAGTCTTACAGCCTAGGACAAGACAAACAGCATATTCCTTATAGCATCCTAGAAGATGAGGGCTTCCACAGGAGCAAACAGCTGGACAAGGTGAGGGGGACCTGGGAGCAGATGAAGACTGTGATTGTATGGCAGAAACTAATTGCAGGCTTTCTTGTCAATTTCAAGAGAATTTTAGCAGCCTATCCCCCAGAAGCAGGTAAGACTAACTGGATTATAGGCATGAAAAACGAATAAATCTTTCCTCTTACATAAATACATACACACAGAGACAGATACACACCCACAAACATAGACCAATGTGCATGCGCATCTACATGTGCATGCGCGCCCATACACACACACACACACACACACACACACACACACACACACAGACTCATACACACAATGGAGACACACACAGAGAAAGAAACTCACACAGAGACAGATACACACATACAAATATAGACCAATGTGCACATGTGCATGCACACAGAGAGAGAGAGAGAGAGAGAGAGAGAGACTCATACACACAACAGAGACACACACAGATATAAACTCACACAGACACAGACTCACACACATTCACATACACGCACACGCATGCACACACACACATACACACACAGACAGACAGACAGACAGACAGACACACAGAGAGAGAGAGAGAGAGAGAGAGAGAGAGAGAGAGAGAGAGAGAGAGAGACTCATACACACAACGGAGACACACACAGATATAAACTCACACAGACAGACTCACACACATTCACATACACGCACACGCACGCGTGCACACACACACATACACACACACACACACACACACACACACACACACACACACACACACACTAGCCATTACCTTACTTTTGAGACCTGTTTTAGACCAGGTCTCCCTACTATGCCAGGCTGCCTCCAACTCACGACCCTTCTTCTACTTCTGGGAAGCAATACTTCTGTAAACTTTCTGTCTCCTCTTTTGTACTTGCCCTTGTACTCTCACTTTTTTATTCTTTCTGATGTCAAGATCTACAGAATTAACTAGTCCTCATGAGGAATTCACAATCCATTTTGTATTATACCACACTGATACAATGAGGGTATTTTGTGGCTGGACAAGGCCAAGCTCTGCTTTGACCAATATGCTGCTTGTTCATAGTGGGTATCTCCTCGATTGGGACAGAATTGAGAAGTGAGGAAATACAGCCTGCTTGATGGTTTGGGTTTTGTTGGTGGTGGTTTTTTGTTTTTGTTGTTCATAGCACTTAGAAAAAGAATTGATCATCCCTCTACCCCTTAACTAATAATGATATTGCTGTAAGCATTCACTTCTCTTCTGCAATGCAGTACCTTTCTTTTCTCATCAGCAGCTGTTGCTCTTTTCCAGGAGTTTTGACTGTGTGGCTGCCTTGCCACAATGCTTTCATTGACAGTGGATGGCTTTTTCCCTTGTGGGTGCATTTTTAACTTCAAGGACTTGGGACTTTTCTTCTAATCTGAAGTGGCCAGAACCCAACAGTAATGCTGACGAGGATAAGGAACTGGCCCTGGGGCTGATAAAATTCTTGGAGCTCCAGAATCTCCACTAATAAGAGCGCTCTGCAGTCAAGGGGCCATAGCAAACAGTAATGGTCTATTCACATCCATTATACGGCAGGGTGCCCACTGCTTTATTGACTGGCAGAAAACAATTCCCATTCCGTGAAACAATAAAAATTAAATTGAGTGTGAACTCTCCCAAGGTCACTGCTTGTAACCTTGTAACACCAGAAATGAGAGCTGTAAACCCTGTCCCGTGCAGTCCTGCCAATGCTGGCCTCCATGCTACCTCCCACCGATCCTGCTGCCAGAACACTGCAGAGACGCACCTCCTCCCCACATCTGCATGTCTTCCTGGTGGCTACTGCTGCCCGTCCTGCCATGGAGTCACACAGTAACTGTCCATACCTTCCGGAGATGCACCAGAGCAACACACGCCAGACTGCATCAAATCAGCCCCTTCCTGTTGATACTTGTCTGTATAACCACCAGCCCCTAGATCTCCGCAGCACTCGTTCCCGACCCAGGGAACCCTGTGGCTTGGCCGGGGAGAATTCAGGGAGATTCTAGCAACTGACAAATGTTTACCTGTGACTTTCTCAGCTACAAAGACTCATATTCCCTTTGGCCAGTGTAAGTATTGCAGGGTAGATCCTGAGTGAATTCTGAGACGACAAAGGAGATGAGAAGAGGATCCACCCCAACTTCCTTCTTCCACAGAAATGGCCCCCAAACCAGATGAGACGCGCTGTTATTGTTCAGCAGGAGGAAAAGTCCTGATGTCCTGCCACACCTGGGCGAGCATACACTTAACAGGGTGTGTTACACCTCAGAATTGAAGAGAGGAACATGAGTGTGCACATCATAAAGAAATTAGAAGAGGCTTAGGACGATGGCTACATTAATTACTCTGTGCTGCTTACCCAGTGTGTTGGTATACTATTGGCTCCAAATATATTTTAAGCATCAACTCACTGCATAAACTTGCCCAGCTATAAAATAAAATCTATTCATGCAACCTGCCCTCCCTGACTCCCCCTTCCATCTAAGGACTCTATTCTTGCCCTGAGTCCAGCTTCTCTGCTGGTTCTTTGAAACTCAGCCTTTGTCACCTCCACAGTGCCCCTGTGGGTTTCGTGATGGAAACTTTAAGGAAGTAAACCGACATGAACCTGCTATTCTCCCCAGGCAGAATCTAAGAGACAACTGCAGGCAGAACACAGAAGGCAGGGCAAGTGTCAAAGCCTACTTAACAATAGTCAGCCCAGCTGTGGAGAGAACCCGGGCACAGCTTCGGCATTACTCGGTGCTCACAGAGGCGAGGAGCGAGATTAGACTCAGCAGCACCCACTGTTCCTGACCCCCGGACACCCAGCCTTGTGCTGCTTTCTGTGGTTGGGTATAGTTTGACCTAACCAAAACCTGTTCTGAAACTTGATTGTTTATGTACTGTTTTGAGATGCAGTTGGACCCTGAAGAGAGTTAGCTCTTGGGAGCTAGGCATTCATGAACAGACTGTCTGATTGAAGAGAGTGAGGGAGGTCTCTTGGGAGTCGCCTGGAGTTTACTGAACTGGAGTAATCCCGACAGCAGCAAATCATTTTAAATTCACATTGGCCCAGGTGCCTGCCTCTTCTAAATGCTCCTATTTACACTCCTGCTGTGTAATTGCCATCCAGAACGGCCTTTACCACAGCCCAGTCCATGTCCTTTCAAGGCGCCTAGACTTTGAAAATGTGAACTAAGTAAACTTCCTCTCTTAACAAATGACTCAGCCTCTGGTGCTTTGTTACCCCAACGCAGAGCAGACTCTGATCAACGTGCTGCTCCAGCTTCTGTCTCGTCTTATCCCCACCGCAGTGGCTGTGCCTTGTAGACCATCCTGATTTGCCCCTGACACAAGGAAGAGCATACCGGGGTGCAGGAACAGACTAAACCCTACAGTGAGTGCTATCTCGGGGGAAGATCAGAAAACAGCATAGCCTGAGGCCCCCACTGCTGCCCCAGCGCTTTCTCGCTGTCATTCAGTTATGCTCACTGTTGAGTCATCAACACCATCACTTCGCACAGCCCCCATCCTGCCACTGATGAGCTCCATCCTCTTCATCATGAGGGCAAACTATTAAAGATCCCGTTGTGTGTCAAGCAGATAGATCATAATGCCTTGGCAGGACATCATCTCTCTGGCTGATCAGAAGGTGTTCCTCCTTGCCTCCGATAAACTTAGCTTGCTGCCCTTAACCCAACAGCCTCTGCTTTCTGCCTGTGTCAGCATGGCACTGCCAAAGAATTTAGCACCAGGCCCCAAACCAGTCACTAAAAGAAATAAACTGGGCTGTTTTCAAAAGGAAAAGTCGCTTGCACAAGAGTTGAAAGCACAGAAATGGTTCATTCTAAGGAGACAGTGTGAAACCAAAGTACATGCTTTATGGCAGCTTTGCAGATAAAATAAAACTTTAGCAGACTATAACGTGCTTTGCCATTCCCCTTTCTTCACAGGCTCACAGTACTGTAAAAATATCCCCCATAAGATCAGCATTACTGCTCGTTCACAGAAATTTATTACTTCCCTGAACAGAGACTAAAAAATGATGCACGTAGATTTTGTTTCTGCTCTCAAGGCCTGTGGCCCAGACAGAAGCAGTCAGATATTCCCCCAGCAGTGATGAACGCTCTACCTGAACAAAATAGCTAAATATTTTGTAAACAAATGGAGTTTATAGTTAAAAATCATTAAAACATCACCATAAAGCTATAGAGATAATATAGGAATTGAACTGTTAAAAAGAAACAAACAACAACAACAAAAACTTCATGCAAACTCAGAGTTTTCATTTACTGCTCAAGTGCCCCTGATCAAGCCATCCCCTGTACAATGGCAGAACCTCTCTCCCTCCACAACGTATGGTGCTGTCTTAGGGATTAAGGAGTGCAATATAATTCAGGCATTTGGGACACTAAAAAGTGCCATCCACATACACAACATTTTATTCCAAATGTATTTTTCATGGATGTTTTCAAAGCACAGAAAGAAGAAAATTCCTGCAACTTTTATTTGCTGCATTTACTCAATGTCTTCCTAATACACTCACGGACTTACTGATGCTGACAAAGACTTAATAGTGAGTCTTCATACCAAAACACTAAACTTCTCCAAAGCACAGCATGGTTTTGTTTTGTTTTTAAAGAACCTGAGGATTTTTATTCACTGGTAAACTCTTCCTTCCCTATAACAAGAACCATCTGATAATGTTGGGGTCTGTTCACATGTTCAAAATAGCTTAACTTGCTGACTGGGAATAACACATTAAAAACAAGCTACTCAAATCTTCCAGTTTACAAAAGCTTTCACAGGATCATAAGGCAAATCCTTCATTCTCTTATTTGGCCCTCAGCATTTTCCATATCTAACAATTGCTCACAGTCAGCACTCTAATATGGCCTTCTTGATCTTATAAACTTATTCACACAACCTGGATCTCTGTAGTGAAAATCTTAGTCTTCATGAGGGTTCAGGGCTAGCATTCCTCAAGAACATGGAGGGTGATGACCCAGGCTGGGGAGAGCTTCAGCGTTCAGATAACAAAGACACCATGCAGCCACCAGCCCAGGACCCCTCCAACACCTGCCAGGGGTCCCAGAGACTGGTGAGAAACATCCTTGCAGCCAGTCTCAGTTATTCACTGTGAAAAAAAATACCCAATACCAGAAAAAAAGGAAATCAACTACTGTGTTTCACTTTATATATTACATTTCTTATATTTATGTTTTTATTATGTCTTATTTAAAATAATCTTTGAGCTCATGAAAGGCAAAAAAAATCTGGAAAAGACTTGGTAAAATGGCTTAGTATTCTTCCACATTTCCTCCCACAGGGAATAGCCACCACTTCACAAAATACAATGCACTTGATCATATCCACCCTATCCCAACAAATCCTCGGTTCCTCACACGAGCATCTCCCTCTCAGAGCCATCTCCTCTTTCTCTATTTTGTGTGACCACTGGAGCATCAGCACCCTACCAGTGGCCCATCCTGACAAAACCTACTCTCCCTTCCGCAGGAGCTGTGGGCTGCCTGTGGCTCCTCACTATGAGCAGGGTCTTATGAGCCCTTCCCCCACCTCTGCTGCAGTGCTCACTGGCTCGATCTTGGGCAGGTCTGTCCCGGCATCCATAGCTGCTGTGCATTCTCTGGTGCAGCTTCCCTGTCATGCCCAGAAGGCATCACTTAGCAGCACTCTTCCTAGTCCTCTGGCTCTTTGAACCTGAATGATCTGTGTTGTACATAATGTGGCCATCATGAAAAGTTCTAACACAGGAGGGGGGGCTTTAAATAATTTTCCATCTAAAAATGTAACCACGCAAACACCATAAGAAAGCATCTGATAATAAGACTATGAAGTTTGCAGTGTTTTGTTTTGTTTTGTTTTATTATTGGTACAGGTTTCATCTCCAAAAGAGTAATATACTTTCCTTCCTCTTAGCCTTGTTGCACAGCAGTTGAAGTATCCCCCAAAATACCCACCCACACTCCTAACAGAGGGCTGTTTCTTCTTTCCTGAAAAGGTAAAATATTCACAGTGTTTAAATTGGTGTGTTTTTGCATGGATGCATACAGAGGACCAAGAGCTACACTGGTTCTTAGGTCTGACCAACGCCTGACACACTCCGGAGAAACTCAGAAGGCAAAGTGACCCCAGAGATCAGTTCCCTCAGGCCACCTCCCCAAGCCAGCAGTCATGTGCACACACAGACACACGCGCACACACCTGCCATCTCCCCAAGCCAGCAGTCATGTGCACACACAGACACACGCACACACCTGCCATCTCCCCAAGCCAGCAGTCATGTGCACACACAGACACACGCACACACCTGCCATAGTAAAGAAAGAGTTTCAAAGTCAGATGATCAGACAGAGTTTGGTTGACCAGATCCTGGGTACAGGATCATCTCCACAAAGGAAAAACATGGATCTTATGAACCTCAAATGTTAATAAGACCAAAGCTTGTTTTCTTTTGACTCCATGATCTGGGCTTTTTAGAATAGAATCTTGGTTTCCAAGAATAACACTTGTACCACTTAAAAAAAAAAAACACTCTACTTTATTTGGGTGTTTAGGCCTCAACCTCCTTTCCAACCTCCCGACCCTACATAGGAAAGAGAGGGTTATTGGGGAAAGGGGCCCGTTTATTTTTTCTAGATGTTTAGGGTCGAAGGGTCTTTGGGACTGTACCAATCTCCATCAACAGCAGGTGTAGCCAACAGTCTACTCCAAGCCACTGTGCCGCAATGTGTTTCTCTCCCTCTGCCTGCTCCAAACCAGCACACCATCCATGTCTGGTCTCTTCAAACTGCTATACACTACACACCAACACCACACACCACACTCTCTGGGCTCACATTTATATCCTCAGAGCCCCAGACCACACTCCTCTCCATGCCGCAGGAAGCAGGCTGCTACCAGCTGGCAAAGACCAAGCTCCGCACAAGACAATTACAAGCTGTGGACAAACTAAAGCCCAAACTAAAATCTCACACTTGGGATTAAACAAAACAAATTTACATAACAAAGCAGAGTTTACAAAGAAACCAAAACATCCATTGCAAACACATGTAATTTTCATGTTGCTCCAATAAGATGAGATTGTCTGTAACTTTAGCAGGAGGAAGATTGTTCCCTAGAGTATGTTCCAAGTATGAGTGTCACTGAAAACAACAGAGAACACTGACCAAGACCTTGTAAAGTTTCAGGAATTGCTTGTAATGTTTCAAGGTCTAAATGAAATTTCCTTCTGTACAGTAGGAAGCAAGAAAGGGTAAAAAATAAATAAAAGACACCATGGTTAGGTCAGACCTCTTTTTTTTTTTTTTTAAATATCAGCTTAGAGAATGAAAACCTATTTTCCCCTCTTTACATTAACTTTAAATATGACGGTTCAGTTTTTGTTTTTTCTTGCTAGACAACTATAATTGCTTTAGGAGCCACCATAGTGGGTATTCACTGTGTGTGTGTGTGTGTGTGTGTGTGTGTGTAGCGCTACCATCACCAGGTGAGGTCAAAACATAGGGGCCACCTGGAGCAGAATGTCACTCTGCATTTGCATTTATAAAATGAGGCAGATGCTTTTGTCTTACCAACCAGTTTTCCATTCCCTAGGATCACAGGAAAACATTGCAGAGAAGCTTCTGTGAGTGACTGATGTGACAGGTGGCTTACAAGTGCAGCACAAAATTTTTAAATTCCCAGCCTCTGCAAAGCCGGGCTCTTTCTCATCTTTTCTTGACATTTTGCTCCTAAAATTAGCTTTTTGATGAGAAAATTGCTGAGTCTTTGCAGAGCTAGTTAAAGGTAAGGCAAATGCCTGCGAATGAAATTGAGCTGATTCTCCTTTGCTGTGTTGATTGCGCCTGGTAATTGGACATCGGAATTAGTCCTGCCGTGACCTTTCACAACGAGAAGAGAAAAAGCTCTATTCAATTTGCTGGAATTCTCTTCCATATTTAAAGTACTTCTCTGAATGACATAATCTACTCTTCTTTTTAATGAGCAGTACCAAACAACCTGGTTTTCATGTTGTCCTCTATTTGTATTCAATAATTCAAGTTCTTAAATCAATAAAAGCTAATCTGGGTCTTGTCTTCCTATCAACTTTTGCTCTGCTCATAACTTTCCATGTTTATAGACTTTTCTAGAACCTTGATGAGTACTGACCATCCTTGCTCTGCCATCTATTGCTTTTCCTGCCTTCCCCTGAGAAATTCGTATTCTCTCTAGTTAATCCCACCCAGAGTCGCTTACATTAGTGATTCACTGGGAGAAAAGCTGGAAATTCCCAGGCAGCATGATGTTCTATTTTTTTTGAAAATGCCTTATCCTTTCTGGTTGCCCTAGCTGCAGTTCTGTTGCTGCAGTAAAATATTCTGACCAAAAACAGTTTTGAGGAAGAAAAGGTTTGTGTTTTATTGCATTTCCAGGTTACAACCAGCTAGGAGGTCAAGGCATGAACTCAAGCAGTTAGTCACATGACATACATAGTCAAGAGCAAAAAGAAAAGTGTTCTGGCTTCCTGGTTGTTCTGCCAGCCTTTCTCACTCCTATGTAGCCAGGGCTCCCAACTCAGGGGATGGTGTACACAGTGGCCAGGGGCAATTAACAAGACCCCAGAGCCTGCCGTGGTAACTCACGCCTATAATCCCAACACTTGGGAGGCAGAGGCAGTGGATCTCTGTGAGTTCAAGGCCAGCCTGGTCTATAAAATGAGTTCCAGGACAGCCAGGGCTGTTACGCATAAAAACTGTTTTAAAAAAAGAAAGAACGAAAAGGAAGGAAGGAAGGAAGATTCTCCTCCCAGATGCTGCCAAGTTGTGGCAAGTCAACATCCAAAATTAACAATCCCACTGGTGCTAGCACCTTGCTTCCTCATTTATTCATTCATCAATATTTGTAGATAATAGATGCAGTTCAACCATAGTTAGGAACTTATATAAAATACAAAGTTTTTCATAATGGGGGAAGTGATTGGGACTTTCAAGGGGCAGAGATAAACAGTAATATAAATTAGTAATTTAGTAAAAAATGAAACTAGGTAACTAGGTAAGATAAATACGAAGAAAATAAATAAAAAGAACGTGGACATGAAATCCACTAATGCTTTTAGAGGAACAATCAGAACAGCACTTTGAACATGAGAAGACGCAGACATGTCATGCACAAACAGGGACCACCTAGAAATTACATACGGGATTCAAACAAGGAGCTGAATCCACAAGACTGAAAACTGGGACACAGATCTGTATTCGAAGTTTCCTTCGGTGATGCTCTGTAGGATGACACTTACAGTCATAGGACTGAGTGACCATGACAACAGTGAGGAAGGATACACAAAGCAAAAGGTCTCACAGTTCAGCCAATACCACTTGAACGTTCAGATTAAATTTATAATTAAGATAAAAATTAAATAAAAGAGATGAAGAAAAGGATCCAGGAAGCCAGGTACATATTGTGGTTTCCTGAAACTTCTATGTATTCAAGTGTTAATTGCTTGTATCCTTCACCCTAGCCCTGATATCTTAACTGTCCTCTGGTGCCAGAAGAGTGAGGTGGAGCCAAGGTTCAGGGTTTGGGGAATCACAGAAGGATCATGGGAGAGAGCCCTGCAGGAGGAGGCAGAGGAAAGGAGAAAGGAATAGGTCGCCAAGGGTTAGTGTGGTGCTGTGGGTCACCAAGGATGGCTTTGAGGAGATTGCTCTGAGAATCAGCAAAATGGAGAAGAGCAGCCTAAACGGAACATGTGCAAGTTTTTGGTACTTGGACTGGGGAGCAGACAAGATGGCTTAGAGGATTAATATCTGCCCAGCCCTAATGTTTAAGGCTTATTAAAAAATCTAACAGGTTTCTGTGTTTTATATTTATACAGATATATATGTACAGATATATATTTATATATAATTGGGGGTTAAAGAATAACTGCTGCTGTATTAGTAATCAGCATTAATTAATTAATATTAATAGAGTAATTAATTGCACAGGAGATACATCTCCAGAGAGGCTAAGCAAACACATGGAATGACACCAAAATTAAATTCATAACTGCGTGTCCTGCATTTGCGTCAAGACAGACCTAAGATTAAGAGAACGGAACTTTCAGTCCCAACTGATAGACACATGCACCACAGGACCCCTGGCCAGAAGACACAGGAATCATTGCCGAAGAGGAGGTAAGGAGACCGTGAGAGCCATGGGAGCAGGGGGTCTGCTGATGGCTGCCTAAACACGACCTTCACTAGGGCAATATCAATAAACATGCTAACAAAAACGGAGGAAACGTCATGAGGTTTCAGTCACACATAAAGAACCACAGGTAACTAAGCAACGCTGCAGGTGGGAGAAATGGTCTTCCCCAGGGAAGAGCTCTAAACGGATTGTGCAATACCATTTGGTCACCCCTAAAAACATATATGCACAAATAACATACATGGGCTGAACAGACTGAAGTTATATATTTGTGTGTGTGTGTGTGTGTGTGTGTGTGTGTGTGTGTGTGTGTGTTAAATATATATTTAAAGAAAAAGAGGCCAGGAATTTAAAAGAGAGCAAGGGGGTGGCACATGTGAGGGCTTGGAGGGAGAAATTATATAACTATATCATAACCTCAGAAAATAAACTTTTTAACAATAGAGAGAGGACTCTGGAGCTGGGTGTCACCAGGTGGAATTCATCACTAGCCCTGTCCTCTCTGAGCAGGACTTTGGATCAGTGTCCATTCACTCCTTTGTGAAATATGAATGTTCTTACTACAGTAGGCCCTTAGCTGTGTTCCAGGCACAGCTGAGCACAGTTTTTCTAAAGTAAAACTAGTTATAGGAACCCTGTCTATTTTAGTTCGTGGAGGAAGCAGAGGAAACTGTGAGTGGGTGAAGTCTTGAGTGGACGTTTGTATGTTGCCACGCAGGCCATGTCATAGAGCCTCAGAGGCACAGAGAAATGGCAGAGCTGTCCCCTCTGGTCCATGTGTGAATGTTGATAGAAATGTCCACCATGGTGCCTCTCCCTCCATGTTTACAGCATAATGGTTGCTCCCTTGCAGAGGCTAATCCTACTGAAATTAGCTGATCTGTTCCCTTGACCCAACTATAAACATTACGCCTGCCTTGTTGTTCAGCTGTACGCAATAACCCTGCCTCTCCATTCAACTCTATATAACAAATCTATGCTGAGCCTCCAGGCGCTAAGCTCCCAGCTTTCTGTCTGTGTGTCTGTTTGTCTCCCTCTCACTCCCTTGCTACTCCAGTCAGGCCCATCCCTGGAGCTGTGCTGGATGCAGCCGTTAGGCTTTCTGTTGCTGTGTTAAAACACCATGACCAAAACCAGCTCAAGGAGGCTTATTTCATCTTACAATCATACTCCATCATGGAGGGAAGTCGTGGCAGGAACCCGGAGGCAAAAAAACTGAAGCAGAGGTCGCGGAGGAACAGACTTTGCTTACTGGCTTGTCCCTGTGGCTTGCCCAGCCTACTTATTTTTTTAAGATTTATTTATTTATTATTATGTATACAGTGCTCTGTCTGCATGCACACCTGCAGGCCAGAAGAGGGCACCAGATCACAGTATAGATGGTTGTGAGCCACCATGTGGTTGCTGGGAATTGAACTCAGGACCTCTGGAAGAGCAGTCAGTGCTCTTAACCTCTGAGCTATCTCTCCAGCCCCCTAGCCTACTTTTTTATACCATCCAGGAGCACCTGTGCAGGAGTGGCACCACCCAGGTGAGCTAGACCCTCTCACATGGACTAATAAAAAAAAAATACGTATCATAGGCTTGTATGGGGGCATTTTCTCAATTGAGGTTCCACTTCTCAGACAACTCTAACTTGTATCTAGTTGGAAAACAACATAAAATAAAAACAGAACACCATTTGACACATGAAACCCTCCATTTAGGGATGGCAATGTCTGGGACAAAGAACCTAATTGGCCCCAGACAACAGAGCTGCTTACTTGCGTGTGCACTGAGTGTGATCCTTGTGTGTGGTGGCAGATATCTTAAACCCAGGGCTTTGCACACACTATGCAAGGATTTTACCACTGAGCTGCATCGCTAGTCCCTTTTCCCAGAAAACTGTGCTGGACCCGGTGACCCACTTCCTTGCAGTGAGTTAATTAGGTTACAAAAAAAAGACCATAGGCTCTGCTTTATAGCCTTCTCTGGCCCTCCCTGTTTCTCATTCAGTGAGAGAAGGCAAGAGGAAAGTTAGGAACAGAGGCCACCACCACTTACACAGCCTGCCCAAGGTTCACCATGAGAACACAGCTGCCTCTGACTCTAGCCTTTAAGATACCTTGATCCCAAAGACCCAATTAAGTTGTTCCTGTCTCTCTGAAACACAGAAATTAACATAATAAATGTTTAGCATCTGGATGCAAAACTGCTAGGTTTTGGTGTAATTTATTACATAGAAACATAGCCAATATCAGCATTTTGTGGCAGATTAAAGTCCGAACAATTTTTATTTTAAAGCCTGTTTGAAAAGAGGAAAGAGTGTGGAAAGTCCTAGCTCTCACAGGACTAGAGCGCCAGGGACGCAGAGGCCTGGGCCTTGAGGCCAGCCACCTCAGAACTGATTAGTTCTACAATGAGGCACTCATTTAGTGTCCTCCAAATATAATGTGGCCATGCCTGGGAAAACTGTACTTTAAGTAACCTTTGAATCACCACAGCCAAAGCCAATCTCAAAGGACAGGTGGGAAAGTAGTTATGTGAAGAAGAAAAAAATAACGCTGAAAGTTAAAACACTGCTGAGAAGAATTGTAGTACCAGTTTTATCAGCATGCCAAAATGTCTGAAGGCTCAGCAAAGTTCAACACCACATACCTGACCCTGCGCAATGCATCAATTCTGAGTTCTAATTCTCTGATTTGAAGCATGGAGGCTTTCTTTTTATTTTTTTTTGCAGAAATGCTAAGCAACTGACAGCTCTAGTTTGCTCTGAGGAACCTGTATATCTCGCACATGGAATTTAATTTCCAAATAATTTCACACAGAATTCAGATAGAGAATGGGTTGGCTTATGAAGTGTTGAGCAAGATACAGATTTTAGTGGTTAATGAGAAAATCCATGGAAGTTACACACTGACTTCAATAAAGATAAAGGGAATAGCATACCATGAAATAACAAAAACAGTGGAAGCATTAAAGATACTTCATCTTGAGCCAAGAAAAAGGCCAGGGTAGAATACTTGACTTTAACACCTGAGGCCCCAGGCTATAGCACCAGCAACACAGCAGGTGGGACCTATTTAGCCACAAGAAAAGCATATTTTATAATTAAATATTTAGAATCGTCAAGGACAAGAATTAGGCGCAGGCTTTCGCCATTGACTTATGTTCAGTGTTACTTGAATTGATGAAACAAGGGATGGGCTAACAATTGAGATGTAATATGAATAAATTAATAAAATAAAATTAAAAATAAATTGATGAAACAAAAAATGACTGAAAAATATGACTGAGGAAGGTGTATGCTTTGTGCTCTTACAGATTCTGACTTGTGGATCTTTAGACGTGAGTTCACAATCTGGGGTGACTGCAGAAGACAGGAAAGTAGAAGGAGTCCATGGTGTGGCAGTTGAGTCTAGAGGGATGAGAAGAACACAGGTGCGACAAAGGGGGAAGCGGGGAAAATTCGGGGCTGGAGTTTAACAGGAAATGGGGAGGAAGAAAGTAGGAGGAGGAATAAGTGATGCTAAGGACTTTTAAAAAGGCCATATAGAAACATTATTTTATGCTTATGTTTACTTTAAAGTTTATTATACTTATGTGTACATACATATGTTTTATACACATGCAAACACACTCATACACGTGTATATAAATATAAACAGTTTAAATGAAGTTTTGCCACTTGGGCTGATAAAGCTCTCCTGAAGAGCCATAGCCTAAACAAACGCCCCAGGAGAGACATAGGAAGTCTCTCCTTCAGTTGTTGGTCTGGGAAGTCTAAAAGACTCCCCAAATTATTTAGGCTATTACCACTGCCCTCGGTTGTGTTCCGGAACTCAAAGGCAAGACCTATTGCTGAAGGAAACCACACACTTTGGACACGGAACTTGGAGGAGTCACGCTGGAACTGACCTGGAGCTTGCTGCCTTGAGGACGAGCTCTCCCAGTACTGAAAATAAGTTCACTTCTTGTGAACACTAGACTTGATCCTCTCTACGCTACCGAGTTCATCCCGAAATTCAAAGTCTGAAGAATATATTGTTGAATTAACTATAATGATGCTGGAGGAGAGGAAATTAGTTAAATTGACAGGCTGGAAACACCAACAACAGAAAGAAAATAAAGTTTATAAATCCAATGCAGCCTGTCCTGGAAGTTTTCAATCCTATTTAGAATTTTTAAATGCCCAGATATGCCACAAGGGGGCGCGTCTGGCAAACTAACGCCGGCCTGGTTTGACGACTTCCATTACTAGACCGATCCTCCATTCCCCACCTAGAGGAAGGCAAAAGGAGTTCAGACAACATATAGCCCCAAACAAAAGGTTTTCACATAAGAATGTATGCAAAAGCAGATGTCCGTAAAAAGAGCTTTGCCCATAATAAATCCGTTACCGAGAACCAAGCAGAAAGAATACCAGGGTTCGGCTTTCCCTGATCTCATCGCAGATTTACTCATTTTAAAAACCAGTCTTTCTTCTCAAGAGAGCACAAAAGTTGGGGTATATTCATCCTACGTCCACCTCCACGCTGGGAGAGCATTTCAGTTTTAGACCAGCTGGGAAAGCTGACTGGCCCAGAGAAGTCCTCCTGGAGGCGGGCCCGACGACCTGCCCTTCAGCGTCCTTGCACTGCTTGCCACTTCAGTGAAAGCCTCTGTCTTTTACATCACGTTCTCAAGGACTGAGAGAAAAACAAAAGCAAACAAACAAAATCCTTTACCCTTGGATGTTTAAAGTGCAAATCAAGTTTCGAAATTCACCGTCAGGCTCTGTTGTGCTTGGAATTAATTCCACTATTTTTAACTTCCCTCCAGTGAAGTCACCGAAGAATTCCTGAAACTTCAGGACTGAAAGTTAGAAGAGGTTTTATTGTTTAGCTTAAAAGCTTTCTCTTATGAGTGACAATAAATAAATATTTTTTTAAAAAAGGCTTCTGTCCCAGTTACAGGCTTTTGTCTTTTCAGCAAGTGCATTTTACAATTTATATGATAACGTACTCCCTTGAGACTCAATTATTTTTCAGTAATTACTTTCAAAATGGATTTATAAAGCTGTTCTCCTCTGCCCTGCTAGCCTCCCCAGCTATTCATAAATCAACTGTAGGTTAGTTATTTTGGGTATATCATAGAATGGGTCATCTGGCCAGGCATACAGCACTAATCTTTTCCTTTGTGTTCACATGATCGTGACTTTATTCAACTGTCTTCAGGTTGTAATGGAAGAGTGGGAGGTGTGCCTCACATAGTGATGTCCAGTGTCCCCTCCCTCACATAGTGATGTCCAGTGTCCCCTCCCTCACACAGTGATGTCCAGTGTTCCCTCCCTCACATAGTGATGTCCAGTGTCCCCTCCCTCACATAGTGATGTCCAGTGTCCCCTCCCTCACATAGTGATGTCCAGTGTCCCCTCCCTCACATAGTGATGTCCAGTGTCCCCTCCCTCACATAGTGATGTCCAGTGTTCCCTCCCTCACATAGTGATGTCCAGTGTTCCCTCCCTCACACAGTGATGTCCAGTGTCCCCTCCCTCACATAGTGATGTCCAGTGTCCCCTCCCTCACACAGTGATGTCCAGTGTTCCCTCCCTCACACAGTGATGTCCAGTGTCCCCTCCCTCACATAGTGATGTCCAGTGTTCCCTCCCAGGCTCCACTGGGTGGACACGGAGAGATTATAGATGGTGGCTACCAGGTCCTTAACAACAGGAGCTTGCATAAAGACTGGGGTAACGCCTAGAGCGTATGTAAATTATTACTAATTTCCACAGCATGAACTGATTGGTACAGGAAGGATGTATAATTTATAGTTGTTATGGACTGAACAGTGTTGTGGTCTGAGTGACAATGGTCCCATAGGCTAAGATAGTTGAGTCAGTCCCCAGTTGATGGAACTGTTTGGGAAGGATTATAAGGGCGTGGCCCTGTTGAAGTGGCCGCTACCATGCTCCCCACTGGTATAGTTTTGGACTCTAATCCTCTGAAATTGTGAGCCCCAAATTCATTAGTTTCTTCTGTAAGTAATGGTGTTTTGTCAAAACAGTAGAAAAGTAGCTAAGATAAATAGTGTCCCTACAAAATGATATGTCCAAGTCCTGGACCTGACACACACCCCAGCATATGACATTTGAATATGACATTTGAGATAATGCCTGTCTTACAACCTTAGGCTAAGACCAGCCTGGATTCTGAATAAGTGGTACTAAAAATGTGGCTGGTGTCCTTATGGAAGGAAAGGAGTGGTTTAACAGACATACACAGAGGGGCATGCGTGAGACACCGGCAGAGCTTGCAGTGGCAGTACCAACAGACCAGCGATCTTCCAGTGGCCACCAGAGCTCAGGGAGCTCCAGGTGGAACGGACCCTGTTAACCGCTAGATTCTATACTCTGGGCCTTCAGAATGAGAGAATAAGTTCGCTGCTCAGGACCACTATACCTGTAGTAATTTGTTATGACGCCCAAGAAACCCGTGCAGCCAACATGTTCAAGTCGATTCTTCACTGCTCTGTGGCCCTGGGCACCAAATTTCAAACTCCATCCTCTAAACCAGCATCCCTAATAATTGCATCACTGAGAAATTGAAAAAAGCAATTGAGACTGCGATTATCTACTTTCCACTTCCTCTGACGAGTGACTTTGCCTGCGTGTTTGGGACTTTTCCTTCGGTTTCTACACGCAGAGGAGGCAGACGAAAGCAAACTACTTCCTTATGCCGGTACAGGGGAGCTTGCCATGCACAGGTGTAAGCACCAGGCCAGTATGTTTCTATGGTGGTCGCCATAGGAACTGAGATACAGTCGACGAGATTGGAATCACCGGGAAGCTCTTACCAGATGTGGGCCTTGACGCAGTGCTGTCTTTTCTCCTCTCACACCAGCCATGAGAAAGGAAAAAGCAACTGGAACAAAGCTGTCTCAGGATCCAAGTCAAAAATGGGTTTCAAGGACTGTGTTCAGGAGACACTGAAGTCTTACCCTGGGGAACAGCGAAGGCTGAACTGCTAGGCTCCAGGGACAGGGGATGAGAAATTACATGCAGCATTTCAACAGGAGCCCACGTAGAAACTGAAAACATCAAAGCCTGTCAGCAAAGGGATAAGTCACCAAAAGAGGAAGTTTGGGAAAGACTCATCCAGCAGGAAGTCACGGAACCGGACCAGTCGCCCCTCCTGAGGCAAACAGTAGTTCCTTCCCAAGCCTTTGCCATCTGGTACTGCTGCAAAAATCAGTGGAACGCGTGTCTAGAAGACGGAATGGGCAAGAAATGATGATAAAAACACAGGCCCAGCTTTTAATTCTTACTTTTGAATGTACGTAAAATTATGCTGGGTGAAATCTTCATGCAGACTTTCCCCGCCCCCCACCCCCACCCTCGGTTTCCAGCTTATTGGTCCATGAGAAGATGGCCAGTATGTGGACAACACAAGTGTGAAAGAGTAAGTGACCCGAGATAGAATAGAGGACAGGGCCAGGGTGAAATCAGAGATGGCAGACGGCGCTTGGACACGGTCCTCATCAGGGAAGGACAGACAGAGGTGGGTATGGTGCAGGTAACAGAGAATTGCACAGCATATTGTGAAAATAAACTGATGTGAGAATAACAGGCTGTGTGTAAATAAAGAACAGCTGCTGTGAGGCCTTCGTGCAGCAAGTGGCAGCTTTTGTAGAATGGGAGGAGGCAGAGAGAAACACAATTTCAGGAAGAGATGGCCTTTCTGAAGTCAGCAGCCGGGCTTACTGAGTCCTCAGCACAGGGAGCTGTGCCTTCTCCCAACATGGACCAAGAAACAGGAGGATGTCTCCTGTCTGCACTTGGTGAGACAGAATTAGACTATCAACATTTTGTGGACAAAATAAATATTTCAATGATACAGAAATTGTTAGATGAGAAAATACAAATATATAAAGATATAAAGAATAAATATAAATATATAAAGAAATAGCTAGATGAAAATACAAATACATAAAGCTAACAAATTATCTTGACCACAAGAGGTCAGTATTGTTTCAAAGTAAGATTACTCTAAACCTCTTGGGGGCAGGGTATAAGATTCTTTTTTTTTTTTAATTATATTTCCTTATAAATCAAAGGTTTTTCTCCAACGCATTTGATTTTTGTAGTCTACTGAGTGACAGATGGCTACAGAATGTGAGAAACATTAACTTGTTAAAAAATTAACTTGTTAAAATATATATTTCTTGTAAATGAACTTGAGTCCTTTACATTCAAAAGAAGTAATTGTAATTAAGGAAATTTATATACATATATATAATTTTAAATATATAAATATACATTAGTGTATTTTATAAGTTTATAAATTCTAAGGTATATTTTTAATAAATTTTGTATTTATATGTTAAAATACATTGTATGTAAATTATATATATATATATATATATAAATAAGTAGGTATGCATGTGTGTATGTATGTATATAGATGCATATGCTCAACTTGGAGCTCAGCACCAAAGAAAAATAGCAGCATGTCTTTAAATACTTGTAGCTAAGGAAGTCAGACACACATGATACTTTAGCAAAAGCAGAAAAAGAAGAAACGAGTGCTACGCTGGAAGGAAGATGGAGATCAGCACCATCCGACTGTTTTCATGCCTTCGAGCTAAGATTAGCAGAGAAATGACAGAGAGGGAGGGGTGCGGTCAGCAAGAACATAGCAGTGAAACACTCCTAGTCAGGACAGTCCCAGGTATGCTAAGTAGAATCAGGCCTCTGGCCCGGGATGGCCTCCCACCAACCTCCCATTTGAAACATCCTAACAGTCATTCATTTGTTGCCTCAGCCCGAGTGTGGATGATTTAAATGAGTAAACAATTTCCTAAGTGTCTGATGATCTAGCGAGAAAGTTCCTGAAAGAGCAAGGCAGAGAGACCTGAAGCTTCTCATGTTTAAGAGTGATCTGAGGTTCATTCAGACACAGAGCATCAGGACCTCAGCCTAACACCTAGAGCCAGCGTGGCTGAGGCACAGTGAGTGAGCAGGAGGGAGAACTCTAGACGGCATCTCCAGTGCCAGGAGAAACCACAAAGTGAGGTTGAGAACACTGAACATGGAAAACCTACTGGAGCTGCTATGAAGAAGAAATGCATCAGGAGCGGAGACAGGAAATGGCAATGTGGAGCTGAGAAGGGAATGCCGAGGAAGAAGCGAAACAGGAGAACCCACAGCTCTGATTTACAAGTCAGGGTGTGTGTGTGTGTGTGTGTGTGTGTGTGTGTGTGTGTGTTGTGCATGCATGTGGTGGTTAGTATGTGTGATGTGTGTGTGCTGTACAAGTAATGTTTGTGGGTATGGGTATGGGGTGTGGGTGGAGTGTGTGGTTGTACGTGTAGGTAAGTGTTTGTACTGTACATATGGAGTGTGTGGGTGTGTATGTGCGTGTGTGGTATGTACATGCATGATTGTGTTTATACAGTAACTGCTGGAACCTAATTTACACACAGATACACACACACACACACACACACACACACACACACACAAAACCCACTGACCTTTCCTCTTAAAAACACAACTATTAAACATCACTATTTACACAGGGCCATTTCAAACACCAACAAATCATTGCATTGGTGTTATATGCACACAAATAATACCAAGTGAACACCATGACTTTTTAATGATAATGGAAGTAAAACAATATCCAGCCAAATGCTTCTTAAATTAAAATTTAATAAAGAAAAGATTAAAAGATGATTATTCCCTTGATGCCCTGACTTTTATATCCATTACTCAAAGTCCCTACCAAGTATTATTTTTTCTTTGAATTATTCATAGGAAATGCGTACACTGAATCTAAAAACTTCACACCATAAATCTATAAACTAGAGTCATACTCAATTTAGCATTGTCCAAAAATATTTTTTAATAACTCACACAGCACTGTAGAAAAAGTACCTAGCACAACCAGGAACCATCAGGGGAAATGATGTGCCTCTGATTCCGCTATATCTTATAGCCTGTACAAAAACTAAAATGGCAGCGGTGGGCGCGCTGTGACGCTGTGCTGATTTTGGACCTCTAAGTTTCCCTGGTGCCAAGAGAAGACTACACACAGACACCGAGGGTTTGGAAATACACTGGGATCGTCTCTGGTGAAGACTGACGTTGTACAGGGGCTACAGCCTCCCTTCGCAATCTCCAGTAAGTGCGGGGCCACACCATGTCTAGCTGGCACGCCCAGTATTGTCAGTTCCGTTGTTCTCCAAGTCTCTCCTCCGCATGGGGCTCCACGACACCCTGTTTTGTGCAACAACGCAAGAAGTCGCCACTTTTCTCATTCATGACAACGGTAGGAGCAAATCCACAGGGCTGTAGAGTCCTTACAAAGATAATAAATAGAATCCACAATACAGTGCTATTATTATAATTTTCATTTATAATTTATCTATTACATTCTTATAACATGTCATACAATTAATTTAAGTTATATAAGTATATACTATAGTGTAGCATTATGCTGTTTGTTGTAAAACAAAAAAGAGAATACTAAAGTTTCCTAAGACCTATTTTTAAAATGTGTCTATTTGGGGGAAGGTATGATGGCTCAGTTTGTATTTGATCTTGCTCCACAGCCCACGGCTCTAATTTTGATAGCTGGAACCCAGGGTAGAAGGGGAGATCTCATCCCAAAAACTGTCTTTCAACCTCCACTATCTGCCTAGCTACAAATTAAAGTACGTACTCACTTAACACACACATACAATAATAAGTAGTAAACAAAGGCTACACTGATGCAGTCTCCTTATTTGCTAAGGATGGAATTTGCAGTACAGATTTTAAAATTCTAGGTGATTACACTCTAGTCCCAATTGCACTGACTTGGTGGCTACAAGAGAACTAACTGTGGTAGGGGTCAGGTTAAATACTATGTATGTAAACTTTTTTTTCTTTTTGAGACAGGACGCCGGGTTCCTCTGTGTAGCCTTGGATGTCCTGGACTCACTCTGTAGATCAGGATAGCCTTGAAACTCACATATGTGAAATTGAAATTATAGAGATCTAAAAGATTACTATTCTTTTAAAATAGCACATAGGGAATGCAAAGAATCTCCCATTTAACCCATATTTCCATAAGGCTTTTAAACTATTACAGCACATGGGATGCTTGTCCGTGCTGCTTCTCACTCTGTTACTGTGGCATCTCTGTTCCACTTGAAGTTGGGGGTCTCCAGCTGCCATCCCACACCAACACACCTCTTTAAGTTACCATTTAGCAATTCCTTATCTCTGGCCCTTCCTGTGTAGTCTCTGCTGCTGCCAACAGCTCCTGGTCACCACTGGCACCATGATACAATCTGACCAAAGCCACAGAACTCTGAGCCCTGGCTTTGAGCTCAGCCACCATCCTTGATCTCATACTGCTGGGATCTCAGGACTCAGGGTCCACACTACACTGGGATATAATGTTCTGTGTGGCAATACAAAAAGAACCTCTACACAACACACACACACACACACACACACACACACACACACACACGGGAGGGAAGAGGGGAGGAGGGGAAAAGAATGGAGAGGAGGGGAGAGCAGAGGAGAGACCTTTGTACTATACCTTTGGGTGGAACCCTCAAAACCACTTTTTTGTTCTTGAAGCACCTTTTCTAGCCTTTTGCAAGGTGAGAGCCTCACACTCCCGGAGGTAGACTGGAGATATAAACGGGGTGAGGAGAATATCTTAGGTTTAAAAGGTGAGAGGACTGACTCGGAGCTAACAGCTCCCTCCAGTCTTGTCTGTTGGTCCAGGGCTTCTCCATGACTTACCTGCACTGAGCGCCCCTGCTCCATATGCCCTAAAGAAGTCCACGCCTAGGGATGTTGGCTTCTAGCCTGACCACGTCTTGGGTTCAGGCAGAATACCATCCCTATAGATCACAGCCTTAGCCAGAATCCTCAATTTACTGTAGGAAAAAAAATGTGGCAGATAGGAATGTCACAAAGACAAACTGCTCAAGAGCTTGTTTTACCTGCAGGGAAACGTGTAAACTAGTCCTTCTTGTTTACAAGGACTGTTCAAATATTTGACTTCCATTCTCCATAAAACGGTAAATCTATAATGCTACGGACGCCTCCTGCCCCTCCTATCCCCACGGTGACTTGTCTTATTGCTCTACAGAATCACATGCATCCATGTCAGACATCATCAGCCAGGAAGACTCTCATGTAGAAATGGCAAATCCTGGGATAATATGTCAGGAACACAGTGAGGATGGGGGCTTCTAATAGCAGAAAACCCTCAGAAATCACAACCTGTCTAATTATGAGTTAGGCTCACTGCACTTCACAATTAACGTTACTTGTAAATGGCTGTAAAATGTAAACAAGATCGTAATATTTTAATTTAGGGAGAACTCTTATCTCAGTCTGGCAACTTCAGTGATATGGCTACAAATCAAAAAGATGCAAGCTTGGTATCAAACATCTTTTTAATAATTTCCTCTTTTTTGAGGCACTTTTAGAAAACCTACAAAAATAGTGAAATGGATACATTTACAGTCTTTAGGTAGAATCTTAAAATATGTCACTTTGCTACTACTTGATTCATAATTGTTTGTCTTAAGACAGAAGACAGAAGACAGAAATCTGAAAGAGAGATGACTTACAGACATACTGCCTAACCCTAACCCTAACCCTAACCCTAACGCTGCCTGTCTCCTCCAGATACTTTGGTCTTTCTAATTGCGGTATAATTTTCAATATTAAAAATCAGTACTGACATGCAAGTAATTCATGCCCTGCAAACCTTAGACCAGTCTTTTTGGCTGTCCTACTGATGGAAAAGGAAACCAAAATTTAAAGCTCATAGTGTGATGCTACAAGGGCTTTAAGATCCTTCCAAAGAAAAATACAGAACAAAAATCCACCACGGTCTTGGTCAAAATATCCCTGAGTATCTAGAGCTCGGGTATCTGCTGATCATATCTAAGATGAAAAGTGAAGGGGAAAGACAGAGAATGTTGGGTCTGCACCTTTTATACCCTCCCTGTTTCTTTTTGAACCAACTTAATGTAACTCAAAACTCCCTAATCACTGCATTAGACACTCATGGCCCAAAGCTCTTGGATGCACAAAGTTATGGAAGATGCAAACATCATACCTTTTGTTATGTCCAAATACCTCCATGAGCCAAAGTATTGTTAAATAATCAGTAACCAAATAAAAACAAGATACACTTTATAAAAGCAACAATATTCCCCATGATCGACATCATAGTGAGTGATTTGTAAACATATCTAACTTATCTCTTACATGTGTAGCTAATATCTTCTCCTCCATACATGAGAACATCAAGGTTCATCAAGTCAAGAAACCTCATGTATCCTACCAGTGAGATGCAGAGAGAGGATGTGTGCCACATTCCTGAGAAACACTATTGAGGGGGACTATTTAATGGAGAGTAGGAGGTCTTCCCAGGCCTCACGCTGAAGGCAGTAACATAAGCGAAAGGTGCAAAGGTCTTATAAACACTGAAGATAAAACCAAGCTGTTAAATTGCTGGGTGATGTCTAGATGTCCAACCCCATGAACCTCAGATACTCTACTTTGGGATATTCAACAGGAATATTCACAGCCTCATAGTTGATAATGGTGGCAAAGGAGAGTGTTCTAAAAGTGCATCATCAATCCATAGATACTTCTTTTTAATTCTTTGATTAGGTGAATAAAGAGTAATGGCTTTATCTCTGGCATCTCTCACACATGCCACATTGTACTTCACTCTAATTTCTTCCTCTCTCTTATGACCTTGTGCCCTCTTACCTGACACAGAGATGCCATTACCCTTTCTTCCCCTCATCTTAAAATCTTTTCATCTCCATTCATAATCACCTCTTTGATTTCATGATCTACACACAGACACACTAACACTCACTCTCACACACACACAGACACACTAACACTCACACACACAGAGACGCACTAACACTCAGTCACACACACACACAGACACACTAACACTCGCACACAGACTCTAACTCACACACAAGCTTCTGCGCGCTTGCTTTTAAGGTTTTTTTTTTCCACATAAGAGAAAACAAACATAAAATATGTCAGCACAACATACTTATCTTTCTGAGCCTAGTTTATTTCACTAAACAAAATGATTCCAGTTCCACCCATTTTTCCTGCAAACATTCAATATATTACTGTCTTAGCTCTAGTCACTTAACAAAATACCATACCCAGATAGCTTAAACAACAAAATTTATCTTCTCACAGTATGTAGGCTGGAAGTTCAAGATCAATGTTCTAACAAGGTTGTTTTTGATAATAAGAATTTGTCCTTTGGCCTGAAGATAACTATCTCAATGATGTATCTGTGCGCAAGTAAAGGAGAGGGGTGGTTTTCACGGATTTTAAATTTTTATTTACTTATTTATTCACTTTACGTCCTGATCGTCGTCCCCTCCCTCCTCTCCTCCCAGTCCAGTCCCACCCTCCCTCCCTCTCCCATTCCTCAGAAAAGAGGAGCCCCAACCACCACCACCACCGCAGCTCATCAAGTCTCTCAGGACTGAGTGTGACCTCTTCCCCTGCGGCCTGGTAAGACAGCCACGTCAAGGGAGAGTGATCAAAAAGCAGGCAACTGAGTCCATGTCAGAGGCAGCCCCCACGTCCCTTATTAGGGGACCCACATGAAGCCTGAGAGGACCATAAGCTATCTTCTTATAAAGACATGAGGTGTGGGACTCACCTTAGAGAGATATTTCTGGGCTAAAAGCAAGGACTTCCTTTGGGGATTCTAAGCGCCATTCCCTTTACCAGCTTCTGGACGCAGTTCACATCTCTTGATGTAAGCCCTCCTCATCTTCAAAGCCATTAACAGACAATCAAATTCTTCTCCCACTGTGTCACTATAACTCATTCTTTCCCCTTCACTTTCACTTACAACGACTCTAACTGGTCCCCCTAAATCTACCGCTTAGATCAACCACCTCAGGTTCTTTATTGTATTGCAGCTAGCTGCCTTGACCCCTTAACATGTAAGAGGGCCTTGCCACAAGCTTTAGGGAGGTACCTAGGTATCTCTGAATCATCATTCCAAAGAGACTTTGTGGTCCTTAAACATTATCCTCTCTGCCATCCTTTTCCATGGCCATTGTGTTAGTATATTGTAATTTATTGTGCCATTTTCCTGCCATAAAAATATTTAAGTCTCTTTCATTTGAAATTCTTAGGCAGGTAAAATAATGAGTTATAGTTTTTAACACTGCTATTTACATTCATATAGTCAACTTTCTAAGAAGGCAATGAGTGGCCAATCACATCAGCTTCACTCAGCACAAGGACATGAGCTCCACTCATAATGCCATTGCAGATACCACTCCACAAATTGGCAAGTGGAATTTAGATTTGACTTGCCTTTCTTTCGTTCTACTCAGTTAGCATGCTGGCCACCTGGTTCTTCACTCATATAATGCACGGTGGCAGACACCTGCAATCCCAGCACTCAGAGAAGCAGAGGCAGGCGGATCTCTGTGGGTTCAAGGACAGCCTGGTCTAGGACAGCCAGGGCTACACAGAGAAACCCTGATTAGTGGCTTTAGTCAACTGTTCAACACAGTCAGCCATATGGGCCAAGGGACTTCTGGAAAGGGCTATTACTGTTGCTGAAGCCCCTAATTGTGAATATTCTTCCATAGTGTAATTTTAATATTACCAAAGGCCCACCATGCTTGCCTGTTAAAACAGCACTTGCCCTGCCAAGCAGAGTACAATCCTTACACTCACCATCACACATACACTAAAGACCACTTGAACCAGGTCGACAAAACTTTGCAAGTTCCAGGCTTGTTCATTTCGAGTGCCACTCTCAACAATGACTCCCCCTTTCTCCAAAATATATCTTGTATCCATTTATCTTCTTCTACTGTGCTGGTATGAGACCCTCTGTGGTAGAATTAACAGCTAACAATGTTTGGTTTTTCCAGTCAAGGATTCTTTGTGCAGCCCTGGCTGTTCTGGAACTCTGTAGAACAGGCTGGCCTCAAACTCAGAGATGCACCTGTTTCTGCCTCTCAAGTGCTGGGATTAAAGACCACTACTCCCAGATAGCAATGCTCCTTAACTGCTATAGAATTTCATGGTTTGATGCCAGGACTTCCTAGAACTCTCAACCAAAAATTATAATCAATGCTCATGTTTATTTAATACCCGTTGCTCATTGTTCTCACATGCCTTGGGGAGAAAGTCTCTGCATGAGAAACTCCCAGTGTGAACCCTGAGCTGTGTGGATATAATACAGGCAAGCATCACCAGCATAGAAGCCCTTTGGGTACTCAGCTTGTTAACAGATATCCGCGAAACTTGTATAAATTATTTTTTACCCTTTCATCTCTTTCTCTTTAAACTTGTTTCTTTGTTTCCTCATTGAAAAACAGAAGAAAGACAATTAAAATGACTTTCATTTCATAGACTATTGCAGGAATTAAATGAGTCAATATGCATGCAATGCTTGAAGAGGTAGACAGTGAACGTTAGCTTCGCTAATAGCATGAACATTTACATGCATAAGTAATAAAGCACACTAAGAATCTGGTCCGTGTCCAGAAAAAGGAAGAAAACACAGGACTAGAAGTTACCCATTTCTTCAGGAACTAGATAGTCGAATAAGGCCTCTACTGTTACACTGACATGCCCACACAATGTCAAGGAAGCCCAAGATCATAGAATGGCAAAAGGCCACATCTAGTACAGACACAAGCATCTACGTAAAAATTTTGAATTACAATTCAGGAAATACTCAAAATCTGTGAACTCAGTAATATTTATATAACTGCTGGTTTAAATAAAATATGAGACTTTTCATTTTTAATTGTTCTGATTCTATCTGCATGGAAGAGCTTTTTCATTCAATCTCATAACCATTCCTATGGCTCTACCATGGACTCTTGTCTGAACAGTTGCTCAGTCCTGAATTCACAATCATAGCTCCCTACCTGCTGGAGGTTATCAATAACCTTAGCAACAGCCTAATGAAGAACTGGGTGATGCCTTTTCATCATCTCAAAACATGAATCATATGAATATGATGATACTAACAATCATATACTCTACTTGCCAAAAGAGAGTGGCTTTCTATGTTAACATAGGCATGGATTTTCAGGCACCTGGCCCACATCTGAATTTTTCTCAAAATCAGATAAGCTCTTATGCTATTGCTCACTTTGCCTGAAACAGCCATTTGTAACCTTTGGATACTAAGAAACTTTTTAAAATGTTTTCCTTTGGGAACCTAGAAATACCTTTGTAAATCAACTAATTCACTTATTGAGCCAATATTAATGCCTTGAGCTCTCTTTGAAAGTGTGGTGGAATCAGCAGATGCAAGATTAAGTTCTGATATGTGGTGATTTGTCTTGTAGATGAGGCAGAAACCCAGATATAGAAAGGGGAGTAGCTATACAGGCTCCATGCACACAGCCCACATGTCTGCAACAGGATGTCTCCGTTAAGACTCCATAACATAAGATAGCTCATCCTGTGTAAGGGCCAATGCCATTTATAATCTCTACCAGATGGCCACGGACAGTGTGTGGAGGTGGATGTGTAAAGAAAACATCCTCCTTGGCACGCATTCCTCCCGCGCTGCTCTGTGTACATCAAAGCAGCACCCAACATTTCTGAGAGTTTACTCTAGGAATGCAGCAAGCCCTGCTCTCCAGTGTGCACAGCAACTGCTATTCATTCCCCACCAAGAAAGTTTTCCTTCTAAAAGGAAGTAATGAAAATATTGCTACTGACAAAGGAAATATAACTCCCTGTCCATTGCCAGAAATGTCAGACGAAAAAGAATTTAGGACAGAAATCAGTATTTTCCCTACTTCTTCACCAATGACACCCCCTTAAAAGAGTGACTGTAGTACCCCAAAGTGGCTATTTTCCAGGGCCACGCAAGCCAACTTCTAGATACCTGGAATGCTTCATCTAAGTCCAGAACTTAGGCTGGGGAAAACAACTTCCTCTTTATTTTGGTTTCTCCCACACATATAAGATAATAACAAAACACACTTATGTATATCAAAACAGAGCTACATAGAAACACGGGCTTGCATAGCAACATCCTTGAATATATTTTGTGTTTTGAAACAGTGACCATGTAAAATCTGAGAAGGGCCATCTGTCATCCTAGTATCAAAGTAGGCACAAATTTTCAAAAGTTAGCTCAGCAGATCTCCTGGAAGTCTATAATTATTTCCCATTTCATATGAGGTGACTAAAGCCCAGGGATGTTGTAAACTAGTGATATTTACATCTGGAAGAAGGAGACAAAGCCAAACAAAACCAGAAAGGTGTCAGATCATGTGATGGTTAATGCTGGGTGCCAACCCGACTGTTTAGAGACACCTAGACGCTCTATAAAGCACACCTCTAAATACGTCTGTGAATGGGTTTGCAGAGACGCTTGGCACATGAATGGTGTGAGCTACACCAATAGTCTGGACACCAAGAGTAAAACAACAACCAACGGGGCAAGCACGCCTACATGTGCATACAAGGCTCTTCTTGAGTGCATGTGTTTCGGTTCGGTTGGGTGTTTTCCTTTATGGTTTTGCCATTGCTATCATCCATGGGCAGTGGGCTAAACCTTTAAACATGGGTATTTCCAGGGACCATCCAGGAACCTCCAGGTCTTCAGGCTTAGACTGGGTTTTCCTCGTGGGTCTCGTGTGTTTTGAGATTTTTGGAGTGAGTAGCTACTGATTTCCCAGCTCTCAAGACTGCAGACAGTGATTATAGGACTATCCACCTTCAGACCAGGCCAACACTCTAATAAACTCCCACTTACCACACACATAAACATCTAAGCATCTAGGACTTTGTCAAGCAAAGCCTCTATGACTTATCCTCATGTCTGTGACAATACATGCATGTACACATATGTATAAAGACAGCTGCATGGAATATGACAGAGAAGCAGGAAATTACCAGTAAATTGGGTTACATTACTTCAATAAAACTGAATGAATATCATTGAAGTAAAATATTTATATAGTTCAATTTTTCCTCAGTTAACTATTTTTCTTATTTTCCAACATAAGTATAAATATAAAAGACTAATAGCATGACAAGCAGTAAAGGTTCTGTGTGAATTTAGCAAGACCCTACCCTATGCTATTCAAACATGAGTGGAGATGTTAATGCGAAGGCTGCTTGAAGGTGATGGAATGAGAAATAAGTAGGATTTGCTCAAATCATAACAGAGCCGGGCTCTGCAGAAAGACCTTAAGAACTGAATGATGAGGCCGGGCGTAGTGACCCATGCCTTTTATCCCAGCACTGGGAAGGCAGAGGCAGGGGGATTGCTGTGAATTCGAGGCCAGCCTAGTCTACTAAGCGAGTCCAGGACAGCAAAGGGTACACAGAGAGACCATGTCTTTAAAACCCAAAGAAGATGAAGGAGGAGGAGGAGGAGGAGGAGGAGGAGGAGGAGGAGGAGGAGGAGGAAGTTGTTGTTGGGTGGTAGTGGCGCATGCATCTAATCCAGCACTGGGGAGGCAGACACAGGCAGATCTCTGAGTTCCAGACCAGTCTAGTCTACAAAGACAAAGCGAGTACCAGGACAGCCAGGGCTGCACAGAGAAACCCTGTCTCAAAAAACAAACAAGGATTTCACCAGAGAAGTTTCCTGGACACCACAAGACCATCCCACAGACGTGAAACTTATAGGAACTGCACTACAGTGACACACCTCGGTTTCTCAAAATGGATCTCCTAACGGCTGCTGCTGCTGCTGCTTTTCTGACTGAATTTCAATGGTACAATTCTTTTACTGCTTGCTGTATTTAACGTGAAGGGATAAATTAATTAGTGTCTTGCATGTATATAAAAGCTAGTGATACAATTGGTATATTTAGGTGGGCTTAATTTTTTCTTGCAATTTTGTTTATCTAATTCTTTATGAGTAAAGACTCATAAAAATCATCTTGCTGAGCCAAAGTACGACTTAGATTTGAGTTTTCTTTGAATTATTCTCACATTCTGAACAGTGGAGTTTGTTACTGGAGGAGAATCACAGTGGTGAGGCAGCCAGGGCTCCCGGATGCCTCTCTTAGAACACGTTCCTGGACAAACACTGAAGCAAGGCCTAGAAGAAGTGGACCGCGCCTTACAGAAGTGGAGCTAAATGATACACCGTGGAGCATCAGTGTGCGCAGCAGAAAGGAACAGAGCACTGGGTGCCCCACATCGTGAGCCATTTCTCCTTTTTACTGAAGTGAGGCCTCAGGATGCACATCTGAGACAGAAGATAGCTAACTACACACCACCATGCATTTGCCCTTTGGCTTTGGGTCAGCTGCCATGCAAGTTCACTGTTAGCCTAACAGCCACAGCCACAGTCTGCTCTTATGTTTCATTAAAAATATACAGGGACACATTTATTAATTGTTGATCCTAGAGCCTGAGCTGTTGGTGTCTGTGGTCCTTCTTGCTGTATGCAGTTTATTTTATTTATTGTGATAATATAAATGTATATGTTAAAAAGGACATGTAATAAAAATTACTCTGAAAAGAAAAAAAAAAGTATACAGGGACAAGTGGTTTGAGGACTGCTTACCAGAGCCAATCACTTGAAAAATCTAAAACTACTTTTGAATCTACCTCTCTCCTAATTTCCTAACTCCTTGCCTACCACAACACCATCTTAATACGATTGCAGAAAGTTGAGACTTCGTAGCTCTTATTCAAAAGGGATCACACACACACACACACACACACACAGAGAGAGAGAGAGAGAGAGAGAGGGAGAGAGAGAGAGAGAGAGAGAGAGAGAGAGAGAGAGAGAGACAGAGACAGAGACAGAGCAACAGACAGAGACAGTCCTTGGTTCCCATGGACATTTTTAATTATTCAAGAAGTATTTCTTGAATACTCATGGTGTCCTGAACACCTTCAGCTTTGCAACACTGAGATTTACCAGCATTTCTGCATCTCAAGTTACTCAACAGTGAAGTCAGGAGACAAGGAAGCAGCCCTACAGCACCGCCGTGCTGCTTACATTGGCTAAATTCTAAGGAGCTTCCAACAGGGCCTAGCATATGGTGTAGGATAGCTCCTGTGTGAGCCTGGGACGCTGGCTCAGTGGAGCAGCTGGTGCTACCAAGGCAATTAGGTAAGAGGGAGGAGGCAGGGTCCTGTGTAACATAATGAGGATGCCAGTAGAGGAGGGCTTGGAGGAAGAGGCGAGGGGGTTTATTATGCTGACCCTAATTAAACCAGCCTGCCAGCCAGGATTCATGCTTCCTGGAATGGACATGGAAGACGCACACTTGAACAAAGCACTCGGCTCTCCCGGTAAAAGGTGTTGTCAGTATCTTACATACTGCACTGTTGTGTTTTCAAAAGATTTTGAGCTTAGAAAATCTTTTTTTAGTTAAAAAAAAATATGTATTCTAATCATGGTTTTCACCCCCCTCCCTGACTCTTCCCAGACTTTTCCCACTTCCCCACCAACCCAACTCCACATCGTTTCTTTCTATCTCTAAAAAACAAGCAGGCAAACAAAGAATTTTTTAAAAGACAAAAGATAAAACAAAAAATGTGTGCCCTCCCCCATGAAAATTTCTATGTTTATGTTGTGTTTAGTCCTCTCAGGGCTCCAGAGATATTCTAGACATTTTAAATGCACTATAGGGGTGATGTGTAAGGTGAATACTGATGAACACAGTAAAATCTCTCCATTGTCAACATCACTGTTTTATTTTATATATATATTTCATTAATTTCTTCATATTACATCTCAATTGCTATTCCATCCCTTGTATCCTCGCATTCCTCCCTCCCTCCCGCTTTCCCCCTACTCCCCCCCCATGACTGTGACTGAGGGAGACCTCCTCCCCCTGTATATGATCATAGAACATCACTGTTTTAAAATGCAGATTTTTGTGAATGATTCTGTGTGACAGATGAACAGGTCAGGAAGTAATTGCTACTGAACAGTTCCCAAGAGACATAGCAAACTACACCTCTGAGGCCACAGGTCAAGGATGAGGGATATTTTGGTGGCCTTGGGAGTAAATTTAACAGGCACAGGAAAGGCCTTCTGTTCCTGCAGGAAAGGCAAGATAAGGCTTGATATGATGAGTGATCTGAGTGGACGCAGAGCTTCTGGGACTCACGCTAGCTGTCAGGCACCTGGATGCTAGGGTACAGGACCACTGTCCTCTGGAGCGTCTACAACAGAGAGCAAGTCAGGTTCAAAGGTGAGTTCCTGGTGAGCGATTTGACTTCTCCAAGAGCTGACTGTAACCTTGAATTCACTGATATGGCTAGTCTGGATAGTCAGCAAGCACCAAAGATGTGTCTTCCTCTACCTCCCCAGAACTAGGATTACAAAGATGTGACACCATACCTGGCTTTACCCATGGGTGCTAGAGATTCAACTCAGGCCCTTATGTTACCAACTGAGCTATCTCCAGAAACCCCTGTATTTATTATCTAAAGGAAACTTAGTTAATGTTGTAAAGTACCTTCATTCCCTGAAGTTCTGTGGGTAAGCTCCTCCTCAAACCTACTGACTCAGCAAATTGTACAAAACAACAAAATCATTGCAAGTCATAGCTAACAGCTTGAAACTATATGCTCTTCTTTCCTTTTCCTATACCATTCTTCTCCAAAAGGGAATTTGTGTGTGTATGTGAGAGGGAGTTGCAATTACCCCTACTGTTTATTGTGGACTAATTAAATATTTTGCTTCAGAAAAGGAAATGGACTTGTTTCCCTTAGACTGATGCCAACCTTCATTCTACATCTTGTCCCATTGTTTGGTCAATTGTGATCACTATATTCAGTTGGAAAAGGAGCTCATTGCTCTCCAGTGCTTGTTTGGGTCAGGAATGCACAGACTATGCCCTCACAGACTTGACAGATCTCTGAGAAGAAACAATGATCTTCGCCTAAAAATGAGAAAATAAATCATAGTGCCCGACAAATAGTTACTAGTTCTTCCTGCAAAGAAAGAAATATTAAGACAGATGGATAGTTGGCAAACAAGGAGAGCCAAGAATATATGAAAGGAAGATCTTGTAGAGCACCACAGCAAACGAGTCTTGCACCTTATCAGTAAGTGCATGCCTGGAAATACATAAGGAATAGCTGAGTGAGTGGGCTTCAGAATGTTGTATATAAACTTCAGGCTTGGAGCAGGTGACATTTCAGGGTGTCTTATCCAGTCATTAAATATGGAATGCAATACTGACTCCCCTGACTGTGCTGTTTTTCCAACACAGAGAACAGATATCCAGGTATTAATGAATAACAAAGCTACCAAAGACGCATAATTATTTCTCAAAGATATATGTGTGCAAAAGAAAAATTGGACTTGAAGGTGGGAGCATTAATCTTGCTCAAGTGAGATTACCAAAGCTGGAAGAAGGAAATGAGCAAAGAAGAGTACAGACAGCAACATTTAGCCTGGCCAGTGGGCTATCAGTCATGAGAAAGAAAAGCAAGGAAGGGCAGTAACAGGAAGAGATAGAGTGACCTGCTCCACTCTTCAGCAGGTGTGAATGTCAGAAGCAAACACTGAGATGTGGGCCATGCATCTTCTTCCTTTCAAGACTCTAGTCTTGCAGAGATTGACTCTATAGAAGCACTCAGCTATTGCAAGGAAACTGTGTAATCATATCTACCTTTCTGCAGAGAGGTATGTTAATATTGAGCTTCTACTTAAGCATAATTGACTTAATCACTTTAGTAGTAACAGATAGAAATATTCCAGCTTTTAGGGAGTTAACTATTTAGTAGAGAACACCACAAATGGAAACTTAATAGAACAGGCATCTATGGGAAAATATAAGTAAAAAAAAAAACAATGTAAGAAGATTTTATTTTTATTTTTTGTATATGTTTATATTGCATGACTGTGTTTGATAGATGTCCATAGGCATCTTAGGGGGTGAGAAGAGGTTGTTCTTCATGATCCCCTGAACTTACAGACACTCATGAACAGTCAAGCACAGGTGCTGGGAATCAAACTCAGATGGTCTAGAGTGGCAACAAATACTTTAACCACTGAGCCATCTTTCCAGTCCCAGAAAAATATCTTTACCAAGGATCTTATGCCAAAAGTAGATGTAGACTCTGACAACACAATAACCCTGATGCTGCAATAGTGGTACCAATACCTGGGCTATACCCAACAACTCACTAATTGGACCTAGTCATCAAAAAGGGAAATTGTACCTCATGCCAGAAACATGGCAAACTACTCAGGGTTAGTGACATCATGGATCTTGGAGGAGGACCTACAAGTGCTGCTTTACTAAAGGAGCCTACTTCCTAACTATGTTTTAACTATTTACCCTTATGCCCAGAGATAAGTGTAGTCCTCAACCTTCACCAGAGAAGCTTCTCATTGTAACAGACAGAAACCATTACAGAAAACTGCAACCAATCGAAATTCAGAGACCAAGAGATTGTGTCAGGCCCAGTTCCAAATAATACATCTACAATGCAATATCTTTCCTTAAGGCTCAGGAATCATTGCAGAAGAACAAGGCAGGTCTTGTAAGAGCCAGAGGAACAGGAAGTTTGCTGTGAGATTCTGTCTCCTAGAAAATTCAGAGAATCTATGCTCATGATGTCTTATCAAAATGGCTGCCTAAATAACACCTGAACAATGATATGCTAATGTGGAAGGGAGAAAGCTCATGAGGTCTTAATCCTAGGTAAAGAACTACAGCAACTAAGGAATGCTGAAAGCTGGAGAAATAATCTTCTCCCAAACTGGTTATCTAATACCAAGTGTTCATTCTGAAGTTATACATATATATATATATGTATATATATGTATATATATATATATATACACATACATATATATACATATATATATATAAAACATTATAATTACTGAGTATGTTGTACTTATATATCTAGGAATATATGTCATATTATAACTTGGTTATTTATTTAATATATATTTAATTCTAAATATGTTTAATTGTAACACACACAATTTAAAAAATAGGCCATAAATTTGAGAGAGAATAAGATGGAGGATATATATTAGAAGTTGAAGGGGGAAAGTGAAGGGGAGAAATGATGTAATTATATTATAATTATATATATATGTATATATGTAAAAAATTTAAAAGAATGAATAAGACTTTTTAAGCTCATTGAGAAGAGCATCCTAGAAAGGTGGGGCAAAGAGAATAAAGGCATTCTTTCAAACAGTTTACCAAATCCTTCCAAATATGGTACCCCTGAAGCTCACTGCTCTTCACCCCTTCCCATGTATTCTCAGACCAGGAACACCTTTCCTCTGTCTTTCTTTACTTAGTGAACTTCTGCTTTTCTTTTGGAACAGACAGTGATTCTTGGGCCTTGCAGATTCTCCAGGTTCTCTCACAGATGCTCAGGGTCACAGCTGTCAGGATGAGAATGCCGTCATGGGAAATGTCCAGTAGAAGAATCACGGTGCACTGCGCAATATAGCTCTATCTTAAAAAGCAAGGAGAAGCATGGGAGAATGGTAAAGTAGAAGGATCCAGAGGGTCCTAGAAACCTACAAGAAGAACATTATGATAGGCAAATTTGGGCCCAGGGGTCCTGCTCAAACTATGGCACCAGCCAAGGACAATACAGGCCGTAAACTTCAAACCCCTACCCAGATCTAGCCAATGGTCAAGACATTCTCCACAGTAGAGTGGAGAGTGGAGACTGACTGTCACATGAGCTCTGATGCCTCATATTTGACCACGTCCCCTGGATGGGGAGACCTGGTAGCACTCAGAGGAAGGACAGCAGGCTACCAAGAAGAGACTTGATACCCTATGAGCATATACAGGGGAGGAGGTCCCCCTCAGTCACAGCCATAGGGGAGAGGAGTAAGGGGAAAATGGGAGGGAGGGAGGAATGGGAGGATACAAGGGATGGGATAACAATTGAGATGTAATATGAATAAATTAATAAAATATTAAAAAAGCAGGAGGCAGGTTGTATTGCGTTCGTAGTTTCTAACTAGGGTAGATAGGAGGCACACTGACACTGTCCTGAGGTTTTCCTCGTCCTCTGAACTTGTGTGTGTGTGTGTGTGTGTGTGTGTGTGTGGGTGGGTGTGAGTGTGGGTGTGGGTGTGCGTGCGTGTCCTGTGCAACTGGCTCACACTCCAGTGGGTGGCTCACTGAGATTCACATGTAACTGGACATCCTGTAATCTGTTGAGTAACCCTAGCATCACAAAGTAGAACGCCCTGTTCTTATAACAATGCCAACAACTAAAATTGCGCCTTTTCTGGTTAAACAGAAATAAATTTTAGCCCCCATTTAGTGAACAACCTCCCATGTGCTCTGCCTTCCTCAAGTTTGTTAATTTTTGAAAGAACGAGGGAGTAATGTTCATTTCCTTGAGAAGTGTGTGAATAATTAAATGAGCTTGTTACAGCAGGGGTGTTTGCGTTAGTTGGTACAGAGATGACAGTTTCGAGGTCTGTGTATTTGTGTATGTTTGAAAGCTGTCCATTTGATCATCTGTGACCCTCCTGGCAGCACAGGCAGACACTGCCTTTTCACTGGAACTGTTCTCAGTCATTCATGGGTTTCCCCAGAGCAAACCTATTCCCTCTAACCTGGAACCAAAACATAGTTTCCCAGGGCAGAGGAGATGGCTCTGCTCTTACTGAAGACTGAGTTCAGTGCCCAGGACACACATGGCGAGGCAGCTCGCAACTGCCTGTGACTCCAGCCCCAGGAGCTCCATGCTTTCTAGTCTCCATGGCACCCACACACATACAAAGACATGCACACAAACACACACACACACACCAACACAGACAAAAAGACTCACATGCACATATACACTCAAAGATACACATGCACACTTACAGAGATGTACATACATACATACATACATACATATGCACACAAAGACACACACAGACATAGAGATGCACATATACACTCACAGATACACATACACACTTACAGAGATGCACATACATACATATATACATACATACATACATACATACATACATACATACATACATATGCACACAAAGATGCATACAACACAGAGATGCACATATACACACAGATACACATGCACACCTAGAGACAGAGAAAGAAATTAAGAAATAAAATTAAAGATATAAATCACAAAGCCTTTGATTTATTTGAAAGGATTTCAGGCACCATCAAGCTGTGGAGACCCTTTTTTGTTTGTTGCGGGTTGCAGGAAATTGGTTAGCAATTGGGAAGAGCAGAATTTGAGAATCTGGCAGCCAATGGCTAGCCTTGATCTCTGGGCATCTCCCACCTTTTGTTTAAATTAGCATATATTAATTATACATAACAATGACTTTCACAGTGACATTTTTATATATGTATATAGTGGGTTACAACCATTTGTACCTTTGATACCCTCTCCTGACTCCGCCTCTCTATTCACCTTCACCATGAATCCCAAGACAGCCCCTCTGTTTCCACCTCTGATTACACTTGAATTCAGTTTGTGCTTTGAGAGAGCACTGGATGGTTTAATTGGGCCAACAGCACAGTTGCTTACTGCCAACTCCCACCTTGTCCCCCTCCTACTAAGGACCTGTGGCAGCATCTTAGTTTTCCCATGTCATTCATGTCAGTAATATATAGCATTGATCCTGGTTTGAGAACAGTGAAGAGAGATTTACCGCTGATCTTCCCTGTGCTGCTGCTGTTCACTGCAACCATGGATAGGACTACCCTTGACACTCATGGACACAGACATGAAACATCTATGTCACTCATCCAGGTTACAAGGAGCAACACTGCTTCTTTTCTTCTATTTCACATCCCAGCTACCTCTAAGTGCACTTCTACATAGGTCTCTTTTCACAGTAGAGATAGGCCTTCCAAAACACGTATCTTAGCATGACACTCCGGGCCCTGGACTTACCTTCAGGACCTTCTACTTTGGTCCTGCCTATTGTTCTATCCTTGACTGTCAGCATCACATACAATCAACTTTATAGGTTGATGTGCTTCTTTGAAGCAAGGATGTGCTTTCATTCATTCATTCACAAATATTAGCTGAGAGTTTGATTTAAGCCAGCTATGTCAATCCACAGGATATAAATGATGGAACAACTTTACATCAGGGTAATGGCAGCTATGACCACAGAGGCATAGAAAGCATATAGCAAGGACAGCGATCAACACTGAAAAGGAAGTAGGCGTAGGGACTGGAGTTGAATGCTTCCTTTCTGAAATGTGATTCCACTGTATTTCTCCTCATTTGGTAAGTCTGACACATCTATTGTGGATTCATCCCAACAAAGATGTCTGACCAGCCAGGCATAGTAGCATCACTTGTCTTGTCTATTAGCATCATATCTTAAAAACTTAACAATACATCTATCCTCCAGACTATCCCAAACACACACTTAAATAACCTCATACCCAGCCAAGAGTAGACTTCTGCTTCCTACTTTATCCACCACCAGCAGTCAAGACAGATCCTCAAAGTTTTCAGTACAGACAGTAATGTGACATACTTTTTATTGTCAATATTAAGACCAGAGATATTTCAGAAGGGATGAGTTTTGATGTAATTATTTCTGGGTATTTGGGGGCCTTTATCTAGTGTTGAAGTTCAAACTGAGGTCCTTGTACATGCTAAGAAAAATCCTACACCACTGAAGTACATCCCAGACAATTGTGTAAGTAGTATCTGCTGTGAAGGAAGCTACCCAGACACACGCACTGTGTGTTCAGCATCCGTTTTTGGCACGTGGGCGAACACACTGCCTTCCTAAGGTAAATGTAGATGGCAGTGCCATAGGCCATCTCTCAGACTGTAGGAAACCAGCGAAGATCATGTCAAGTCTGCTTTACTGGTCTAGGGAAAACGAACATTTCAGATTCAAGCTCGATGGTGCTAGATGGAATGGTGTGTTATCTGAAGATCTACCATGTCACTCACACCACCTTAACCCTGGGTTGACAGGAAGACTCTCTGAAGCTCAGCTCTGGAAAGCAACCACCTCCCAGAACCACCTCAGCTAACCCCTTTTATTTCACCAGGAGCTCCAGTCATGATAGCAATCTAATGAATAAATTAACCAGTGGCATTTCTACCAAAATCACACTCCTTCCAGTGGGTAATAAAATTGAAGAGGCATATTTTAAAATTATTTTTTACTGAAATGTCAATTCTCTCACATACTATAAATTTTTAACATGCCCTTATTTTTTTTAAATAACTCCAAGAGAAAAAAGTTTTAAAGATAGAATCTGTTAAGTGTAATTATGTATCTGGAGAGAGGGATTACAAAGTAGTTCTTTTTATTTCTTATATTTTGTGTGTTTTAAATTTTTCTTTCAAGGCAAATAGACTTTGTGGAGTATACACAGTTTTTTGAAAACAGGAAAAGCAACTTTCATAGACTTTGCTTATTGTCCTATGTAGATCAAATTGTCTGGTGATTTCTCAGTAAGTACTTACTGTGTGTATATCTTTGCATCCACCCTAATGGTTTTCATTGAAAAACATTCACCAAATATTAAGTAAAATAACCCAGAACTAAGAAGTGTTTGCTCCCACCACCAGGAGCACAACACGAAGAATAGCCTTATCATGACTACTTGGTGAGTTCCAGCTGACATGGGCGGAAGTGAGGAGAGAAGGAAAGCAGGGTGGGAATCTCTAAGAAGTCCTTGGAACTGTTGCGTCTGCTGTCTCCACAAACACTCTCCCACTTAGCAACACTAGAATGAATCAACCTTAATCACCTCTGAGCTTTTTAATTTAATTTAATTTTATTTTATTTTATTTTACTTTATTTTATTTTATTTTACTTTATTTTATTTTATTTTATGGGTTGTTTTGCTTTGTTTTTGCACAGTGTTCAGTCCAGGCCTGAACCTTCTTCACACATCTCCCATGCACTCTTGGCTACTTACTGGGCCTCCTCATCACCTCCTCCCATTGTGTGCTGCCTCCAAGAGCCCCTACCAGAAAACACATTTATAACCTGCGCTAATTGCTGTCAAATGAAATACAGACACATCACCAATGAAATGAAATACAATTTTCCACACTGCCACCACGACCTGCTTAATTACTGAACAAAATATACTCTGCCTCTCCAGGAGGTATTAACATAGGCATGTCCTAAGGCACCAGCCCTAGAAAAGTTCACCTCCTAAAGCCAATGGCCTAATCAAAGATTTTGCTCAGTACAAGCAAGTATGGTTGCTCAGTGGGCTGGTTGGTTAGTGATGAGTCAAGGACTTGTTTTGAAGTTCAAGCTGGCTTTGAACTTGTGATCCACTTGCTTCCGCCCTCAGGGTGTTGGGATTACAGCATCCCACCACACCCTATTCAGTGTGCTACTTTTATTCAAACCCCAGGTTCAAAAGGAGGCTGGTGTTCACTGTGATTGATCCCTCCCCTACCCTGCAAAGAAATGCTGAATTTACTTTCTAATGACTCTAGTATCAGCATGAGGGTTTTGAATCTTCCCAGCTGTCTGGCAGGGCAACCCTGGGTCAGGAGCTCTCATTAAATATTTTGGCAGAAGCATTCAACCCCACTACATGGGCAGCAGCTATAGATACACGAGCTACATCAATGTGCACAGAAGCCATGCTATATAGATAGCACCGTAGCCACCTGTATTGGAGGAGGCGAGTCATGAGTGCTACAAGATTCAGGTCAACTTCCGTACACTGCGAACACTCCTTAGCAGGCACACCACTATCCCTATTTTCCATAGTCAGTAGCTTGAGCCACTGGTGAGATAAAGGTATTAAAAGCCAGATACAATCTTAACTAAAGGTTGAGAGAAGATATATGTAATCTTCACCAATAGAACTGTATAGTAACCAAAATCTCTAACCCATTTCTCATTGACAACTGCCCATTTGTTTCCTTTACATTAAAATGTATATTTAGGACCAAGTCAGTATATATATTTTGACAGCAGCTTCCCATTTTTTCAATCTAAGAAATATCCCTCGGTTAGGAAGAATAAAAAGGGTTGATGGAACGAGGAAAAGGGTATTGGACCTCTGAGTTGCTGTCCATCAGGCAGAGTGGCCTCGGGTGCCTGAGTGCATTGTTGGGTGTGGCCCTGGTGCACAAATGAGGAAACCGCATAACAGATTCAAACAGTGTGGACAATGAATGTGTGTGTTCTCTTTCTTGTCGCTTTTCTTCAGCACCATCTACAGCCCAAGCATCATGCTTGATAGATGCGCTCAAGCTTTCCAGTAAAACTCAGGCATCTCAGAGCAGGAGAGTCCACCCAAAACTCCGGCTAGCTCTGGCCTCTGCTTTCGGTTCCCTCTTTCATTTTGCCAACACCCAGATCTTTAATCTTAGCCTTTTGACTTCCCTTTTTTCTAAGACCCTCCTCCATATAAAGGCAAAGCATATGATCTTTGAATGTAGTGTCCTCACTAAATATTTCGTTTCTGATTGTTACTTATAAATCACGTTTAAATTTAAGAACGTCTTATTACTAATCGTGATGCTCAGTGTTGTCAACCTGACACCTGGAGATACGCCAATGTCTGTGGGGAAGTACCTCCATCTGTGAACGCAATGACTGAGGCAGAAGGATCTGCTCCCTGTGGTTGGAGCCATTCGCTGCCTGAGATCCTGGACTACACAGCAGCAGCATGCAGTCATGTCCTCCGACTGCTGACTATGGAGGAAATGTGTCCAGTTGCTTCGCTCTCAAGCTGCCCTGACCTCTCTGTCAAGATGGACTATACTGTGAGCTGAAATAAGCCCTTTATCCTTTTAATCACCCTTTACAGAATGTCTAATCAGGACAACAGGAAAAGAAACTAAAATGTTTATATTACCCTAAGCTGCAAATTCATTCTAAACATAAATTGCTGTGTGTGTTCTAAGATTATCAGAAGAAACTTCTGAAGAAGAAGTTTTGTAGGCATTCCTCACATTTATTCCATTATTCCTATTCACTCCATGCCTTCCATACCCAATAGTTATGATGTCAGGTCACACCACACATAAGCCCTCACCATGATATCTAGGACAAAGGAAAGCAAGAGAGAAACTCTGAGTAACTGATGCCCCAATAGAATATGTTAGGTTTCCTGGGCAGCCTCAAGCAATCACCTTCAGCTGCATCTTTTTAACCACTGACAGCTATTTTCTCACAGGCCTGGAGTGTGAAAACCATCTGGTGACAGAGATGTCAGTTCTTGGATGTGCTGGCTAATCTTGACTGTCAACTCAACTTGATTTAGAACCATCTAGGAGATATTTCTCTGGGATTATCTGTAAGGAAGTTTCCAGGGAGGTTTAACTGATGAAAGACTATCCGCCCTGAGTGTGGAAGCCATTATTCAATAGGCTAGGGTCCAGGACTAAATAAAAAGGTGAAAGTAAGCTGAGTTTTAGCATCCACTTGTCTTGTTTTCCTGATTATCAACACAATATAACCAGTGACCTCAGGCTCTGTCACCATGCTGCCACCTCAGGCTCCTGTCACAATGCTGCCACCTTAGGCTCTGTCATCATGCTGTCACCTTAGGCTCTGCCACCTGGCTGTCATCTCAGGTTTTGTCACCATGCTGCCACCTCAGGCTCCTGTCACAATACTGCCACCTCAGGCTCCTGTCACCATGCTGTCACCTCAGGCTCCTGTCACCATGCTGTCACCTCAGGCTCCTGTCACCATGCTGTCACCTCAGGCTCCTGTAACAATGTGGCCACCTCAGGCTCCTGTCACAATGTGGCCACCTCAGGCTCCTGTCACCATGCTGTCACCTCAGGCTCCTGTCACAATGCTGCCACCTCAGGCTCCTGGGACCATGCTGCCACCTCAGGCTCCTGTCACCATGCTGTCACCTCAGGCTCCTGGGACCATGCTGTCACCTCAGGCTCCTGTCACCATGCTGTCACCTCAGGTTCCTGTCACAATGTTGCTACCTCAGGCTCCTGTCACAATGTGGCCACCTCAGGCTCCTGTCACCATGCTGTCACCTCAGGCTCCTGTCACCATGCTGCCACCTCAGGCTCCTGTCACAATGTGGCCACCTCAGGCTCCTGTCACCATGCTGTCACCTCAGGCTCCTGTCACCATGCTGTCACCTCAGGCTCCTGTCACCATGCTGTCACCTTAGGCTCCTGTCACCATGCTGTCACCTCAGGCTCCTGTCACCATGCTGTCACCTTAGGCTCCTGTCACAATGATGCCACCTCAGGCTCCTGTCACAATGTTACCACCTCAGGCTCCTGTCACAATGTTACCACCTCAGGCTCCTGTCACAATGTTGCCACCTCAGGCTCTGTCACCATGCTGTCACCTCAGGCTCCTGTCACAATACTGCCACCTCAGGCTCCTGTCACCATGCTGTCACCTCAGGCTTCTGTCACCATGCTGCCACCTCAGGCTCCTGTCATCGTGCTGCCACCTCAGGCTCCTGTCATCGTGCTGTCACCTCAGGCTCCTGTCACAATGTTGCCACCTCAGGCTCCTGTCACAATGTTACCACCTCAGGCTCTGTCACCATGCTGTCACCTCAGGCTCCTGTCACCATGCTGTCACCTCAGGCTCCTGGGACCATGCTGCCATCTCAGGCTCCTGTCACCATGCTGCCACCTCAGGCTTTGTCACTATGCTGTCACCTCAGGCTTTGTCACCATGCTGTCACCTCAGGCTTTGTCACCATGCTGTCACCTCAGGCTCCTGTCACCATGCTGCCACCTCAGGCTCCTGTCACCATGCTGCCACCTCAGGCACCTGTCCCAATGTTGCCACCTCAGGCTCCTGGGACAATGCTTTCCTCACCATGACAAACTGTAATGTCAAAGTGTGAGAGAAAGTAAGCCCTTTCTCCCTTAACTTGCTTTCATCGGGTATTTTGTACAGCAATGATAAAGTAACTAAAGCAGTGAGGAAGCCTCTTTTCCTCCCTTGCAGGCGTCTGTCTTTTCTCTGTGACCTCACATGACCTTCCCTCTATGCACTCATGGAGAAACAGAGAAACGGAGCAAATAAGTCTAGGTCCTGCCCTAATAACATCATTTAACCTCAGTTACACCCTAAAAAAAAAAAAAACCTTCTCCACAAACATTCACATTGTATGGTTTGAGAATCTAAAAGTCTGGAAGCCAGGAACATTCAGTCTAGCACAGTGAGTAAGGTGGAATTATTCGAGACAAGCTGAAAAGGATATGTGCCAATGGTTCTCAACCTTCCGGATGCTGCAACCCTTTAATACAGCTCCTTGTGTTATAGTGACTCCCAACCATAAAATTACTTTGTTGCTTCTTTATAACTATAATCTTGTTGCTGTTGTGACTCATAATGTAAATATCTGTGTTTCCTGATGGTCTTAGGTGACCCCTGTGAGAGCGTTGCGAGCTGGGTTGAGAACCCTTTCATATGTATTAACTAACAATGAGGTTAGCATTGAACGACAACAGAGGCTGTGGTAAAAGTTCACAGATACGAAGTCAGCAACAAAAATAAAGAGAGAGAAAACCCAGCTTCAATCTGGCCAAGCAACATTAAAATCAACATTAATTATAGTCATTTACTTGAAATTGGAGAGTCAGGGTCCCTTATCTCGCTAAGCTCCACTGCTAATGTTCTGTACTATACTTTTTAAACACACAACACCACCTGAAGGCAGGGGATACAGCGAGGCGAGTGTGACACTGGAGCGTGACACTATGGCATTAGAAGTCTGAGAACATCAATGATTAGCTAGCTGGTACCCTTGACACAACAGAACAGAAGGTGCTCCTTTCTCATCTACAGATTCTAATACCGATTTCCTACAGAAAACCACTCACAGACACAAGCAGAAACAACACATTATCCAACTATCTGTGCCACCCTTAATGCAAAAAAACCTGACACTCAAGGTTAGCTTACACATACAGAGAAAATGGTAAATCTGAAAAATTATATGAATTGTACTGATGTCCATTCCTGGCATAAATATTGCACTATACGTACATGACATTTTTACACGGGAGGACTGCTTATAGGCAGCCTTCTTGGTTCCTTCTATATACTTCTCTCAAAAAACCTCCTTTGAATTTATAATTACTTCAAAGGTAAAGGGTAACAATAAAAAATTAGCAAAAGGCTTTTCTGAATGTCAACATGAGTTCATTATTTTACACTCACCTTTCAATATTCTATACACACAATTCTCTGAAAGATTCCCTTTTTTATTAATTCATATTTTGTGCACACAAAATTGAAGAAGGTGACACTTAGCTAAAGGACAAAGGACATTCACATACATTTTAATGAAGTTTACAAGACTGATGATTATTTTCCACGGTCTGATGCCATATGTTTTTTTTTTCAGATGACAAATGATATTTACAACTGCAATGGTAATGAGATGGCTCTTTCTTGAATTATTATTTTTCCATACAAAAGAAATTGGCAGTGGGAAGCAAGCCACAGTCAAATATCTAATGCTGATGTGCTCTCATTATATTAAGTGGTAGAAGCCACTCTCCTAAGTCTATTAAAGCTGAATCTGTATCCACCTCTTTAAAACTCGTGTATCCTGGCAGAGTTGAGCAGTAGAGGGAGCGTAACCACCTACTTGTCCAACAAGATTGAACATTATATTTTTTACAGCCATAAAGTAGAGGGCCTGACGTGTGTGCTCTTCATGGTTCAATAATGCAACCATTTCTAGTGTACAGTTTCCTATTGGATACATTTTATTCCAAGGTGAAGGAAGGGTATAGAAAAAAACATTTCTCATTCTTAAAAACAATAATTTATACAAAAGTAATTCCTGAAAATATAGATTTTTTTTAAAATAGGTTTTTAAAATGTATTTCTTTCATTAGGTTAAATGACATAGCACATAGCAATCCCCAGAGGGGATCTGTGGGAACAGGTGAACCTTTCTTCTAAGAATGGAATTCAGTTTGCGGCATGACTCTTTTTTCCCTGGGCTCACAGGAAGCTGTGAGATTACCTACTGTCTTCAGACACTTTGATTTATAGGTAGATCTGAACATGCTTTCTCAGAGGAAAGGGAAGCTACTGTGCATGGATTGTAGAAATAAACCATGTTGATGGCTGACAGCAGAAAAATCAATGAAAAGAACAGTGGAAGAGAATTTGAGTACAAAGGGGAAAAAGTACTATTAAAAATTATAACCTAAAAGTGTAAGTGTCCTATCAATGGAATTTCTGCTTTGCCAAAATTTCAGATTCAACAGCGATCTGAGAATGAGTAAAAAGACTATATTTTTTAAAGAATAAAGAAATAAAGGGAAAGATATGAGGACAACTAAAATAATTCAGTGGGTAAAGACAGTTGCCACTAGGCTGGACAGCCTGAGTTTGATTCCTGGAACCTACGTGGTGCAAGGAGAAAACTGACTCCTCAAAAGTTAACCTTTGATCACCACACACATGCCATGGAACATGCAAGCCCACTGAAACAAACACATACAAAAAACAAAAAAACAGACAAAAAAAGAAACACACATACAAATAACAATAATAATAAATATAAATATAAATCCAATAAAAGAAAAAAATGAAGTAACATATTTTCTAGGGCACTGTTTGCATATTGTCAATATATAACAATACAATAAAATATTAAATTTGTATTGATGCAAATACTGGCACATTGGATATGCTAGAGCAGCACATAATATGAATTAATTGCTTCACATTTGTGGATTACATATCATAATTGCTTCATTCTTAGTAGAAGCAAAGCTTTCCAAGAAGATAATATTTAATTGCATTTGAAATAAAATCCTAGATTTTTATATTAAGAACATTTTTGTATCTTCCTTTTTTCCTCTAAAAACCTAAAAATAATTATGGTATTTTCTTTTTATGTGGTGCATGAAACAAATTATTCATTTCTAAGAACACGTTTGACGGCAGATCATATAGAGACCCAGTCAGATACTGAGAGGAATTCGTGAAAATTAAAAAGTGCAATAAACCATTACAAAAAAAACCAGAACCATTGCATTCCAATCCTTAACCACTTACCCAGTGAGCACTGCGCCATTCAGGAAACTCAAGGATGCATGTGGGCTGCTCCCTGCTCACCAGCTGCGAAGAGACATACACAAACAGGTCAAAATTGTTAGTTTTCCTTTTTCTTTCTTGGTTCATATTTTTTTCTAATTAATTAATAAACAAAGAAGACATATTGGTATCTTCAAATAGTTGTGGCTTCAGGGTTCTCCCTGTGTTAATTTACATGGCAAAGGGGAAGGTAATAATTGCTTGTCTTGTTGTCTTTATTTTTTTTTATTTTATTAATTTATTCATATTATATCTCAGTGATTATCCCACCCCTTGCATCCTCCCATTCCTCCCTCCCTCCCATTTTCCCCTTACTCCCCTCCCCTATGACTGTGACTGAGGGGTACTTCCTCCCCCTTTATATGCTCATAGGGTATCAAGTCTCTTCTTGGTAGCCTGCTATCCTTCCTCTGAGTGCCACCAGGTCTCCCCATCCAGGGGACGTGGTCAAATATGAGGCATCAGAGTCCGTGTGAAAGTCAGACCCCACTTTCCACTCAACTGTGGAAAATGTCCTGTCCATTGTCTAGATCTGGGTAGGGGTTCGAAGTTTACGGCCTGTATTGTCCTTGGCTGGTGCCTTAGTTTGAGCAGGACCCCTGGGCCCAAATCTGCCTACCATAATGTTCTACTTGTAGGTTTCTAGGACCCTCTGGATCCTTCTACTTTGCCATTCTCCCATGCTTCTCTCATCTAGAGTCCCAAAAGGATGTCCTCCCCTCTGTCCCAGTTTCCTGGTAAGTGAAGACATTCATGGGACATGCCCCTTGGGCTAATATGCAGATATAAGTGAGTATATACCATTTGACTCTTTCTGCTTCTGGGTTAACTCATTCATTATGATCATTTCTAGTTCAATCCATTTGTCCACAAATTTCGGGAATTCCTTGTTTTTAATAGCTGAGTAGTATCCCATAGTGTAAATGTACCACAGTTTCCTTATCCATTCTTCTACTGAGGGACACTTAGGCTGTTCCTATGATCTGGCTCTTATGAATAAGGCTGCTATGAACATGGTTGAGCAAATTTTCTTGTTGTGTGCTGGAGCATCTTCTGGGTATATTCCAAGGAGTGGAATAGCTGGGTCTTGAGGAAGCCCTATCAAATCAAAACAACTCTGAGATTCCATCTTACACCCATCAGGATGGCTAAGATTAAAAATTCAAGCGACACCACATGCTGGCGAGGATGTGGGGAGAGAGGAACACTCCTTCATTGCTGGTGGGAATGCCAACTAGTACAGCCACATTGGAAATCTATCTGGTGCTATCTCAGAAAACTGGGAATAGGGCTTTTTCTTGTTGTCTTAACAAAAATGCCCGGCAAAAACAACCTATGGAAAGAGCACTATGTCAGCTCCTTTGTGTTTGAAGGGAGCATGAAGGGGATGGATGGTCACACGGTGTCTCCCTCGAAGAAGCAGAAGGAGCTGCAGCCTCAGCGAGCCCCCTTGGCCCTGGCAGGTTGGCTCATCTGGTCTTCCTGTGGTGCTCCTGTCATCTCCAGGCCCTTTGCTCCTTCCCCCCAACTTCTCCAATGTTTGGCTGAGAGTCTCAGCACTTGTTTCTAACTGCTGCTGGGTGGAGCCTCTCAGAGCACAGCAGACTATCGCTAACAGCGTCTGAAGCACCGACCTAGCCCCCTTACACAGATGGGCAGCTCAGGCATCATGTGGCACCTGTAGTAAAGGGAGCAAGGAGCGGAGGCTGCCTCTGATATGGACTCTGTTGCCAGCTTTTTATTCACTTACCCCTGGTGGGGCTGCCTTGCCAGGATACAGGGCAAAGGGGACACACTCAGTCCTTATGGGACTGGATGTCTGAGGTGGGTGGGAAACGGGGAGCTCCCCTTTTCTGAGGTACAGGGGAAGGAGCATGAGGGAGAGGGAGTATGGGATTGAGAGGAGTGGAGGGATGGGGTTATGGCCAAGATGTAAAGTAAATAAATAAATAATAAAAATAAAAAGAAGCAGAGGGCGATTATATTCCTTTTCACTCAGTAGGGGAGCCTAGCCCATGAGTAGGGCTTCCTTGTTTAGATAAACCCCTCTGGAGCCACTTCCATGGAATTACATGGAGCGTTGTCTCTCCTAAGGGGCTCCAAACCTAGTCCTGACTTGACATACAAACATATCACTTTAAACCAGGAGCATTGCTTGGACTGGAGAGATGGTTCAGTGGTTAGGGCACTGGCTGCTCTCCCAGAGGATGGAACATACATTCCCAGCACCCACATGGCAGCACAATCATCCAGTTCCAGTGGGTCCAGTATCTTCTTCTGGCCTCTGTGGGTGCTAGACATACACACAGGCAAAGCACCCACACATAAAATAAAATAATACATTTTTCTTTAATTGTAGCATTCCAACCAGACATAGTGGTGCATGCCTGTAATAACAGCACTCAGGGGTAGAGGCAGGTAGATCGCTGTGAGTTTAAGGCCAGCCTGGGCTACAAAGGAAGTCCAGTACAGCTAAGGCTACACAGAGAAACCCTGTCTTGAAAAACAAAACAAAACAAAACAGTAGCGTTCCTACTCTGTCTCCTTATCTTACTTCCCACGTCTGAGGAAACCAAGTGTGCTGGCAATACTCCCTCTAATGTTTTGGGAGTCTCTCAAACCACCCCTACTAGCAACTCCAAAGAAACCTTGTCATGTCTGGTGTCGAGGTTTTGTTGGGCGGTCTTCAGCTCTTGGAGGGAGTCATTCTCAGCACAAATTGGAAGCTTTATTTAAACTGTATGTGCATATTTAAGCACTGGCTTATTTAATCTTATTAAGTAGTACATTTATTTGGGTGGGGCGTGTGCCACAGGTTTCATGGAGGTCAGGGGATCGCTTTGGGGAGTCATCTCTCTCTTCTGCCACATGAGTCACAGAGATGCAGCTCAGAGCCTCAGCCAGGGCCATTATCTGATGAGTCATCTCGAGTCTCCAAAATAGACTTTTTTTTTTAAGCTAAGGAACATGTTTCAACTTATTTGGAGAACTCTACAAGTAAGCCAGGAGACATAAGTAAAGAGGTGCACACAGAACACAAAATATTAAAACTTTATGTAAAAGTATATTTAGCCAAGATGAGCGAAAAATAAAACCCTCTTCATCCTAAATTCAGGATAGCTGTATATCAAATCAACAAAGAAAAATGGCAACTACAAAAAAGGATACTAAAATAACTCTTTACTAAATAAACGATACTTAGGATACTAGGAATTTAGTGTCTGTATCTTAGATACAGATATGAAAGGATATTCCAAGTTGTTTTCTGAAAGGAAGAATTTAAACACAATAATATGCATTAAAGTATATAAAGGGCAGCTTCCTAAAGCACGGGAGGAAACATGCAGAATGATGGGCCCAGGAAAGGAAGAGAAGTGGCATAAAGCAGCGTACAGCAGCCCAGCTCCTCAGCGGCAAAGTGCCAAGATGTCATCCACTGGTAAAAAAGGATTTAAACTTTAGATTCATCGGAGCAAAATCTCTGAATAATTCTTGCCATGTTTTAAGAAATGCCCTTAAGATAATCCATCAATTAAATGCTGGAAAACAGTAAAGCCACCATCAATCTGGAATTAATTACAACGGACTCAGAACTGACAGGGGCTATGCATGCCATAGAATACAAAGATGGATGTGAAAGTGTCAGCGGAGACTATTTATCATAGCCTAAGCTAGACTTGTTTATGACTTTCTGTTTCCACACACTTGTCAGCAGCAATTCTGCACTTACAGACATAATACAGACAGGATGGCCCTCCCCTCTCCCCATGCCCTGGGCATTACTCCCATTTGAAGTTGTTCCATGCCACCAGCTCTGTTTGTATAGCTAATTATAACTTCAGTTTTATATTTCATATTTATAGTTGGCTTTATTGCCAGATAGCTGTTGTTGTTTTCAGGTTGTCTGTACTCTGGAATTAGATTAACAACGTTTGGCCCTGAGCCGCACTTGATACATAGAATATAATTGTTGTGGTTCTCAGGTGAGGACAATTAATTGCCAGGAACCAAAAGACACAAATGTAAATTCTCTTTGTGAACACTGAGAAATTATGGAGAATGGGTTAAATGTAGTTTAAGAAGTGAAGACGACAAATATTAGCCCTATTTTGATAAAGTCATAAACATGAGTTTCAAGATTATAAACACATTTGAAGCTGATTTTGAAATTTTTTTTTAAATGGGATATTTTGTGACATTAAGGAAATCAGAGATCTCCCAGCACTTGAGAACCCAGGAAACACTTCTTAGCCAGATTTCACATAATTGCTTCTCCAGAATGCAAACAGAATCCAGAGCAGTCCTGCCTCAGAAGCCTGAATTTCAGAAAGGCATTTAGCATGGGTGTGCATTAGGGTGGAGTTCTGGCTGCACAGAGTCACCTAAGAACTATCAGAGAAGTGACCCCAAGAGACTCACTCAAATGGTCAGGGGATTGTGTCACGTGTACAGAGGAATGAAAATGCAAAGTGTGGAGGAATGCACCAGGACCAGCAATTGCTGGAAAAGCCAAGCAGAGGGAAAAGGCTAAGAAGCAAAACGCACTGTGGTGAGAATACAGCAGTGATGGTGGGGACGGCAACTCCATCCTTACTGATAAAAGCAGGAAGGAAGACAAAGCAGAAGTCTTTGTGTAAAATATTCAACTGCTTACAAAAACAGTTAGATGTGCAGGGATAAAACAGAACAGATAGAGCAGAGATTGAGGGAATGTCCAACCAGTGGCTGGCCCAACCCAAGACCCACCCGACAGGAGAGAGTCAACCCCTGACACTATTAATACTCAGCTACGTTCACAGACAGGAGCCTAGCAGAGCTGTCCTCTGAGAGGCTCCACCCAGCAGCACTTTGAAACAGATGCTGAGACTCACAGGCAAACATTGGGTAGAGAGCAGGGAGTCTGGAAAAGTGGGGGAAGAAGAAAAGGACCTGGAGGAGACAGAAGCTCCGCAAGAAGCCTGGAGCGCCAACCAACGAACGTGCATGGACTGAACCTTGGCCCCCTAGGCAGATGTAGCCAGTGGGCAGCTCCAGCTTCATGTGGCCATGTACTAGTAAACTCTAGTAATGAGAGTGGGGCCGTCTCTGATTGGGACTTTGTTCCCAAAGTTTTGATCCCCGCCCCCTTTGGGGACTGCCTTACCAGGCCACAGGGAAAGGGAAATGCTCAGTCCAGATGTGAGTGAATGGGAAGGGGGAGCTCCCTTTTTCTGAGGAATAGGGGAGGGGTGCAGGGAGAGGGAGGAGGGAAAGAGGGACGGAGTTATGACCAAGATGTAAAGTTAATAAACAAATAAAGAAATAACTTTAAAGGATGGATAAAACTGGAAATCTGGATATATCTAAATATGAATTAAAGTGAATTATATGTATTTGTATGCCATACCTTATTTTTTAAAGTCTTGAACGTACTAATTAAAAAATGTAAATGTCACTTTCGTTTCCTCAGATGAGAGGATAAGGTGAGAGCCATATCCAAGCTGCATGAATGCATGACTTTGGCTGAGCCCAGAGCTTTTCTATCTCTGGTCTAACGATCCCTAGGCCTCGGCCTGGAAGCTTGTAACCTCTGGGCCTTGAAGGCTTCAGCTTCCAGCCTCCACCTGCTAACCTAGGCCTGGAATGTTTTCAGCCTCAGAGACTTACTGCTGAATACGCTCACCTTTTTTAGTTCTTTCTGAACTCTGGCTGTCTGGTTCAACCCAGTTGCTCTAGCTCAAAACTCCTCTCCAAGATGACTGATTCAAACTGATTGGATTGTTCTGCTTGGAAAAACTGTCTCTGAAATCCACAAACATAACTGCACTGACTGCACAAAGTCAACTGCACTCAACTAAACTGCACCTAACTCCACTGCAGTCTCTCCTTACACTGCTCTTAGGTAGGCGCTCCATCCTGTCTGTTCTCCTGAGAGTTGGGCATATCCTACTTCTGACTCATTCTGTCTAATCTTTCTCTGATTTGTCACTTTGTCTGTCCTTCAATTAGGCATCATTGCTTGGGAAAATGTTTATGAAAAGTCTATGGTCTCATTGTTTTCACTACTGCTCAAAATACACTTTCTTCTGTAGTATTCAATTAAGGAAGAACACTACCCAACTTCAGTGCTTCTAAAGTTTATGATTAGCATTGTAAAATGTAGAGGGTGTACAGCCTAAAAGTACCTTGCAGAGTATAAGCCCAATGCCCTACAAGCTCTTATAAGAATGGATAATACACAATGTCACCTAGATCCCAAATGGATCACATGCATAAATTTCACAAGAATAGAGTGCTGCTTAACCTATAAAAAAAAAGGCATGTGACTGAGATACTGACACTGTGGGAAAGCATAAATAAATTGAAAGGAAAGATTTAAGATCTAGAAGCTGCCATAGGAGGTGAAAGGTAACTTGAGTACAGACTCTCCACAATGAGAACGGCCTGTATTTCAACGAGGAAAGCACATGATCAGGAAGTTTCAGAGGAAAATAATCACTTTAGGGAGGATGCTACAAAACCCACACAATGCTCAGTAAAAGGTGAATACAAACAAATTGCTAAATTCTGTATTTCATCAAACCCCATAGACACATTTTAAGTTCCTGACTTTTTATTTTGCACAGTAAATATACTTATTTTAAAAAAAAGATTGATACATCCATCAGTCACCATAACATCATATGGGATATTTGACACGAAAAGCATAAGATATTATACCATGGTTAAGACTGAAAAACGTTTGTCTGAAATGAATCAGTCTGGTTTTACTTTTCTCATCCTACCATGAGTTGCAAGGTGGCAGAGGCTCTTCTTCAACATGGCAGTAGCTGGGTTCTCATTAGGTGCTTGTCGGGCTGTTCTCCTTGAACCTGAATGAAACTTTCTGTCTATCCTGCCAACAAAATATGCTTAAATAAAAGACTTATGGCTCCTGAGGTGAGACCCTAGAGAGGAATATGTAGTCTGTGATCATTTTGGGGGGAACCTTGCGATTACACTGTCAGAAAGCTCACACCACATGGGAAGGCTGTCTTAGTTTTTCCAGCTAATGATAAGTCAATTCATGTCAGTTACATCAGTAACTTTAGAGCAGCGGCCTACATGAGTGTTTGACTAAGTTACTGCTATAGCCTAGCCAAGTTGACTATCACACTATCACACTAAAACATAACACACGTTTTCTGTTATTTTAGGCCAGCAACATTTAATGCAATTTATTTATACTTATTTGTTTATTTGACTTTATGCTTGATTGTCTGAGATGGGAGTGTCATTATATAGCTCAGGCTTGCCTACACAGATGGAAATGCTTACTTCAGCTTTCCTAGAGCTGGGCTGGCAGGGTGAGCCACCACCCTGGGTTTAGAGTTATTTATGCTTGAGGCCCTATTACAATAAATACATAAATAAATGTTTCTCAAGGATCTGATTATATTATTCTGATTAATATTATAATATTGTAATACTACCATCTACATACCCTGAGCTAAAAATAAGGTATCAAGTCTCTTCTTGGTAACCCTCAGGAACAGTCATAGGGGAGGGGAATAAGGGGAAAATGGGAGGGAGAGAAGAATGGGAGGATACAAGGGATGGGACAACCATTGAGATGTAACAAGAATAAATTAATAAAAAAAGGAAAAAAATAAAAAATAAAAATAAAAGGCCCCCCTATTCAAAATAACTGGAATAACTGAACTATATGATGTCATGGAACATAATGTGATACAATAATAATGAGCAGGGCAGTTGCATAGATTTTCTTACATAAACTGATCTACAACCACTTCAAGGAGTCCATTTCTCTCGATCCTTCCACCAGCCTATTAAGGATGGAGCTGGTTACATGTCACTTCTGCCTTTCCATGTGCTTCCCGCTGAGGTGTTTGCTGTACGCTAGTTCTCCAGCAGGATGAGATGACTGTAGTTGAGTCATGCTCACTGAGACTCGCACTGTGGGTGGGTGGCACCGCTAGCTTGTGCGTGCCCATGAGCCTCCATTATGCTGCCTTTTGAATTCAGTAGCAATTCTTATACAAGCCAAGGCCTCACAATAGGTTTGTTCTGCTAAACTGCACTTGTATGGATCTTCACATAGGTTTGAGGCATCTAAACCAGGGAGAGGGACATGAGGACAAATGGATCTGCATTTAAGAATGAATTCCATTTTAAAATATTCGCTGTATGTGATAACCAGCACGGGGAACTCTCTGGACTTGCAAAAGATGGAAGCTACATCCTTGCCCTCAAAGAACCAAGTGTGATTCTGTGAATGGCCACGGAGACCCAGCACCAAAAGGTTATCTCTATATAGTTTTACAGACTAATATTCACAATGTAAACAAATATCCTTATTATTACAGAGAAAGGTCCTAAGGCTCTGAGAGGTTAAGTGGCCTGCCCTTTCCCGCACAGACAGTTGAGTGGATGGTGCCCAGGAAGATTAATCTGTCACATTCTCATCCTGAACCACATCTCACTTCCATGCTGCAAGGAGACACAGTTGAAAAGGAACTCTCCAGTAGCTTCACCAGGCACGGGCATAAGTGTGAGGCCCTTGGGGAAAATGTCTTCTTTCTATACAAAACCTAACTCCCTTCCTCCCTACTGCCTTCACCCTGGACTCTGGGTGTCAGCTGGCGACCTGACTTAGAGTCTTGTTCCAGTGTGATCATGTCACTGAAACAAGTCAACGTCCCCTTCCCTCTGTAGCCTGTTTTCCGCTGCTCTTGTACTTTGGCTCCTACTTCCTAGCCCAAGCCTGTTTCTCTTTATTTATACTAATTTTCTAAAACACTCTATGCTTGGGCAAAAATTTATACTTTATTTTCCTGCTTATCTATAAGAATGCAAATTTTCTATTTCACTTTATGTACCTTTTCTAATTTATGGGAAACTTCTACAGTATATCACATGAATTTAGAAAAATGCAATTTACTGAATATTTGCTGAGTAGCAGCCCTCTGCTAGGAGAAAGAGAAGCCACATAGTGTGTATTCCAGCATTGCTCAAGTTGTGGGTAAAGAGACAAGAAAGTTCACAATCTCAGTGGTGTCTGTTATACAAAATGGTGGGGAAAACAAAGAGTAGTACACCAATAACCAGGGGAAGAGCTACAGCAAGCCTTGAGAATGGGAAAAGCTAATGCAAATAGAAAACATAGTTTGGTGTTTGAGGAGAGTTGTTACAGCACAGGGAAGAGAGTGGAGAGAGAGCCTAACATTCTCAGAGGCTATAAAAATACTCCGTCTGACTGGCATGCCACGCCACTTGACAGAACTGAAGTTCAATGATGACACAGGGATCACTGTTAGCAGTTCAGGGGATACAAAAACAGTCTCAAGGGTTATTCAGCAAAAGCAGAAGGGGATACAAAAGTGATGGGGATGCCAGTACAGAACTCATCACCTCCTGGGAGCCACAGATATGTAAACAAATCATTACAGAACACTTTGTTTAGTTCTAAGTATAGTGAACACAGACAGCTTGGGGACAGAGGAGGATGCCATCACACTGCCTGCAGAGAAGAAAAGCTTTGTGTAGGTGACAACTGAACAAGGTGACAGATGAGTGGGCGGCAGCTAGTCTCTGCAGAAGGGGTGGGCCCTTTGAGTGGGACCAGGAAAAGCACCTCCAGCTCATTACTCAATATTGAATTAGCCAAATATTTGCTGCTCTCTTCAGATTCCATGAACTTGTATTTCAACTCTGTCTCGGGAATTTGTCTATCTTGTTAGAGATAGCGGATGTTAAACTGTAACCTACCTTTCTCATCTCAAGGCGTTTGAATGTTTGTATACAGAGAACATCCATCTGGCACATTCCAGAAACAAAAAAAGTTTCTTAGGAATATTTCCCATACACAGAAGCTGGGTATGTCTCCAGAACCCGCATTCTTGGAAGCTTTATACTATAAGCACAGAATGGGGAGGTGTAAACACTGCATACCATGCCTGATTGGGGCACCCGAGACACACTACACTGTGCCAGTCACCTCCTCCATGCAAACAAACTCTGAACTCAAGTGCCCATATCGCTGGAATAAGAATACATCCATTTTCTCTTCAGCAGCAACTGACTTGGAAAATGATTCCACTAAACCGAATATAGCATTTAATATGTTGAAAGTACATTGCCCAAGCACAGAAAATCATGAGATAAAAGATGCTCAACTGTCCCATCATAAGCTCTATCTTAGAATATGAATACAGTGAGAAGCTGTTGATGGTGTGTTTCTATCACCCAGCTTTCATATGCTGAAGCCCGAACCTCCAATCTAATGGTATAAGGAAGAGGGAGTGCTTTGGAAGGTGAGTCGGTCATGGGGGACACATTTGTGAGTAAGATTAGCGACAGCATCTAGGAGCCCACAAAGCTTGGGGGCCTTTCTTCCATCACATAAGGACACACACACAAAAAAAAAAAAAAACAAAAAGAAAATCAGGTTGTATGCAGCCAGGTAAGGTCTTCACCAGAATCCAATGATGCTATCATCCTGATCTCTGTCTCTAACCTCCACCACTCTGAGAAACAGCATTCTATCCCTATAAGCCAGCCTGTGGTTTTTTGCTATGTCTGAGTCTAAGACCCACACAACATCCACTCTGCTGTTAAAGGAAGCGTGAAGAAGGCAGGAGGTCAATGAGCCCCACACAATTCTGAGACGTGGTAATAGCTGTAGAAATGTTGCAATAGAGATCGAATAGAAGAGTTGAAAATAAAGGGGTGGACAATAACTTAACAGGAAAAATTTAAAATGAAGAAAGAATAATTAAGAAGATAGTATGTTTTGTTTCATATAAAATTTCAAAAGGCTACTTGGGAATGATAGCTTAATTTTTTTTAATTATCTGTATGTGCATGGGTTTGGGAACATGAGAACAGTGTCCACAGAGGTTAGAAGAGGCCATCTGATCCTCTGGAGTTAGTGTTACAGGCAGCTCTGATTTACCCTGTATGGGTGCTAGACTTGAGTTCCAGTTTTCCATAAGGGCAGCATGTGCCCTTACCCACTCATTTTTTTTTTCACTCAGGGTTTCTCTGTGTAGCCTTAACTGTCCTAGACTTGCTTTGTAGACCAGGCTAGCCTCAAACTCACAGAGATCTGCCTTCTTCTGTCTCTTGAGTGCTGGGATTAAAGGTGTGCGCCACCCTGCCCAGCACAACCACTAATTTTTTTTTTAAAGTCAGGAAAATATTATAGTCATGAACATATAGGTCCTGAACATCCTAATATATACTGTTTTGTTTTGGTTTTATTATGGAATAGACACCATGACCAAAAGCAACTTGGAAAATGAAACTGTTTATTTTAGCTTACAAGTTTTAGTTTACGATAAACCGTAAATTGTATAAGTATATCATGACTATAAGGACATCTAGGCAAGAACTCGAGGTAGCTACCTGAAGACAGAAACAGAAGCAGAAACCATGGAGAAATGCTGTTTACTGGCTGCTCCCCATGGCTTGCTCAGTCTGTTTTCTTATGCCATCCAGGACCACCTGCCCAGAAGTGGTACCACCCATAGTGGGTGGGGATCTCCCACATCAATCAACTGGATCAGGCATATGAAATATCAGAGTTTCAATCATAAACATGAAGCCAAGAGGAAACTGGAAGTGAGTGAGGCTATAAACTCTCAAAGCCCACCCTCAGCGGCATACTTCCTCCAGGAAGGTTTCACTTCCTCATAATCTCTCCAAACAGTACCTTCAACTGGGAAGCTAGTATTCAGATATGTGAGCCTATGAGGGAAACTTCCCATTCAAATCACCACAGATCTCCAGACAGTAGAAGGAGCAAGAGTGAAGGATCATGCCTAAACACTAACGTCTTTAAGTTTAAAGGACAGTGATTTATTGAAACCAGCCTGGGGAGCAGGGAAACTGTCACTGCTGCCAACTAGCTATGCGGTGCATTATAAAACAGGAAATACTTGTTTCTGGGACACACGATCCAACTGACTCTGTCTCTCGAGTGCTTGGATGGGAGACATTTAGCATCATGCCCACCAAAAATGAATGTCTTCTTAGTACACGACTAGGATGCAGCTTGGAAGAGAGTGCCTGTCTAGCCTGCTCTAGACTCTTATTTAACACCAGCACTACCAAAACAGACAAAGAAAAGGTCCTTTCTCATCCTTCTTAGTATGGTCTCCTGCCTCATATTACATCAACAACTTACAACAAACAGCTACGGTGATATAAAGTGGGCTGGGGAAGGGTGTATTACTCAGGGGAGTATGCATTTCCTCAGGCCAGACGGAAGAGAGACGGGAGGCCTGGACAAGACATCACTCCCCAGGAGTATCGTCTCCCTGTGCAGTGGCCTCCTTCATCCTGCTAGGTCTCACCTCACAAAGTTTCCAGAACCTGTCAATATAACACCATCAACTGAAGACCAAGCAGATAACATTTAACCTGCAGAGACTCTATGCTCAAATAGTAACGCAGGGTAGAGAAGCCTGGCTTGAATCACTAAAATAAACTCTCACAAAATAAACTAAAAGTTTTATATAGGATCAACGTCTTTCAGGCCTGAAAAAAATGCCTTTGCAAATTTCTCTATCTGCCTTTTATTTTATCATATCAAGAGTAAAAAGAAAGACATGCAAAGGTTATCTAAACTCATGACTAGCCTTGGACACATGTACATCTGAGCAATACTAAATGGCTGCCATATGTTGTATATAATGTGAGGGGGGTTTGAGAGGGAACTGGAGGACACGTGTGTTGGTTAGTTTTTGTCAACTTGACATAAGTTATTCGTTTTAGGAAAGGGAACTTCAACTGATAAAATGCCAACTGACTGTCTGGTAGACAAGTGAGAGGGGGTCATTTTCTGGATTGACAATTGATGTAGGAAGTTCCAGCCTACTGTGGGAGGTGCCATCTATGGGCAGGTGGTCCTACGGTATCTAAGAAAGTACACTAAGTAAGCCAAGGCAGGAGGCCAGTGAGAATCATTACCTCATGGTGTCTGCCTCATTCCTGACTCAGCTTTCTTCAATGATATACTGTGACCTGTTAGCCAAACACACACACACACACACACACACACACACACACACACACACACACACACACATTGTTTCTGTTCATAGTGCTTTACTACGACAAAAGAAATCTAACTAAAACAACATGGAAGGAGTTAGAGTTAGGAGGGAAGAATGGAATTAATATAAATGCCCTTCTCCTGTGTGAAGTTCTCAAAAGGAACTCATTTTTAAATTAATTTTGAAATTGTATTATTTTAATATGAAGCAATAAATAAACAATGATAAAATGCTTACAAATATTTAAAAGAAATGGAAATCTCCTTTCTCCTCTGCAGCATGATGGCTGCTCTCTGCCATCTGGTAAAGCCCAAGATCATCAAAAGGAAGATCAAGCAATTCACCAGGCACCACTAGACTGATATGGCAACCTTAAGTGAAACTGGAGGCAACCTAGCGGTACGAACAATGAAGTGTGAAAAAGATTCAACGGCCAGATCCTGACGCCCAACATTGGTTGCAAGGGTAACAAGGAAAGCAAGCACATGGTAGAGTGCTAAGTATAGTGGCTTCTGGAAGCAGGAGCTGGAAGTGCTTCTGATGTGCAATAAATTTTACTATGCTGAGATCACTCACAACATTTCCTTCAAGAACCCCAAAGCCATACTAGAAAGAACAGCATATCAGAGTCACCAATCCCACCAATGTCAAGCTATCCAGCCCCTCCCCAAAAGAGTAGATAGCTCATATTCGAGTTTAAATAAAACCAAAAAAACCCAAGAAAAAAACGGAAATGGAATTTTATCCTCATTGCCTGTGGTGGTTTGATGTCCTTCATAAATACTTGGACCCTAGTTGATGGAACTGCTTGGGAAGAATTAGGATGACAGTGCTCAACCTGTGGGTCTTGACCCCTTCAGGGGTCATATCCTGCATATATATGATTTATATCTATATCAGATATATATATGATTTATAACAGTAGCAAAGTTATAGTTATGAAGTAGCAACAAAATAGTTTTATGGTTGGGGGTCACCACAACATGAGAAGCTGTATTAAGGGGGTTGCAATATGAGGAAAGTTGAGAAGCACTGAATTAGGGGGTACAGCCTTGCTGGAAGATGTATGTCCCTGGGAGCAAGTTTACAGGTGTCACTCCCGGTGTGTTCTTTCTGCCTCCTGCTTTTGGATCAGTGTTTCTGGCTGTCATGCCTTTCTCTGCCATCATGGACTCTCTCTGAAACAAAAAGACCAACTAAACTCTTCTATAAGTTTCCTTGGCCATGCTGTTTTATCACAGCAATGAAAAGGTAGTCACACAACAGAGGTGGTGATTCATTCCGTCCAGCCTAGCACTGGGGAGGCAGAGACAGACCTCTGAATTCAAGGCCAACCTGTTCTGCAAAGCCAGTTCCAGGACAGCCAGGGCTACACAAGGAAACCGTGTCTAAAAAGAAAGAGAGAGAGAAAGAAAGAAAGAAAGAAAGAAAGAAAGAAAGAAAGAAAGAAAGAAAGAAAGAAAGAAATTGTAGTGAAAGTTTTGGTTTCTTTTATATGCTTTTTCTTTTGGTCCCAAGTATATGATATGGCAGTGTTTTTCCACTGCTAAAAATTGATTGATTAAATATTGGAATGCGGGACATAACAAAGACAGTCTCGTGACCTTTGTTTTTGGAGAATGGACCCATGAGAGGGCACATGATGTTTTTCTGGAAGCTATCTCATGAAAGGGCACGTAGTGTTTAGGAAAAACATAAATAGAAACCCACAGACAGCGAGATGACCCTTTTGATGGTCTTCGGTTCACTGAAATAAATGCTCTAGACAACTTCTTGTGGCACTACAGCTAATTCTGGCCACTTCCACTGACTTGTGCTGATTCGGCAGAGCTTTGCTGTTTCTGATGGATCCGTGCCACTACGCATTTGGACTGGACTGCTGGTATTCTGACAACACAGAATGGAATGGGCCCAAGGAACTAGGCCTAAAAGGTCCACACACACCCCCCACCCTATTAACTTTCATTCTCTCATACCCGGGTCATGTGTTGGGAGGGAGGCAGAAGCATTTAAGTACCCTAAATAAAGTAAGTTTGTGAAAAATCTAAGCCTACAGAAATTTTTTTTAAACAACAAAAGAATAAAAAAGTAAGTTGGTACCAGGAAGTGGGGTATTGCTGTGAAGAACCTAACCATGTGGTTATTTTGTAGGAATGTGGAAGGCTTTTGAAGTTTGAGCTACAAAAGCTGTTGAGTGCTGTATGCAGAGATGAATGGGCCATCAGTAGGAGCCTGAGTTGTCAATTTTCCATATTAAGAAACACATAAGGGATGCCACTGGTTGCGTCTGAGGACCTTTCCAAGGAGGATTAACAGGGGGAGGAATTTTTATGGAGGTTCTGTCCTGTCACCCCCCAGGTCCTTTTATCCATCTCCCCACTTTTTCACAAGACTCCCTACACTTCACCCAATGTTTGCCTGTGAGTCTCAGCATCTGTTTCAATCAGCTGCTGGGTGGAGCCTCTCAGAGGACATGAATATGAGGATCCTGTCTGCAACCATAGCAGAATATCATTAATAGTGTCAGGGTTGGCTTTCTCACATGGGGTGGGTCTCAGGACACCCGCTCAATCTCTGTTCAATCATTATCCTGACACTTCTTGTAGACAGGACACATTTGGGGTCAAAGAAAGTTTTATGGGTGGGTTAGTGTCCCCCTTCTTCCACTGGAAGTCCCACCTGACTACAGGATGTGTTGACTTCATGCTCCTTAACACCTGCTGCTTGGAGTCTCAGCTAGGGTCACCCCCATAGACTCTTGAGAGCCTCCCCTGTCCCAAAGATGCCCCCCTCCCAATTTCCTGCAATACCATTCCAGATATACACCCAAAAGATGCTCCACCATAACACAAGGACACTTGTTTAACTGTTTATAGCAGCTTTATTCATAATAGCCAGAAACTTGGATCGACCTAAATATCCCTTAAATGAAGAATGGATAGAGAAAATGTGGCACATTTATACGATGAAATATCACTCAGCTATTAAAAACAAAGACATCATGCAATCTGCAAGCAAATGGATGGAACTGGAAAAGATCATCCTGAGTGGGGTAACCTAGACTCAGAAAGATACACATGGTATGAACTGGCTTATAAGCAGATCTGAGTCATAAAGTACAGGATAACCACAAAATAATCCATAGACCCAAAATAGCCAAGGAGTGCCCAAGGGAAGATGCTTGAATTTCACTCAGAACAGGAACTACAATAGACATCTGGGGTAGATGGAGGGAGGAACTGGGTGAGAGAAAGCATGGGCAGGGTAATGAGGGTGGGGATCAGGAGGGTGGGGATCAGGAGGGTGGGGATCAGGAGGGTAGATAACTGAAGGGGGCATGAAGGGAGGACATTGAGAGTAAATGCAATTCTTTCTTTTTTTGTTTTTATTTTCTGTTTTTCAAGACAGGGTTTCTCTGTGTAGCCTTGGTTGTCCTGGACTCATTTTGTAGACCAGGCCGTCTTCGAACTCATAGAGCACCTGTCTTTGCCTTTTATTTTATAACTCACTATTCACTAAAGAGAGATCTTATCAAAAAGTGAGGGAACCATGAGAGAGATTGGAAGGATAGGGAGAGGTCAGAAAGAACATCAACTAAAAGACACTGTGAAGGCAGAGATGGAGCCGTGGAAAGAGGACTCACATTCGCCAACAGTCCACTGAGCACTAAATGCGTCATGCTTGTGATCACCTTGGCAAGTCTATGACGCCATGCACTTTCCACGCACGGTCCCTGCACCAGCAAACCCTGGCTGAGGATCTCTTGAAGATGCAGATTCTCAGACCTCATCTGGCACTCACTGAGCCTGAATTATAAAAGTGGAGTCCAGGGTACTGCAATTTAAGTGTTCTCTATATCCCTCTGACCCTGATCAATCCTGGAAACCACCAGTCTGAGCCTTCATTTATTAAAGGATAAAAAGGCACAGAAGGCGTTTATGAAGGACAAATATCTAATACAGGAATAAATAAAATATTTACTCAAGGTAGGTAAAATGGATCTTTAAAGTCATTCTATGATGCTTTGAAAACTTAACAGGGGGATGGAGAGATGGCTCAGAGGTTAAGAGCACTGACTGCTCTTGCAAAGGTCCTGATGACAAGAGACTCCACTTTCTTCAACCTTCTGATGTGGACTCAGCACCAGCAAATCTCCTCATAGCTTCCAGGCTTTCAGTACCAGATTGGTATCTTCTGAAGTATCCAGCTTCAGAGACTGGGCAGCTACCAGTGTCTCTGCCTCTCTAGCATGCAGACAGACACTGTTGGACTATCCAGCATACTTCATGCAAGCTAATCTAATAAATAGCCTTTTAAAATATATAAAAGCCTGTTGACTCTCCCACTAAGGCTACAAGGTAACTGAGAGACCCCCAGACTTCGTTCTGTGGCTGCCTCCTTTAGATGAGTCAAATTCCTGCTTGATTCTTCAGGCATACTTTAGAATTTTAATCACATCGACATGCCCAGTGGTCCAGTCTCTCTTACCTGACAAGAGCCTGTAAGGGTGACAGTGATCCACCTAAAGTAGCTTGTCATTTGCAGTTACAGCACCTTCTCATCAAGTGTGAAAAAAATGAAATGGAATCCAAGGGCTTCCTAGATACATCCTAGATCCGACAAGCTCTGTACCAATGGCTTTTGTAGGACAATAATTCTGTACACAAGACTCAAATTAACTTCAGGTAAGAAGAGTCAAGAAAGTTCAACCATACTGAACAAGTGTGAGATGGAGTGGGCCGTTGGTGAGTAAACCAAATTTTGTCGTTAGTGAACTTGCTCCATGTTTGTGATGCTTTTCCACTAAAGCCAAAAACCAATCCAGGAGTCCTCCAAAGTAATAGGGAACCCTGATGTTATCTAGCAGCACCGCTTTTCTCTGGGTTTCCATCTTCCACTCTTCTACTTTATTTTCTTCTAATTCAGTCTTCAGCTCCAATTTCAAAGTGGGAGCGTGCCTTTTCAGGATGCCATGTTCCCATGATCTATAACAAGACTTAGGAATATAGTCTTCCTTTAAAATGCCTCCTTCTCTCCTTCCTTTTCCTCTGTTTTTTTTTTTAGTAGCTAATGTTAATGAGGGAACCTAAGTGCTAAAGCATTCTATAATACGTATTGTTCTTACCATCTCATTTAGTCATAAAATATCATCCTAGCTTCATAAAGATTACAAAGCCCAGTCTGGACATAGAAGTGCACATGTGTAATTTCAGCTATTAGGGAGGCTAAAGAAGAAAATCAAGTTCAAGGGCAGCCTCTGCAAGATACTGTTTCTAAATAAGATTGAAATGGACCAAGAATGTAGCTCAATAAATTGAGTGCTTACTTACTACACACAAGATCCTGGGCTCAACTGCTAGTATTGAAAGGCCTAATAATAATAAATCAAATTCTATGACATTTTATTTAAAAAAAGAAAAGAAAAAGCTGGAAATTTACCTGGGCCGCACATACAAAAAAGGTAGAGATTGAATGTAGTATATTTCATTTGTCTGTCTAAATCCACACACTTCATTACTGTGTAGGCTGTCACCAGCATCATCAAGTCAGGACTGACAGACATAAGGGAAAGAACCTGAGGAGGGGAACTTTTAAATCTTGGTTTTCATCCTTTTCCACAATAATTTCAATAACTACATAAACCAGGATGATCTTGAATTTGTAAGCCTTCTGTCTCCCAGCTTCTCTGAGCTATGACTATGAAAGTAAACCCTCACACACCCAACCAGCTTTGACCACATGCATTCTAACTGATGATAAATAGCATGCCGATCATTGCTATACATGAACTTGATATTTTATTTTCTCTTCTTTAGTGAAATCAGGTACTGCTATGTGTTGTTTTAATTCTACAGTGCAGCCACTGAGGCATAGGGTTGCTGTTTTGATGCAGCTACACCAGACAGAATCTAGACACAGACCTGTCTTCTGATCCCAGGCTATGCTAACCTTCTTCCCCGACGGCCAGAGGCCATATGTTGGACTCACTGTAGTAAACAACTGTGCAGCAGTAGAGAGTAATGATGTTAAAAGTATAATAACACTTGAAACAAATAGGAAAAGAACCAAGCAAACCTATTTTGATGACAAGCTTCCTAAAAGTATATGAAGCAGCAGTTATATTCAACTTTTGGTGTAGGGAGCAACCTAATAAAACTACATATCTGTTACAAACCTATTGCCAACATCATAAGTGGAAAAGACCTCAAAGCCTTTCCACTAAACTCAGGACCAAGAGAAGGGTTCCATTCTTTCCACTCCTATTCAATACATTTCAATTTTAGTGAAAATATTAATATTTTAGTGTAGAATCTAAATGATGTGAAAATGATAACTCACATATTCTAAAATCCTGAACTTTTATGTTTGAAAAAAAATTAAAGTGTTGGAGAACATGGCAACCATGAAGTCATAGTGCTAAGCTACTGCACAGGTTTCACAGAACTTGAGGTTCTTAACAGTTAAGCAGCGAGAGGAAGGGAATGCAGGGCCTGATCCCCTGCTGCTGGCCAGCTGGCAACCAACACATCCTGGAAGGTAAAGCATGGTATTCACTGTGCACCCACCGGTGAGACAGCTGGGCTCTGATGTTAGTTCCAAACTCAGGACAACACAGATGGCCCTGATTAAACTCTCTGGGTCCTAGCATACAGGGAAAGGAGATGTATGAAGGGGGGAACAATAAACAGGAAAAGAAGAAGAAGGGGATCAGAATACAGAGTGCACATGTATGAAACTGTGAACAATCAAAATCTTCTAAAAAATAAACAAGCAAACAAACACTGTTTTAGTATGAAAAGAAAAAGCAAGAAAATTAAAGTGTTATAAAACCCTTCCTGAAAAATATCTATTACATATTGCACAAATATTTATCGATGCCTCCTATATATTGACATAGGCTGGAAAGGGAGCTGTCAGATCAGAGTAAAGGGAACAGTGCAGATTTATGCTCCACACCTCTCACTCAAGGTGAGAACTAGACATTCTTTTAGTAGTAACAAGACCCGTAACGCTAAGCCCGAGTGCCCCTCCCATGTGCACACTGACCATGAGTCAATCAAACACTGTAGGATGCACTGGAGAGCCGACCGCAAAGCTGTCCATTCACTACCAATTTCTACCAACAACACACACTTACAGATATCTCACCCTAAGAAACTTGGCCAGCCAAATAAAATACAGTTGAACCAAAGATTTCTGTTTACTTGGTTGTATTTGTTGCTTTTCTGGCTTTACCAGGTCCCTAAGCAGCAACACTTTCTGGGAACCAAGTGTCTAACACATGAGCCCAGTGGCACTTTATGTTTAAATCACACTATCTGTAAAACTTACTTTTAATCCTTTTGATTGCACTAAAAGGAACTCAAGAGTACCAACTATGAACTTCAAATAAACAGCCACTGATGAGCTTCACAGACATTCATCCAGAGGAGAAGTCCGGCCACAGTCACAGACACACTTCATTAAAACCAGAAGTGACACAGCTCCTGCACAAGCACAGCTCCTGCAGCGGTTTTCTCCTAGAATCCCACTTCCCTTTGTATTCTGACCTGCTGTTAAAAGAGAAGCAGATAAAGTTACAAGTGGCTTGCCTCGATTGGCACATGACCTACACTGTTTCTGTGGGAGTGTCTGGCTCTGAAGCACGGTTCTTTTAGAGAAGTGTTCAAAATTACAGACTGTCTAACCTAAACTCCACTCAGTAAATGCTCTCCAGGAAACAAAGTACAAGGCAGCAAGAGCAGTACTGGCTGCTGCCAGGTGCATGTGTCCTCTCCGTGAGTAATCAGTACAGAGAGACTCAAGGGGAATCTGCCACTGTCCCTCTCTGTGCAGTCTCTGCCACCAAAGTGCCCACACTCCCCTTCTCTGAGGTTGATCCAAGCCTTTCCTCAACTCACAGAACATTCTGTAATCATTCTATGTCAAGTTGAAGTAGAATGTACCTCTTCTTGAACCTCTCACAGTTAACAGGAGGAAGGCAGGGACAAGAGAAGGAAGAAGAGGAAGGAGGGGCAAAGAGAGAAATAAGATGCAAGTTGCTTTATAATGCTGAGTTAAATAGGAGCATGTTCAAAGAGCTTTATAAGGCAATAGCCTCAGTATTTTAATTTTATAGATGGTCCTCAAACCTTCCTAATGCTGTGACCCTTTAATATAGTTCCTCATGTTGTAGTGACCCCTAACCATAAAATTATCTCATTGCTACTTCATAACTATAACTATGCTACGGGTATGAATCAAAATGTAAATATCTGATATGCAGGATATCTGATACATGACGCCTCCCCAGGGGGCACAACACACAGATTGAGAACTGCTGCTTTATCTCATTACTTTTTCCAGCTTTTATACAGAACTGCTACTGTGCTTCCATTTTATTCCCTCTCCAACTCTCTTGTAGAGACCCTTAAACTATCTGAACTCTAAATCATGGAAGCCTAAGCAACAGAAAGCAATGGAATAACTGTGAGTCTCACCCACTGCTGAGAGCTGGTTAGTCGGCCTCACACACTGCTGAGAGCTAGTTAGTCGGCCTCATACACTGCTGAGAGGTGGTTGGTTAGTCGGCCTCACACACTGCTGAGAGCTGGTTGGTTAGTCAGCCTCACACACTGCTGAGAGCTGGTTAGTCTGCCTCACACACTGCTGAGAGCTGGTTAGTCTGCCTCACACACTGCTGAGAGCTGGTTGGTCAGCCTCATACACTGCTGAGAGCTGGTTAGTCAGCCTCACACACTGCTAGGAGCTGGTTAGTCGGCCTCACACACTGCTGAGAGCTGGTTAGTCGGCCTCACACACTGCTGAGAGCTAGCCAGTGTGCTGTGTGAGTGTCTCAACTTGTCTCTGTAGGTTGCCATGCAGAAACTGAACAAAGTTTTCCTGGACTCCTACAGAGGGATGGAAAAAGTGCTTTCATTGTTTTCTCAGAAGAATTTGAAGTCTCTAATCCAATTTCTAAGACAAAACTTCAGCAAAGAAAGGAGGAAATGAAGGAAGAAAATAGCTAGCAGGGAGGAAAAAACAATTCCAATTAGTAACAAGCTTGCAATAGGCTGAGTCCACAGTGAGTCCTCAGTTTGGTATGTCTGTCTCAACCAAGTTCCAAGGATAAGAAGAACCTTGGACCCCAGACACACCCAGGCCTTGCACTGTGTATTATTATACGTTGACCTGTTGCCTATGACACCATTAAGATGGCTGGCATCTAGAGATGACCGAAGTATCAGGATGATGTGATACATGCAAACACTGTGCCCTTTTGTACAAGGGACTTGAACACCCCAGACAGACAGCTGGACCACACTGAGAACTGCTCACTCAGAAGCTGCTCCTAGCATTCTGGCTCAAGTCCTCTCCAGATGGAGCAAGGACTGGGATTCCCTGATTCTAAAAGTAAGGTGCATGGTACACAAGTGTGTTCCCCCCCCTCTCGTGTGTGTGTGTGTGTGTGTGTGTGTGTGTGTGTGTGTGTGTGTGTAAAGGCAGATGGTACAGCAGCCTCAAGATGGGTCCCTCACTCCTTTGTCAGCAGATCTTTATTTAAGTGAACTACAATAAACAGAAGGTTCATATCTCCCCAAAATCAGTATGTTGAAATTCTACTGACCGAAGTGATGGTTAGGAAATGAAGAACGTGTCCTCTTGGATGCAGTTAGTACCCTGACAGAAGAAACTCAAAGCTCACAGGCCACTGGGAAAAGTGCTGTCTATGAGCCAGAAAGGAGCACTCGTCAGACAGCAAATATGCTGGCACTTTTATCTTGAACTTGTAAGTTCCCAGAACAGTAAGACTTATTTTATAGTCCTCCCAAGCTATGGTAGGACTGTCCCTTGGTATTCATGTACTATTAGTCCTTTGACTTTCCACAGATGCCAAAGTCCTCAGATAGTGTCTGCACATAACACATACCACCCTGATATTTAGGTCATCTCTAGATGCTACAATGCCAGTGCTATGAAAGAGTTGTCACACTGTACCTTTGCAGGAATAAGAAGGAAGTTTGAACCTATTGAGTACAGATGCACATTTTCCCCCAAATATTTCCAATCCACAGTTGGCTGAATCCATAGATGTGGAACCTTGGATACAGTGAGGTAACTATTGTAACAACAGTCTAAGCAGATGTGTATTTTCGCATATTAAAGATGCAAATACACATAAAGTTGTGTACATAAAACAGTAGAGTGGGCCAGAGAGATGGTTCAGATGGTATAGGTGCTTGCTGTCAAACCCTATGACCTGAGCTCAACCCGGGACACCCACATGGTAGAAGTAGAGAACTGACTATCCAAGTTCTCTTCCGACCTTCACATGAGCACTGTAACATGTGTGCATCCCACACACAAAATAAAGACACACACACAGAGGGGGGTGTCAAAACAGTAAAACAAACTTAATTTCTGGTCAAATGTAAGCATGAGTAAGAATGGTATTTTTGCTTACTTTCTGGAAAAAGAAAATGAGTAAGTCAACTTTTATATGAATCATTTAAGCTTGTTTTCACTGTTTCAATGGATGTTGAAAGTAATGACTAGCAAATGAAATCACAGATACGTAATTTGGCTGACTATGATAGATATACTACACACTGCTAGCTGTTCAGAGACCATCACTTCTTTGGTTCATCCTCAGAAAGAGAATTTCAGTTTTCACTGGATGCCAATGTGCTCAGCCTTAAAAAGAAAAAGAAATAAACCAGGGCTTGGGCAAAAACTCAAGGTTCACTGCATAAATTGGCTGCTATGAATCATGAGGAAACAGGCTTACATTCGAATCATCCAAGTTTTAAAAGCAAGCAAACAAACAAACAAAAACCTCACATATGATGGTACAGGTAGGTCTGTAAGTCCAGAGCTGTGGGTGTGGGGAGAGAAGTGCATCCTGGAGGCTCACTGGCCAGCTAGTGTAGCTAAAATGGTGAGCTTCAGATTCACCGAGAAACCCTACCTCAAAAACTAAGGTGGGGAGTGACAAAACAGGACAATGGACAGTGACCTCTGGCTTCAAAACACACATGCACATATATACATGCATGCTTGCACATGCACACACACATATACACAGACAAAAGCAGTCAATAAGAGCTTCTTTCACCATATTGGCAAAGGCCCTCTTTCTGCACCTATATACATCCATGTAAAGACTTGGCTTTGAGAAGTATGATTTGATAACCATGAAGTATTAGACCTAAGCACAAAAACTGAAGATGGTACAGAATGAAGAAAAGAAAGAGCATGGAGCCTCACGTCACCACCAAACCCAAGAATAAGTATTTCTATACATACTATTAAATATAAAGTGTACAACCCTTTTTTTCCACCCTGTTTTCTAAAGAAACATGGACTGGTAGAGGTAAGGCACGGAACCTGGCAATTCATAAACCTCCACAAATGCAACAACAGAGATAATCCAGGCAATGCAAGTGCAAGAGGCACATTCATAACCATCCCATGTAAAGTGAGCATGTAAGGCCTTAGAAGCAGCTACTAGCAGACAGAGAGCTAGCTGGCAGTTTGCAGTGAATGTAGGTGACCTCTGGAAGGAATTACAAAACTTCCTTCTCAATGACAATGTGCTTGTTTAACTTGCAGGCTTAACTGTGAAGGAAACCATAGAGCAGACTTACTAAGGTGAACAATGGTGGTTTTATTTTTATTAATAATTAACCTTTGCATTTCATTATTTTTAATAATTAGTATGCTGATTGGGAGGTGAAGGGATAAAGGATAATGATTTCCATTGGAGGGGAGAGATGAAAAGAACATGCAATTAAATGATTAACTGTGAGCCACAGTCAAAAAGCAGCCCCAGGTCAACAGCCAATAAACCAGTGCAGGTGAGATGGCAAATACCTTAGATCTCCATCCAGTCTTTGGCTCCCCGGCACTCTCCTGGTGACTCAGCACACCCAACTGAGTCATTCTGGTTCCTGGTACCTCCCAGAAACTAGGCTGGGATATGAAGAAAGTGCAGATTAAATAGGCAAATCAACCCATCTCATTGAAATCACTGCCATTAAAGCAGTCTATTCATTCTCTGATACTAACACACTTAAAAAGGGAGAAAAAAGACATGGGAAGAACCAGAGTAAAGAGAGATGTGACAATGCTTAAAAGTCAGCTGTTCTCAAACAGCTTCCACAAAGTAAACAAAAATGAAATGTCCAGAACCAGCAGAGCTGGAGAAAGAGCTGTTACACAGAATGATGCATATAAAACATAGGACATGGTAACACACAACCACCGTGGGGGCTGGAGGCAGAGGCAGGAGGATCCCTGCGGCTTGGTGGACAGCCAGCCTAGGTCAGGCAGGAATAGGAAGCCCAAGTTCGACTAAAGACAAACTGCAAGTCTTTCTAAGTAACATGAGATGTCTTGAAATGAAGTCTCCATAAAACTGCAGGGCCTTTTGAACATAAATCTGCCAGCCTGAGGCCACACCCTTGCCTTGCCTCATCCTAGCCCTGTGATTAATGTCTCACTGTCTTCAATTCAGGAAGTTTATAAGGGTGTAACAAGGTCACCAACCTCTAAGAGCTCTCACCTCATCACAGAGTTAATTTATCTGATGTTTCTGGAGAAGAGCCTGAATGAGAGTCCTATTAACCAAGTATTTTTACCATCTGAAGAATTGAATTATATAATTAACAGATAATTAAAGACATATTTGCAAAAACATATATGTCATATGAACATTTGGCAGGTTTCAATGAGTGGTTGCATTTTAAAATATTAAGAATATTTCAATAGAATCTAAAAATTGCAAAATCTAAAACCCACATTTTCTGGCCAGAGTGCAGTAACTAAGAAATCCCTTTTGCTAAGTGTAGAATTCACACATCCCTTCTCTACTTGAGCCACCACCACTGAGCAAGAACAGTGGCTCCAGCTAGTGACTACTCATGATGACATTTTTTCCTGCTGGGGATACATGTGAAATTTTCCATTTCTCTTTTCTAAGCAGAAACCATGGCTTTATCCCCCAAACTAAATTTGATATTGAGGGTGTGGAGGCTTGTTGGAGGTTGGTCTGATGTGTTCTGATGCTAATTACTGCTTGCTGTCTTTGTGCCCCAAGTATTGCTATGTAACCTTGCCTAGATATTTATTCCTTTTTGGTTTTTTGTTGGTGGTGGTTTTGTTTGTTGTTTTTTTTTTTTTTTTTTTTTTTTGGTTTGGTTTTGGTTTTGGTTTTTTTGTTTGTTTTGTTTTGTTTTTTATTTTTGGTTTTTTGAGACAGGGATTTTTCTGTGTTAGCCTTGGCTGTCCTGGACTCACTTTGTAGACCAGGATGGTCCTCCAACATGGTAACCTCCAAAGAGTCAGCCTGTCACCTGATGTGGCTCAGATCCAAGACAGAGGCAGCTTGGCCTTTAGTAGTCTACCACCAGAAGTCATCAATGGTCACCACTGGATACTGTTGAAAGATAAGATGCACATCACCATCTACCAATGGAAGGGATGCTAGATCCTATGTGATCATGCTAAGCCATCATAGCTAAACAGGCATAGATGTGACACTGGGAGCATCCAACATGTCTTTAATATCTGAGGCTATTATACATGGTCATGGGCTGTATACGTACCAGAATTCTTGAGCAGTATACCTAAGTGAAGGGGATCTGGGAAGAGTCTACTAGTTTGAATCATATGTATTTACACTAAGGATGAATCCCTAAATCCTTATTTTATTAGAGATCTAAATTTTGATGTATTCAAAACAAATTTACAGGACTGGACAGATGGCTCATTGTTCACGCATTTACTGCTTTTTGCAAGGACTTGGAGTTCAGATCCAAACATCCACATCTGTAGCTCTAGCTCCAGAAGAGTCAGTGCTTTCTGCTGGCCTCTGAGGGCACACAGCACACATATACACAGAGATGTACAAGTGTACATAAATAAAAACAAGTTTACTCCTGTAAAGTAAAACAAGTCCACTAGATTTAAAGAAAATCTCCCCCACCATATCCCCTGCTGCTTGCTGTATGTAACACTTAACAGACACAGTTTGTCCTATAGACATAACATCAGGCTAAAGCCTCCTACAGCTGAAGTCTCCGTGTCTGAAAGATGGTTCATATCGGGGCTCCCGGAGAGAATCTGTCTCCTGCTCATTTAGCTTTCTCGTTGCAGAATGAAGATGCCATTCCCTGGATGCCAATCACTCCTAACTTCCAGAAGCCATCCTCAGTGCTTGGTACTGCCTACTCTCATCTCCAAAGCAGAGGAAGGTCAGGCTCTTCCTACCCTCCTCAGCTCCATCGCCTCTCTCTGACTTCCACGGGAAGAAGGAAGGATACTTTACTGTTAAAGTTTCATGTGATTAGACAGGAGATCATGTCCTCACCCCAATATCCTTTTTTTTTTCTTTTTTATACATTTATTTTATTACACATGCATCTTGTCTTCAATGCCCCTCAGAGACTTGAGAAGGAATAAAACTTAAATTCTTGAGTGAACCAGCAGTGTGGGTTAGCAGCTTCCAAAATGTACAAATTGACTTAAGACAGTTTACTGCCTGACCGGTCACCCAACACACTTTATAACATTGGAGCCTCATCTTCAGGTTTCTGGCCTAATATTTCTGCCAGACTCGTTTGCAGGGCAGGAACTATTGAGGGCTTGCTTACCCTAACTTGGCAGAGTACAGCCATTGACTTTGCCTGCATCTAAATTGCCCATTTTTAGGCAGATTCTGTTTGTGGCAGAAACGAGAACATTTTGCCCAGTGGCTGGTTTGCCACCTTTGAAGCCATGTCTACAAGGAGGAAGTTTGATGCTCAACATCTTATTTGAGGCTGGCTGGGTGTTGTCAGGAGTTAACTTGTCTTGTTGTTGAAGAAATTTAGGATTGTAAGAACAACTTTAAATGCCATATTCTGTGTGTCCCTGAGGTTTTTGAAGACCTTATTCAACTATTTTACCTCATATATCGACAATCATATCTATTAGACTTAGGATATATATTCTTGAGTTAAAATCTGCCAAGTATTTGACATGCCCATGTTTTGTATCAATATACTAAATTCTATAGCAATGACTTAGACATAACCTTCACTGTAAGTAATAAGTAAGGCCTTGAGTTAAGGAGTAGGTTCAATCGCCTAGCTTTTGTTCTATCCTCCCTCTATGTAAACACATCTCCACATTCTCTTTGCCATGTAACATACATGTAATCCGAAGATTGAGGCTGTGGCCCTCTCTTTGGGGTGTTGCTATTCTGTCTGCGACACTCACAACCTCACATTTGAATTCCAAAGTATTTTTGCTATAGTACCAATATATACTACAATTTCTGGGCTTTTTTGTGTGTAGTTTAATTCTTAGCCTTAAGGTATCAACTACTAAGTAATTGCCATAAAGATGATAATTATTTTTTCTGCTAGAGGACATGCTCTCAAACATGCCCTCTTCTTTTCCCGTCTTCATAATAGTGTTAAGTTCTAATTTGGAGAAATGTTCAAATATAAGCAAAGTAAATATTTTATAACTAAAGTATACATTGTGGTGTAGTTATATTCTTTCTAGAGTAACCACAGTCACTGTTTGCTACATTTATCTTATGCCTTTCCTTTTTAGTAATTAGTTTTCTATGTATTAATCATCTTTGGAGTCTTCAAAGGAATTTGGAATCATTCTCAATATACCCTAACACAACGGATAATCAATTGGATTTTCTCTCTTCTTGTCCCAGCTGGACCTTTGCCCTGCCTTGAACCTGAATTGATTCTGTCTAGCCTGCTATAGCTATTAACTCAGAGATGTCTTTTTGGACTCACTCCCAGGTTTTCTTTCACATTTCTCATAGGTGAAGAACCATCAGATTCATGTATTACTCCCTTTTGGAGGGAGCACATTTTCTGATAGTTCCCTGAAGGAAAAATACGTGCTTCCAATTATTAGTTCCCTAAAATGTTTTTATTCCAGTCTCACATTTGATTAACAGTTAGGCTCTGCATAATATTTTTGGTTGAAAATCTTCCTCCTTGTCTAATGTGATATGGAGATGCACATGTAGATAGTGTAAAAAATAGTCCACATGGCAGCTTGAAGCCACCGCCAGAGAAGAAAGAAGGTCATGATGATGGGTAGAGTGAGAGGTCCCCACAGGCTTGGGCACACTGGTCTTCAGCTGGTGGCACTGCTTGGGGAGGTTTAGGAGATGCAGCCCTGCTGAAGAAACATGTCACTGCAGTCCAGCTTGAAGAGCCCCAGGACACGGCCTCCTTGCTCTTTGCTCTCTTGGCATTGTGACCGCAGTGAAGGGTATGAGTTCTCAACATGGCACCCTGCCCCTGCTGCCATGCTTTCGCGTCATGACAGGCTCCTCTCTCTCTGTAACTGCTGAGTCCAAATAAACTCTTCTACGAGTTGCCTTGGTCATGCTTTTATCACAGCAGCAGAAAGGTAAGACACCCATCACTTTAAGAAGGAAATGCATGGCCATTGAGGGGTTCCAAATGGTTTCCTTCTGCCCCAGCACTGGGTCACATCAGAAACGGTCTCACGGTCCTCACTTTCCTTGCATGCACTTGCTCTATTTTGAAGACTGTTCTAAAGCATCAAATCCTCCCTAAAAACTGGTCTCTCAGAGCCACAGCATTTTGATGCCTTCTTCTGCTCAGACATCTTCCTTCTATCTTCTAGAACACAGTAACAGTGCTTTGGGAGCCTGTGATGTTGGTGTTCAAAAAGCCAAATACAACTAATATTGGAAACAATTAGGGTTTTTTTCTCTTTTAAAGTCTATACTAGAAATAAACGTCTTCCTATATTGATATGTTGATATGAAGAAATGAAGATATATATGCATTTTAGAGTTTTCTAAATATTTATACTTTTTTGAAGATTTCTATATCTTGCATTTTAACTTCCTCAGAAGACTATAGAAATATAGCCCATTTTGTTCTGGCCTTAAAACCTAGTTCTTGTAGATAGGGAAACCCTTCTAACCTAGTTTAACAGCAGAGTTGAAATCCAAGGGTGTGTCAATTAATGATGAAGGACAACAATTTAATAGTTGATAAACACTACATTTTTATATCCTTTATACTTGATATAATAACTCATAGTAATTAAGCTATTAATTAAATTTAGAAGTGACATTAAATCATATAGTTACAGAGCAAATGTAGGTAGTTTGTAAAAATCCCAATGACTGGAGACAGCATAAATGTGCAGGTATTGCAAAATGCCAGGCAGAAAGTGGGGGGGGGGGGGAAACAGTATCTGATTTAAATTGTTCTATGAACTTAAGTTGAGATTTCCCCTTCCAGTTGGCATTTGCTGGATTTCTAGATTCCACCAATTGTCTTTAAATTCTAAACAGGGAAAAACTACTTCCTTAGATTTAGTTTAAAAAAAAAAAAAACCACACACATACACAAAGAGAACTAAACTAAAACCAGCGTCATCATGAGTGAAATCTGCAGTTAGGATTCAAAAAGCGAGTGGGAGTCAAAGGCACAGACATGAACTTCTGTGTGGCACAGGTTAGCGTCCTGCCTAACTGAAAGCTTAAATATTACATGTTTTTAATAAATGAATGAGATTCATGTTTTCCCACAAATCAAAGTAAATAGATCAAAGTTTTATTTCCTAACTCTTTCTTTCTGCCTGAAGAAGTGTTCTCTCATGTGGAAAAGAAGAAACTATGACACGAGTCAATCAAAAGACTGGCTTTAAAAGTGATCAAACCATGAAAAATTCATTTTGTAAATGACTTAGGGTCATGCAAGCACATTTCCTGAGAGCCCCATGGTCCTATTAAAGCAATGTACTGGTGTGTAATTTTGCTTCCTGCCTTTGCATGTTATTTTCATTACTATGGCTTCACCGTGACAGTGAAAAAAGAAGCTATAGGTTTTAAACATTATTAAAAGAGCTTTAGCACCTTGCCTCTTCTTACACAATTAGATCTATTTGCATAGTAAGTTTGGGAGGCATGCATTAGAATTGAATCTTTACAAGGAAAATTAAATTATTTTTGTTTGTAAAAGTTAAGTTTGTTGTATGTTGGAATTACATGTATCAGTGTGACAGAGAATAAACAAAGATTTCAGGACAAAGAGGACAAAGCTGGATTATAGTCAGCAGTCTTGGAGATGGAGGGGTGGGTAAGAATACACTAAAATCAAATCACCACAGGAATGAATTCCATACCAGAATATATCAGTGGACCCAGATAATTATAGAAAGAAAAGAAGTATCTTCATGGTCATGGGTTGTGTTTACCCACAAGTTTAACTCACCAAGATACCAGCTCTAAAGTAATATACAGCATGCAAAAAAATCATTTAAACTAAACATTTAACTGGTAGAAAATGGGATGAATGCAAGGCTGCATAATCAAGTCTAGAGATTACATTAAAGAGCTGTGGAGCTAGGAACTGCAGCTAAGATCAAAGCTACCTTCCACCATTAGATGCCCTCCTCTGGGAAGAAGAAGAAGAGGTAATACAGATAATTTAAAAACAATACTCTCCTGTCCTTGCCTGTGAGTGACATGTACCCACGTTGCTTCTGGGATCTGGGCCTGGTTCTATATTGGAATCTTTATGATACCGCTCTTGAGGTTTCTAATCCAAGGGAGGCATTCCCCAAAGGACAAAACCTTCCAGGAGTGCTGGTCAGGCTGTGTGGTCTTACATAGGGAAAAGTGTAGTCTCGAGCAAAAGCAGTTATAGAAACATGGCTACAAAACTCATGTGTAAGGGCTGGGAGATGGCTCAGTGGGAAGGCACTGCATTTTGATGTCCAACACTCACATAAAAAGCTGGGCATGGTAGCCATACCTACAACACCAGCCCTAGGGGATGAATATGGGCACATTCCTGGGGATCACTAAGTAGCCAATTCTAGCTGAGACACAAAGCTTGACTTCAGGGAAAGGCCCTGTCTCAAAAAATAAGGCAGGGAAGAAATTGAGGAAGACATCTTTGTTAACTTCTGGCTTCGACACATGTATGCAACACACAAACACTCTAACTTATATGAGCATGAACATACATATACAAACCTACCTATGCTTAGAGATACTACTGGTTCTTTGCCAGGGCAGGCCTCAGCACTTCCGGAAGTTCTTGAATTTGACTTTTCCCATGATCCAACCCTAGCAATCAGCTTTTTCTCTTCAAAGGCAGTGGTTCCTTTTAGGCAGCCTAGACTGACCTTGAACTTGCTACATAAACAGAAAATTATCTTAAGTATAGACCACCACATTCACTGCATCAAGCTGTCACTTCAAAGGCATAGATGATGCAGGAGAAAACCCTGTGTGGTAGTGAAGTCTCACAGAGACAAGAAAAGGAATCTCTTGGTAATTGAGGTAAAAGCAGCTGTGAGCTGCCCAAGTATGTGCCAGGAACAAAACTAAAGGTCTCTAAGGGGCAGTGAGCACTTTCAAAGGTGGGACTGGGACATCTCTCTAGCCCCAGGGCAAAGAGGTCAAAGAAGTAAAAAAAAAAAAAAAAACTTCACTGGAGGCCAAAATATCAGGCTCTACAACGAACGATAAATTCAACAGAAATAAAGGTTAACTATTTTTAATTCAGAAGTTAAATGCCTCAGAAGAGAAAGAAAACATTTGGGCTTGGGGCAGGGAAGTTAAGAATTTAAAGGTGGGAGTAAAATAAATTGGCTGTTAAGCCTAAGAGTAACTTATGCATCCCAAGCCAGACTGATGTTCTCAGTGAGTTGCCTAATACTGCTGCACCAGATCCTTCACTCTGAGGGAATGCGTATCTACTTAACTCCTCACAGAGACAGCAGCACCTCTTAGGGACACCATCTGGCCTCTCCCCACTTCTACTGGGTAGAATGAATGACTCTGGCAAATGGATGGAGGATAAAAGCAGGTTGTGTTTATATATTTGTGTACATATACACATACATATACCCATATGTGGGTGTGCACACAAGTCTGTGTAACAATAACAATCTGAGGAGATGCTACCAATGTGAGACCAAAGGGCAGAACATGGAAAGAGTTGGAAGCGGCTGGAGGGGGAAAAGTAAAGGGAAAACTCATGTACTTTTCCTAAAATGTAAAAAGTACAAAAAAATAAAGTACTTGACATAAAACAGAAAAACCTAACAGGCTCCAAACAGCTGTAAAGAGTTCAACCTTGGAGACACCTTTTCCCAGCATGCTGTACTGCCTGGGCTGCATCTCAGAGATCCTGGGACCTGCAGGCCTGGGTCCTAGCGTCAGCCATATACAATATGAACTGCTCTGGTTGTTAGGAGCACTGTGTATGAGGCCAGGAAGGGCTCTGGGGTCTTCACAATTTGGTTGTATTCATTCCATTGACAAGAGCCATCCATTCTCTTTGCAAAGGCCTCTCTTCTTTCACTCAAAGGCACTGCAAATGCATTAAGGGAAGTTCTAGAACCAAATGCTGAGTTGGCCGTGAGTTTTACCATGCTCCCGAACACACCCTGTACATGACAGCCAATGAGCAGGTTACAGATCTGTACCTCCTGCTGTGATGGTCTTAGCCCAATAAAAGAATTTCGGTCTTGTCTTTGATGTCTGCTCTACAGAGTATTAAGTGAAACAACTAATCTTGGCTAAGCTGAACCATAAAGCTACTTGTTATTTAGATTTTATTAAGTCTTGGAATTTGATAATTTAAGCCACATCGTTGATTTTATAAAGTCATTTTGATTTCACAGCGATGTTATTATCAGGTATAGCGATAATAGTGGCTGAGAAAAGACGGTGTGATGATCAGGATAAAGTTATCAACAGGACAAAACCAGGAAACAGGCCTCCATCAATGATAGAGCTCTGAGCTTGCAAGGGATCATATTAACTAGATTGATGTGGGAAGACCCATTCTAAAAGCAGGTGGTACCATTCCCTAGGGCTGGGTTCTAGAATGTATAAAAAGGAGAAAGTGAGCTGAGTGTAAGCTGCTCTCTTCTTCCTGATTGGATGCCTATGACCAGCAACTTCAAGTTCCTGCTGTTGCGACCCATGGCTGACTGTATTGTTGAAAGGTAAGCGCCAGAATACATCCTTTCTCCCTTAAACTTTTCAGGGTATTTTATCACAGGAGAAAAAGAAACTAAGACACAGTGGGGAATGCTAAGTGGTGTCCTCATGCAGTGCTTACATACTGTATTCAAGAAAGTAAGCATCGGGGCCAATCTTTTTTAAAAATTTGTTCATCTGCACATATTGGTAGGTTCTTAAAGCCTACTGTATCATACAATGTAAGTTCTTAAAGTCTACTCTATCATAAGGTGGCTGAGGCCTGGCCATTCTTGCCACCACGTACTCAAGTTTTCATAAATCCCACCACTTCGATCTTATCAACTGAATAAACTCTGGAAAATATGAATCGAAATCATTACTTGGGTTCTACTAACATCCTATTTTGCAAAGTATTTCTCAACAAGTAACATTAAAATTCATCTTTTAATTAGCTATGATTCTTTTAAGGATTTACTTTAAGATAATATTGGGAGAAAATTTTCAGTGTTTTAACCCAAGATGCTTAGGTACTGTGATAGTGTTGTCAAGTAATCTAGAACCACCAGCAATTGAGCTACCAAGCAAATCTGTGGGAGGTTATCTTGATTAAGACTTATACCTAGTTATATAGATGTCACTATTACCTGGACGGGGTTCTAGACTAAGTGGAGAAGTGGAACTGAACAGTAGCAACATTTCTGTATCTTCTTTGTTGTTCAACTAGTGTATATAGACAAGACACAGACAGACACACACACACACACACACACGCAGACAATGAAATTCAGTAGATATTGGAAAGTTTTCCTACAGATTTTTTTGTTTTTGGTAAAATACTATTAAATAATCCAAGCATCTTATCACTTACCCTAACTTCCTTTTTCTAAGGTTTTGATAACTTGCTAGTTTTAATTTAGTCTTTTAGTATGCCTCTCAACTCACGCCAGCCGTTGTACTGACCACTGCAGAAGAGCAGCACAGTCAAATGACCCCTAGTTGGTCATCCTGAGTGATACTTCACTTTTCCCACTCTTCTGCCCATTTCATGGAACATACAGAAACTGTACCATCAACCACACAATAGGTCAGACCCTGCACCTGGATGTTACAGATGACAAGGCAGATATTGTAAACGAAGCTTTTATTTACATACTGTATCTAGAAGCAGATACATAAATTTTATACAATCAATTTCCAAAAAATGTGCAAGAAATTACTGTAATTCGCTTACAAACCAAAACACATATTAAATCAGTGGACTTTGGATAATTCATTTTGTGGTGTTCTCAATACAAACAGTACACACCAGATTTACAACATACAAAGTGTAAACTACAGCAATCTGGATTGCAGGTATTAATTTCATGGCACACCAACTATGAAACTTCCTTACCCCAACACGAATATATAGTTAGGAAATTCTAAGACTCCACTTTATCCTTTCTGGTTGGAGAACTTTTCAAAAGCAAATTCATAATTGCCTTATATTATGACGGATCAATAAAGGATATTATAAAAAATGTTCTTTAGAGGATTAAAAAAGTATTAAAAGAAGTCAATTTTTGATAATTAATATACTCATACCTTTAGAATTTTAAAGTTACTTGTGGAATATTGTTCCTCATTAAATATTCAAGAAAACTGTCTATTGCTGGTGGTGTTGTTTCATGTTCTAATTAACATTTCACATTTAATGAAAGAAATTCAGATTCAAATCAAAATGTATTATTTTGATTCATTCACAAAAGTTTCTCTCATAACATGAAATGTACAGTAATTAAGGTTGGCATTCCTGAAAGCAGTAAGAAATGCTTAGCACTAGGAAAAAAATTGTATAAAACTTTAAGATTTCAATAACTTTTGTCCTGTTTCAGTAATACTGGCTCAGAAACTATGATGTATATTTTGTTTTACTTCTTTAGTGCTAATGAGTTAGCCTTTTTTTTTGGCACAATTTTATTCATTAGCAAAATGGTTGCCCTATGTGGCTGGTTTCCTTAAAATTATTTTTAGTTTTGTGGTTATTTACTGTGGTATGTGACCTTCTAAATTTTCAGATTATTGCACCATGTAGAAAAAGAACAGTCTTCCTTAGAGAAAGCAAGGTATTTTTTCAAGTACTTTCCATAGCATTATTTATAAAAATGTGTTGAATGTCTTAGGAAGCCCTAGAATAAATCTTAGGCTCCAGCATGTTTGGTGGTGAAACACTTGAGTACAAAACAAAACAAACAAACAGATTCACTTGTCACAAATGGATAGCTTTCCTGCTTTTCTTTTCTTTTTTGCCTTAACCTAGGAAATCTAAATGTGCAGACAAGAATGGCTTACAGAACTAGGGCCTCTGCATAAATGTTGTGGTTGGTGTTCTTGTGGGACCCTTTTCCTTCTAAGGGGTCAGGCCTAGTCTTATTGTAATTTGTTAAGTCATGCTAAGCTAATATCCCTGGGAGGCCTGCTCTTTGTTTTTTTTTTTTTTTTTAAAGGAAATGGAGAAGTAGATCTAGAGGAGGAGGTGGGGAAAGTGGGGGGGAGGGGGAAGGGATCAGACTGGGGGAAGGGGAATCAGGGAAAACTATGGTCAGTATGTATGTAAAGAATAAAAGTTAAAATAAATAGCAAAAATATTACACACACACACACACACACACACACACACACACACACACACACACACAGAGGCTTACAAGTTGTATCTGTATCATCCAAGTTCAAAAAAGCCAGGTTAACCAACTTCCATCTAGGCCAAAATACAAGAAGCCAGAGACCTATTCCTTCTCTTTCCAATTTTACCAGTGCCGTACAAAGCCAGTATTTCCCATAGTTTCCCACTTCCATCAGATGGATGTCTTGGCTACAAAAAACACAATACTAGCAGTACACCTTTCTATTTGTGAACCTGGTTTCTCAATATATGCTTTGATTTTTATTCACAAACTATCAGAATCTAATAATTGCAAATGGAATTAAGTTCATCAAAAGTTGCTTTTCGTAATAAAGATTTGCCCTACAAAGTAACACAAAGTTGATTAGAAAAATTTATATGAAGATCAAAATAATCTTGACATTGAATGGGTAGATACTAAACACATGGCACCACGAGAAAGAGTGGGAAACAAGCTATGTTCATGTGAGATATGTTGGGGACAGTCCTGAGACTTCTGAGGCATGATCTTGAGGACATATGCATATTTTTGAAACATGAAGCCATCAACATTCACCATCAATACAGTGACCATGTGACAACACCTGCCATCTAATATAGATGTGGGGACTTTCAATTCACCCTAGATATATCTTCAATTGTTTAAAAATAGTTAAAAAAAATAGCTAAGTGTCTTGCATTAATTTGATAACAAGCCTACAACGCTCCCCTACTTTTTAATCCAATAGTGAATGCTTATACTATTACAGTGTATCTATATTCTAAAATAGTAGGTGAAACACATCAAAATGAAATTCTTTGTAACAAGGTCCAAGAAACATTTCATCAAAAGTACCTTGCTCCTTATAAGTCAAAATGCCATAACACTGTAACATGATGGCATTGTTCCTTTTCTTGTATATCTCAATTCTGACCCTAGAAAAATAGAGAAAAATGTAAAGATACAGGTATGTTTGAATGACAAAGCCAGCAAGTTTGACCCAAGACCTTTACTTTTATGATTAGGGGGAGGAGGGGCAGGTATCAGGGTTTTTCTGTACAGCCTTGGCTGTCCTGGAGTCACTTTGTAGACCCAGCTGGCCTAGAACTCACAGAGGTCCACCTGCCTCTGCCTCCCAAGTGCTGGAATTAAAGACATGCACCACCACACCTGGCTACCCTTATGATTTTTAAGCATGTGTAACTGGAAACATTTTCTGAATGGGGCAATCTTTAAATACTACCTATCACATAATAGTTTTGGTAACACTATTGCAGAACTCTGAACTTGAAAGCAACAGTCTACACTCCAAAATAACTTCTAAAATCTGGGTACATCATTCTCTAAAACAATGATAAAAAACTGGAGATGCTAAACTTAAGAATTAGCTACATTAAAATAAACCAAAAGGCTATCTTCAAGGGGCAGTCACAAGCAGGAAACTATTTCTGTGTATCTGATAGGGTTTTGCAATTTTTCCTCACACAATGCATCACAATGTCCAATTATTTAACTGATGTCATTCATGGTTGTTGGTTTGGGGGTAGACTCGTCAAATCCAGTACATTGTAATGATTATACAGAAGAAAGGTAAGCCAACTCTAAAATAACCTTTCTATTCAAATCAGTCTACAACTTTATATAAACTTTAATGTAAGAAAATACAACTCATTTATGAAACTTGTTTTGTCATGTTTATGGAAGAAAGTATTGACTAAAGAAATCATATATAAAACATTTAACTGAATCTCTCTCTCTCTCTTCTCCCTCTCTCTCTCTCTCTCTCTCTCTCTCTCTCTCTCTCACACACACACACACACACACACACACACACACACACACGAAACCAGGGCTATCTTACTTTCGTACCAATGGTTTGGGCTTTACAGGGCTTTAAGTTATGCCAATTTATACCCGAGTTTAGTGACAGAAAAGGCAACAACTTCTAATAATTTTTAATGTAAGGCCATTTATCGAAAGAGACAAACCACAAGATGAAAATGAAGGCAAGAGAAAAATTCAACTTCTCACAACCAAAACAACTATCACATCCTTAAAAAATAAATTTAGAAAAGTGTTGTACAAGATATGTTGCAGATTTGCATTCTATTAATTGTATCAATTCATAATTCTCAGCAAATCTTTTGAAGTGTGAGACTTAAAACTAATTTTTCAGTGTGTATGTAAATGTTTTATCCCATACATGTTTATTCAACTGGGCCATTTAATGTCATAGCAATTTATATTTATGTTTCATTTGATTTTACTTAGTATTGAAAACACACGAAATGTGCTTTAATGCATAAGAATCACAGTGGATAGCAGCAAAGGACGGGGGCGTGAAGGGGAATCTGGTCGTTCACATTGTGATGATTCTGCACAGTAAGGAGATAACTCACACTTCCAGACCATCAAGACGTCCCTTTCCAAGAACCACAATAAACTCAAGGCTCCTGGCAGACACTTCCCCACCCTGAACAAATCGATGACGCTTTCACACATAAAAACTAAAAGTTATGGCAGCAAAGACTTCAATGGCGATGTAAGTCTGTAAACTGTACTCCAGTCTCGCATCTGAACCCCAGAGTACAAGAAGCAGGGCTCCCCATCTCTCAGTAGTGCTTCTCCTGCAAATAATCCTTCATTTTGTTTGGCAAAGGCAGTTTCTGAATTAAGTCTATTCTGGTGTACTGACGTATAACAAAGCGGCACAGATACTGCAGAGAGCGCACCTGCATGAACCGTGACACTGGATTGGTCAGTCTGACTGGGTAAGTTGCAGATCCAGGTAACCGAGATCTTGAATAACAAAATGCTCCGTTTTCAGAGTCCCTGATTGAATGTTCAATTAAGTCAACTATAGATGTATGCCCTTCCACATCTGGCTGCTCATAAAAGCTGAACCTACCATTTGAGTGCTCAATTCTAGTGTGAAGTGTTTTACCATGGGAGCGAAAGCTCAGGCTTAAAAGGTAACGGTCATCAGAACTATCCCGAACAAGAAAAGAGCCATCTGGCACGTTGGCCAGCTTCCCCTCTGCCTCCCAGCGTGTGATGGGGCCCCAGTACCACCCCTGTTTTGCAAGCTTCTTCAGCTCCTCCGTAAGACTTGTAACAACCATTGGGCCACTACTTTGCACTGAGTCATAAACTCTCGCAACCCCAGGTGCAGAGTTAGGATCAAAATTCAAATGACAGCGAACACTTTCGGCCATGTGCATGTCTGGGCCTGAGAGGCTGCTGAAGTTCCTTTGGATTGGGTTATTCTGCATTGGAGGTAGCAATGGTGAGAGGGGAGGGGCATCATCATGACCTGCTCTAGGGCTCTGCAACATGACTCCTGTGGTGCCAATCAACAAGTTGCTCACCGATGAATCCACAAGGATCTCTGGGCCTACAACTAGGTCCTGGTCTACCTGACTGTCATCTTCAGAAAAGGTGCCACTAGCCCCTGGCAGGGGCACAGCTGACACCTCCATGGGAGAGGATGTGTCTAGGCAGCAGCTGCGTGGCCCTTCCAGAGGGCACATCCCGTCGTCTAAAGGCACGGTGTACTGAAGGTAGTCCTGAGACATGAGTCCGATAACTACAGGCACGTGTTCCTCCAGGTGGAGGCGCAGGTCCCCAGGTGAGCCGGGGCTGCAGCGGGACTCAGGGCGTGGCTCTGGCTGCAGGTCATGCAGTTCCCTGGGCTGCAGCAACTCCCTGGGTGGCAGGTCACGCAGCTCCTTGGGCTGGAGATCACGCAGCTCCTTGCGCACACCGTTGACTGGGCCCGGGCTGGCAGCATGCACCAGTGCCTTCACCCGCATCTCCATCTTGATACAAGTCTCCTCTGAGCTGGTGGGACGCAGTGGCCAGGGCGTGGGGCTGTAGTGGTGGCTGCGCAGAGAAGTGGAACGGATGGGCCGTGGGGCACGCACATCCTTGAGGCCACCAGGCGCTGAAGCCGACGAGAAAGTATCCTCATCTGTGGGCACAGTGCCACCCTTGCCCTTGGCCTTCTGCTTGGCGGACAAGCGCCTCTTCAAGGTACCCATCAAGCTTTCACTTTTGGACCTGCTCTTCCCTTTCTCGTCCTCACTGCCAGTGCCACAGCTGGCCACGTCTTTGCCATAGCAGCTCCCAAATAAGGAGTCATCTTTCACAAAGTCGCCAGCGAGGGACTGCGGTTGAACCACCATGAACTCTGTTTCGTCTTTGCTTTTACTCAGGTTGAAAGATTTCCTGAAAGTTTTCAGACTTATTTTCTTCATTGTGACTAGTTACCTAATCCAAGGGGTCAATTTCTCTCTGGAGCAAATAACCCCAAACATCGGGAGGGGTGCGATGCCTCATGGGTGAACTCTGCCTGGCTTTATTTAACCTCTGGAGCTATTTTCTGAAAAAGAAAAAAAAAGTATTTTGAAAGCCATTCAACATGTTTGTTTTCAAATAAAATTTAGCAGACTTCTAAATTTTTTTTGGTTCAAAACAAAAGCACCCAAATCTATTCTTAGGAATGGTTAGTACCCTTTTGAAGATTAGAATAACTGCCTGCTATAGACTGGTCATTGGGCAATCACTGCGTCCTCTATTTACTTCTTGTTTTTTGATTTGTGTTTACTACATAGGCCAGGGCTAGGTCTTTTCTACTGACCAGGCTTCAACACCAGGCCTGAGCAGACTCCTCACTGCTGCCCATGCACCAGGCCAAAGGAGCAAATCACGTGAAGGCATAATGATCTGGAAGAAGAAGCCCACACTTCAAATGACACATAGATATTAGGAGACACAGTCATTTCTAACACCCTTTGCACTCTGAAGTCAAAGGCCTTGGCCATCACAGAAACACTGCTGCCTGAAGAAGAAAAATGCAGGCAAAGCTTAAACCTTTCCACCTACAACTTAGAGCAACTCAGCAGACACAGCTCTAACTCACTCTGTAAACATTTACTAACCCCTACTACATGCACAACACAGTGTAATAACATGAATGAGAGCATTAGGATCTAGAATGCCAGCAAGCTAGTAGAAGAGACAGATACATGAATAGTAAATTACAATACAAATCCATCTGAAACAGACTGATAAAGCAGGTGGGAGTTGACTGAAGAATTTTGCAAGTGTTAGGCTTTAACTACAGATAGCAGGTGGTTGTTGTACAGACAGAATCTGCATGAAACTGTGCTCACTGAAACCACTCAGAGCAGACAACCAATTGGGGACAGCGACATCATCCCCACAAAAAGCAGCAGTGGTCTTAACAGTCTCATTGTCATAGACTGCTTCTGAAAGACACTGTAAAAAATGAAATACTTAAAAATATTTGAAGCACAAGCTCCTTTCAACATGAAGTTGTGTACTGAGTGAACTTACTAAGTATCTGGTCTTGTCCCCAAGCATAGAGGCTAACTCCCAGATAGCAGACTTGATAGCTGACTCTGAGTTGGTAACTTCACTAAATCTGGGGTTCCAACAGTCCCATTTGCCACTATCACATATCTACACCACAGATGAGAAAAGCACTTGGCAGATATCTACTTGAAAAACACTCCCAATACATATGCAACTTGACTCTAATATTAAGGGGACAAGATCCAATCTTAGATATTAGAAAGTAGCTCAATTAAGCCATATGTTTTTTAATCTCTTTCTTGAATCTTCTAGGCAAAGATTACTCTAGAAAAATTTAAAGACTATCTATTTTCCTGTTTGCACTTCCAAAAATACATGCCATCTTTTTATAGAATTACCATCTGTCTTGTGCCCGTAAATGTTCTGAATCAATCCTGCCATTTTTCTAACTGCTAAGTTTTAAGTTTACGCATATACTTGAAACTTTGTAGAATGGCTCAAGGAAAAAGGTTTTAGACATTTAAAAACTGTACAGGCCAGTTAGATGACCCAGCAGGCAAAGACACCTATCACTGAGGCTGAGTTCAAGCTCTAGGTCCCAGTGGAAGGCAAAAACCACCTCGAAGTTGTCTTCTGACGTACATACAAACAACTGTGGTACATGCACACACACACACACATACACACGCACGCACACACACACATATGCACACGCACAGCCACGGACACATTGAACATGAAATATTGTTTAAATAGAATACAGTACAGACAGAAAAAACCATCTACATGTTATGACTTTTTCCAGACAAGGTCTCAGGTAAATCAGCTAGCCTGGAACTCACTATGTAGCCAATAATAAATCTGAGCTCAATGAGCCTCACGCTGCCACTCCCCAAGTGTGCGGCCACCACTCTGTGTGGGTGCTACCGCTTGTTTGTTCGTTTGTTTGTTTGTCTGTTTCGTTTTGTTTATTTTCTTTTAACATGCAAGATCTGGGAATTACAACTTGCTATAGTTTTTTGTTATTTTTTGAGACAGGGTTTCTTTGTGTAGCTTTGGCTAACCTGTACTCATTTTGTAGACATGGCTGGCTTTAAACTCATAGCAATTTGCTTCCCTCTGTCTCCCTGAGTGCTGGGACTAAAGGTGTTCACCACAGCACCCAGCTGCTACCACCTCTTTTTAAAGGAATAATTCCAGGTAGCCTTGTGAACCATTCACTTCTAACATCCAATACAAAAGTTTTAGAGACAAGTCAAACAATGACTTAAAGTTAACACACACAGTAGCTGTTACTCTCATTTTATAAAAATGACCCTAGTCTCAGAAAAATTAAAATCTGTCCAATGACACTAAATCACCTGCTCCTGGAAACAGTGGCTTCTTTTCCTGTGCCGCAGGCTCTGCCCATAGGTCTAGTTAGTCCTTTCATCAGTGCTGCTTAAGCTTTCCACCTCTGTGTTTTTACTGTTTTAAAAAATCTTGAAAAATGCTGTTTGGGAATCACAAACTGATTTAATTACATGTGTTGTGTCTGTTGAAAATTTTCCTAATAGATACTAAAAGCAAATCTAAAAATACTCACCTGTTTATTGAAAAACATGAATGTACTAGTCACTAACACACATCAGTTTCCTGAAAAAGAACCACACTTTCCAAACACTAAAAACAGAGTGAGAGAGAAAAGTGGCACCATCTCACATACAGAGAACCTTGTGCTGACAAGAGAATACACAGAGCTACGCCTGCCTCTGCATCTCATCTCTCAGTGCTCTTTATCCAAGGGTAAAAGGAATCCAGCAAACAGAGACAGTGGGAAAAGGTATTTTGCTTAATACTTTTCTTTACCAAACTGAAGTAGCAGTTTCGTGTGTACATGTGGATGTGTTCCTCCACAGCATCTACAGCTGATGTTGCAGTGTCTTCCTATACTACACTTCTTTATTTTTAGACAGGGTTTCTCCCTGAACCTGAAGCTGAACCTGAAGTTTTTCCAATAGCCCTGGGGATCTGTCTGCCTCTGGTGCCCAGCACCCAGATTTCAGGAGGTGGGCCATAACACCCCTAAGGGATCCACACTCTAGTCCTTACCCTTGTGCAATACTTTATCCATTGAGCAATCAACCTCTCCAACCCTAAAAGATAATTTCTTAAAAGTTAAATTGTGCCAGAAAGCCTAAAACTGTATCAAGATTCCTATTTTTATTCTACTGCACAGAAATTAACTGTATCTTGCATTTGATTCAATGTTCACACTGTGCTTCAGTTAATTATACCGCACCAAGGGTTTTTTGTTTGTTTAAATCAGATTTGTGAATATCACCACTTATGACACTAGCAAAGTCCTTAGATAGGAAAAGTAGTTAAGGCAACTGTGGGAGACACAAATTTTTACAATTGTACCCTTTGTCTGAAATTTTAAACTGGGTCATCAGCAACAATCCTTCCACTGGCTTCATGGCCGTGAGAGGCTCACGCTAATCATGCATGGAAAAAAATATAAACTGAAGGGGAACAAGCTCTAACTGAAAATATTGTTTCTTGGGGGAGGGGCAGCCAGTGTAGCCAGCCTCAAATGAATATTTCATTTTTCTCTCAAAATGCCTTTGTTTGTTTATTCATTGTGCAATGGGATGTTTGCATTGGGGTTAATCCCTAGCTGCATGTAAGCCAAGTGTGCTTTGCAGGTCTACAAACCTGCCACTCTTGGAGAGTTGGAGTCAAAGGAATTCACAGCTACACAGGGATTCAATGCCAGCCCAGGACAGAGAAGACCCTGATTCTCTCCGAAATTAAAAAAATTTAAGAAATCTGAGGAGTTTGGGAGTGATGAGACCTTAACTATGGTGAGGCTTAACTGGATAGATCCACTTGTCAAAACTCTATGAACTGTGTACTAAAAGATTTAATTTCATTGTAAGTAAATTATACCTCATTTTGAAAACTCATTAAGTAGGAAATTCAAATGATATAATTCTAAGAGCCATAGATTAGTTAACAAAACCTCTCTCACCAGGCACAGCAAACCACCTTTCCAATTGGAACTGACCTGAAAGCTTCCTGTGTGAGGATTATCCAAAGGTGCTAAGGGAGAAAAGCAGTTAAAAGACCCACCTCGGTAAGGCCTAGAAACCACAACAATGGTCAGCATAGCAAAACACACAAAGGGTACATTATTTTATTATTATATTAGTGGCATTTATATCTTGAGGATAAACAATAGCGATCTCAATTGACTCAAAGTCTATTCAACAGGAGGGAATTCATGCCTGGTACTGAAAACCTAGCCAACTAACCTTGGCTGGTGAGCTCACAGACCCCAAAAGAACTATTGCCACTTTTCTAAACTATTATATTTCCTAACTGCATTCTAAATACCTATTCTAAGGGGTAACTCTTATCTCTCATCAGAGAAGCTTCATTTTACAACAGAAACCATCACAGGAGCCCACAGCTGGCCATAATGCAGAGGGAACTGACACATCGGAGTGCCCACTCCCAACTGATCCATCTATAACACAACCTACGTCTAAGGCTCAGAGAACATTGTAGAAGAGGGTGCAGAAAAACTCTAAGAACCAAAGATCCAGAAGACGGTGTATTCTAGGAACAACAGGGAATCACTCCCATGTTGGTCACCTAAACAAGATTTGCACAATGACAACACCAGCTGACCAGCTGAAGTGGATGGGGGAAATCTCACAAAATCCCACCTCTAAAAGAGAATGAATTAATGGCTAAGAGAGAAAGAGAAGGAATTAATCTTCTTCAGGAATAGGCCCCATGATAAGTTATCCAATCTAAAGTTGTCAGCCCTAAACACACACACATATAAACAACACTAAAAGGACTTAGCAAGTTGTTCTTACAATGTCTCTGCACATATGCAGGTGTAACAATAATCAAAGAGGTCATGTTTTTGAGAGGGAATGCAATGGAACATGAGAAAAAAATTGAAAAAAGGAAGAGGTGAGTATGGGACTTATGTACATACATTACTTATGTATGTAAAGGTAAAAGGTACTGTAACAAACATAAAAATGTAAATGTAAAAGAATGTATCTTCTGGTCAGAGAGCTAGTTCTCCAGTTAAAGCACTTCTGCTCTTGCAGATTGGGTCCCTAGCACTCATGTCAGATGACTCACAATCACCTGACCTTCACCTGGCCTCTGAGGGCATATGCAAATGTGTGGTGCACACATCTATATTCAGGCACACACATATACAGATAAATAAAATGAGTAAGTATTAAAAAAAATAATACTGGGGCTAAAGAGATGGCTCAGTAGTTAAGAGCACTGGCTGCTCTTCCAGAGGACCTCAGTTCAATTCCCAGCACCTACATGGCAGTTCACAGCTGTCTATAACTCCAGGATTTCTGACACCTTCACACAGACACACATGCGGGCAAAACACCCAAGAACATAAATTTTTTTTAAAAGCATATAGAGGTGTGTGAGGGGGTGGGGGGGTAGGGGGAGAGAGAATGAGAATGAATATACTTTTACCCAGGAGTTCAGGAGTCAGCACTATAACCTACCGCTAAAACAGAATTTGGAAACAGCTTTGTGAGATTGTTTGAAAACATTTATCAACTTTTAAAATTCACATATGCTTTAACCAACTAGACATGCAATTAGATTTGTCTTTTGGATACATTCTTGTGTCAAAGTTATAAAGACAACAATGTTCCTTCTATAATTGTTTAACAAGCCTGTTGTTTGCATTGTTTACAGTGGTAAATATAAGCTAAATATTGCCAGAGTGACAGAGGACTAAGTCTTCCGAATACACTGTTTCATCAGTTCTTAAAATCTTAGAACCATGTGACTTTGATGAGGCAGCTCTGACACTGTAGAACTAGACTGAGTTTCTGCTGCACATCCCAGCTCTCTTTAGCAGCTGTATGATCTTAGACATAACTAATCTGCCATTTATGTAACTTATGAAGTTAAAATGGGCCAATATGAAATCTCCTTAAAGCAAAGTCTTATACATATTAGGCTAAATGCTTGCTGCTAGTAGTAAATAGCAATAGTTCTTCTAAATAGGGAAACTGAGACACAAACAGCCTTAAAACACTTGCCTAAATCATACACTTCAGCTGACTGTAAAGTCTTAATCACAACACACACCTTTATAATGCATAATTCATCTTGGAAAAAACACAACTTTAACCTAAATTGTAGCAAGCACATACAAAGACACATCAAATATTTACAGACTACTAGTTCAATAAATCATACAGGCAAAGAAAGATGTCCAAGAAAAATTATTGAGGAAAAAAAAAACCCTAAAAAACAAAATGCAAGGATGGTCATGTGTGTGTGTGTGTGTGTGTGTGTGTGTGTGTGTGTGTGTGTGTGTGTACCTAAACTGGCACACTAAACATCTCAGGAGACACATAGATAGCAATAGTTTCATCTCAACAGAACAGGAAAGCAGCCAGGAAGCCGACTTTCCTTATCTAGGACTCTCTAGACAATGAGCAGGTGTAACTTCAGGACTGAACAACCGTTCCACGCTAGCTCATCTGCCTGAGTTGAATTGAGTTGAATCGCGTGACACGAGGCAGGGCTCTGTCAAGGCACTCCCCTCACACCCTCCCCAGCCACGCCCATATCCTTCTACTCTTAATGTCACAAGCAGACAGACTGTTCATGTCTGACCTCGTTCCACATCCCTAACACTCACTTCAGCCTTTCACTTCCCAGTTGAATCACAATTCAATCTATCCCGGTGGGTCTGCTCCCCGGTGGGTCTGCTCCCTGGTGGGCTTGCTCCCCTGGGTCTGCTCCCTGGTGGCCTGCTCCCCGGTGGGTCTGCTCCCTGGTGGCCTGCTCCCTGGTGGGTCTGCTCCCTGGTGGTCTGCTCCCTGGTGGGCCTGCTCCCTGGTGGGTCTGCTCCCTGGTGGGTCTGCTCCCTGGTGGTCTGCTCCCTGGTGGGCCTGCTCCCTGGTGGGCCTGCTCCCTGGTGGGTCTGCTCCCTGTGGCCACCAAGAACCTACACCTCATCCAGCTAAAGCCATGACATCTAACACCCTGGCACCCAAATTCACCTAAAGCAGTGTGACCATTATTCATACAATTTCCACAAGTTTCTGTAATTTACCCACTTCTTTGCCTCTAACACTTCTCTTATGATTCTAAGACATACCTTTGTCAAATCACTGACAAAGCACAGTGCTTCACAAAAGTCAGAAGACTTAGCTACAAGCAGTAGTTAAGGACAATACGTGCAGTCATCATCAAACCCCTACCCAGATCTAGCCAAGGGACAGAACATTCTCCACAGGTAAGTGGAGACTGGAAACTGACTTTCACACGATCTCTGGTGCCCCATATTTGGCCATGTCCCTTTGTTGGGGAGGCCCAATGGCACTCGCAGGAAGGATAGCAGACTACCAAGAAAAGACTTGATACCCTAGCACCATATTCATGGGGAGGAGGTCCCCCTCGGTCACAGTCATAGGGAAGGGGGATTGGGGTGAAAGTGGGAGGGAGGGAGGAATGGGAGGATGCATGGGATGGGATAGCAAATGAGATGTAATATAAATTATTTTATTTTTCAATAAAAATGTGTTTAAAAAACAACAACAACAAAGACTTAGACCACTAAGATAGGAAAGATGTTTTCTCCAAGGTTGCCAAATACAAATAGCCAAAACACTACGAATGTAACATTTATATAATTCCTGATTGTTTTGTGGTTCTTCTTGCTGTATGTAGTTTATTGTATATATGTAATAATATAAATGTATATGCAAAAAAAGAAAAATAATTAAAAAAAGAAAAGAGAACAAAACAAAACAATGCACCCCACACAGCCTGAAGGACAAAAGCAGTACTCTCCAGGGCTTCAGGTTCCAGCATGGTGTCTAAGATGTCAGCAATCATGTAGAAGAGGCTTAGGATGCTGCACCATTCAGTGACTCGGGCCAAGAGGAGGGAGCTGGCTCCAAGCTCCTCTTTTCACTGGCTGACTGCAGAGCTCATGGCTGCAGCTGTAGGGGTCAGAATGCACCAAAAGTACATTCCTGCCCCCTCACAAGAGTTCTACTTAAAAGAGGCTACCTTTATTTCTACCTTACAGAAAAACAAGGTAACCCTTAGACCATTTAATAATGTCTCCAGGGGGACTAGAGAGCTGCCTAAGCAGTTAAAGAGAACTGACTGCTCTTCCAGAGCACCCATGTTCAAAATCCAGCACCCACATGGCAGGTGATAACTGTCTGTAACCCAGAATCTGACACCCTCACACACAAAAACATACACGCAGGCAAACCACCAATGCACATAAAATAAATGAGAGAAAGGGGAGGGGCAATGAACGAACAGTAAAACCAGTAAGAGCAGTAAATCTAACCAATTTTTTTCACATAACAGAGAAGAAATAAATACTTTGTAAATCACTCCAGGTCAGTGCTACCTAATACCAAAGTGAAACACATCAAGAGAACTGGAGGTGGGTATCCTTCAGTCATCCAGAAAGCCTTAACTCAGTATCAGCAAACGAAATGTGACAACACGTAGAAATCATTATGATCAAATTGTAGTGTTGGTTTTGTATGTGCTTATGGAAGGGCTGTACTGTCAGGAGAGAGAGAGAGTGTGTGTGTGTGTGTGTGTGTGTGTGTGTGTGTGTGTGTGTGTGTAAGTCAAAGGACAACCTGAAAGGGTTGTGTTCTCTTTCCATCTTATACATCCCAGGAATTGATAGTGGGTCATCATGCCTGGTGATGAGCCCCATTATGAGTATGTCATGGCCCATGAACAGGTAGTTTTAACAGCAATGATTGATTAATACACCAAGGGATTACATAAGCAGCTCTATGCCATTATACAAAGACCTTACAATACAGTCTAGCTGCGAAGAAGTCTCTCCATGCCCTGCCCCACAGATTTCCTTGTTTCCTACTTTCTTTCATGCTTTTCCCCTTGCTACATACATAAGGCTGTGTTTTTCTGTCTATCTTTGTTTCTGACTGTCACTTTTTTGCTTTTGTTATTTGATCCTTTTATTATTTTCAAGAAAGTACTTTGACAGAGAAATATAGTTTTGCCTGTGTTTATATTTAAGTTCTTCGTCAGTCTAGTACTGACTTATGAGGTAGGGATGAATTTTTCCACTCATAACTAATTAGCTAAATACACTCAGAGAAACATGACCCTTGTATAAGGATCAAAGTAATAAACCATTAAGAGCATTTTCCAAGTCAAATCAGCCAAAAATTTCCTAATCACATTAGCCATTGCTTACAAGTATCTTAATAAAGTTATACAAATTAATTTGATAATAGACAACTTTTCAAAATCATCATGCTCTCTCCTGGAAATACTATTTTTATACATTTTAAGAAATAACAATGCTCCCTGAATTATAATAAAAATAACGGAGTTTTAAAAATCAAAAACATCCTAATTTCCAACAGTATGAGAGCAGCAAACAAATGCTGGCATAGCTACACAATGGAACTTGGAGAACCACTGCAATTGGTATTTATACAGTTATAAATAACACGGGAGAGCTCATAGTGTTCATTTGTTAAATGTAAAACACAGGAAATAAAATTATATGTAACGTGTGGTCTCAATTATATAGAAAGAATAGGGGGGAAAGAAGACCAGAAGGAGCTGTTGTTGGAGGCCTGAAGTCTTTAGACATGTTAGTTAACAACGAACTTGGAATGTTTTCCAGAGAAAATCTGGTGAGGATTTTTTTTCTGTTGTTTTTCTAAAAATTGATTTAACTTGGGGATGGCCAAATAAATCCACTAGTTTCAAGAAAAGCAGAAGGCTTCTTTTGAGGAGTCAGTTATTTCACAAACTAACAAAAACTTCACAAACAAAAAATAAGTCAGTGGATGAGACTATTATTTTATTTTAGTAAAGCCTAGATAACTGCATCCTCCTTTTCATCTTATAAAATCTTATATAAAGTTTTATATTGATATATACAAAAGATTTTACACAACACAGTATGAGTCATAGTCTATTGGCCTTACGGATTCAAAGTTTAAATAAGTGTGGCAAGTCTATTCCAACAGCACACCTCCCTCCCTACAGCTCACAGCCTACAGCTGGCACTGCAATGACTCCCTCCCTCCACTCTTACATCAGAGCACTGGCCACACCTGTACCACATGACTCCCTCCCTCCACTCTTACATCAGAGCACTGGCCACACCTGTACCACATGGCTGACCATGGCTAGAAAAAACTACTCAGATGGGTCTCTCACTGTAATATGTGAGGTCAATTAATGCTATCTAGAAGTCTATTCTTATTATTTTGTTGTTGTTTTCTCTTTTGTTGCTGACCACTCCACTCTCATCTTTCCTCACATTTAAATAATTCCATCTTCAATTTCAGCTGATGGCTCAGTCTCTAATTTCACAGAAATTAAATCATCAAGAGGAAATTTTGTGGCTAGGAATAAAGCTCCTCTGTAGAGATCCTCTGCAACAAGTACAAAGTCCTAGGTTCAAGCCTCAGCATCAAAACTGAAGGAAATGAGGAAATCGTGCTTTCTACCACCTTGTCAATCCAATTAACACCACATCTGCCTCTCCTGGGCTCCTTTCTAAAGACAGCACAGCCTTATCTTTGCACTCCTCATCTCCTAACCATTTCCCCTTTGTTGGATCATTCGTAAAAACGTTATTTCTCACAAGAACAGCACACTTTCTCCACAGTCATGGCTCTGTCTCCACTGCCCTCACAGCAGAAGTCCCTAAAGACCTCTGTAAACCAGCAGCAACAGCTCCTGCTTTCCACTGTTTACCAGCCACCCTTCCCCACCACAGCAAGCCGGCTGGGGCCAGCTGTTCAGCCCTTATCCAAGATGCTAGTCAAAGTCCTTTTCCTCAATAGAACTTTGCGTCTTGGCTGCGAGGTCCGCTCCCTTTTGGATTCCCTTGCTGAGTCCCCTCCGCCTCTTGCTGATGGAGCACACCAACACTCAGATGTGTTCCCCTCTTCTGTCGCTAAGCACACTGACTCCATACTTATTCTTATGGTGATGACAGTGCCTATGGATCATCCACTCCCAAATTCCTATCTCACCATTAATAGGCCAAATATATTCAACTCTCTTCTTGACACTGCCTTTGGAAGTATTAGATAGAGGAAACGTAACAGGTTTACACTAAACTGCATGTTTTCCACCTCACTTCCAAACTTCTTTACCCAAATGCTACTCCCACTTACAGCTACCTAACTCTTTCAAGGGCTCAGATCAAAGCACTCAGAATCACCCTTGGCTCCTCTTTTGATCTGAAGCCTCACATACAATGTCATGAAAGCCCAATCACAGTTACCTTCAACATATATGCAAAACTTAATAGCTTCTGCTAACAGAGTCTAGTTTCAGTCTGTCCTCCTGCCATTACTACAATAGCATTTTGATAGTTTTCTTGCCTTCTCCTTCACCTTAGTTTATACACTTATAAAAAGCACTGGTCCTAGAAAGACAAGACAGGTGCTGACAGTGGTGACTGCTTCTATTCCAAGTAACAAAGCCCTTCATTCTGTACTCTGAAGCCTCATCTCTTGTGCAGCAGGCCAGCTTCACAATGTCTGGCATGTACATGCAAATAAAAGTAACTGAAGTGCAAGAAATACAACATTTCTTTTACTTCTTTGAGGACCTGTAAATCGTGTCAAAATAAACTTTAAAAAAAAAGGAGTATTTTCAGGACTACAAAAGTGGATTTAAAAAAATATAACCTAAAAAGAATGGATACAAAATTGCCATAAAAGAAAATGACAACTTATAAATATAGCAAAAGTCTGAATAAATGTTAAGTGGGTTTATTCACAAGCTACAGACACTAACTACCGTACAGGGAAGCACCAACCAAAGTTTGCAGAGGCCCAACTGACTATCTTCCTTACTGAGTTCTGTATTTCCATATGGACAAAGAGCCTTAGTCTTTAAAGCATGGAGGGAGACTTACATGTCTAACCTGCAGAGCAAGTTTTACATGAACTTTTCTACAAATCTTTTATTATAATCCCATTTACTTCATTCCTGCTACATTAAACACTAAAAAAAATGTTCATAGTGTCAATCACATACAAAAAGTTAATGCAGCTAGCTTTTAAAAATTAATGAAATAATGTTCACTTTTCCTTAATTATTTTACTCATTGAACATGTTGCATTTTAGAAAGTAGTAGCTATTGCATGCCTTTAATCCTAGTGGTAGAATCAGGCAGATCCCCACGCCTTTGGGGGCAGCCAGGCTGAGTGCCAGGCCACCAGGCTACAGGTGGTGTACAACCCACAAACTCAGTGCTGTTAGTGTAGCTGCACATGCACACTACATTTATTGTACTCATTTCACACCTGGATTGGCACTTGCTAATTCAAAGTAGCATGCATAGCATCATAGGAAACATTTGGTCTTTGTCTCCTTTCTGACTCAGCTGGGCTAATCCCTACAATTTCCTGAGTGATGAAAGTATCTTCCTAGATCTGACAGGTGATTTTCAATCACAGCAGAGTGTAAGCTAATGAAGTGACTTAAGACTACAAAGTGGGAACTTTTACACACACACACACACACACACACACACACACATCAGGAGGGAAGGAAAGAGACTGGCTGGGATCTATAAACACTCTTTACTAGATCACAACTTCTGGACACAAGAGGTCCTGGGAGAGCAGAGAATGCTAAGGGAGCACAGGAGCTGCAAATCACACCCAACACCTCATCCCATGCAGCCTTTCTACTCAGCTGTTCCTGGTATGTAATCTTTACAATGCATTACTGAACTAAAGCATTTTACTGAGTTCTACAGATTATCTAATCAGAAGAGGTTGTTCTGTGAACCTCTGACTTATGGCCTGTCAGCAAGATGGCAGAGCTAGCCAGAACTTCAAGTAGGCATCTGCATGGGGAAGTCTGTAGACCGAGCTCCTACCTGTGGGTCTGTGCTACTCTGGACAGTGTCCTAATGGAAGACATCAGTTTTCATGTTGGAGAATTGGTGTTTGTACTGAAAATACGTGGTAACAAACACACCTGTTCCTTCACTCTGTGCCTAGGCCAGGTCATCTATAAAATAACTATCAGACATCTCAACAAACTGTTTCCTCAGTAATAACCCAGTGGCAACAGGACAATACTGATAAAGGAAATCATGTGCGCTCTACCTAACTCACTATTACAGTCTTAAGGATCCCCACATACCCACTTTATTGACTAAGGCACAATTACAGCTGACTACTTGAAAAGATTTACTGTACTATTTAGTGATGTTATGTAATGTAATAAACCCTGGACTGTGTTGTAATTGTTTTAATAGAATTCACTGATGCACTGTCATAACTGATGTTTGAAAATTAAAAATCAACAGTTAATAAATGTCAACAGTATGGTTTTGGCTGAAACATTACACATTCTCCAAAATGCTCACTATTTCCACTGCCTGTGAAATAAGTGCAACTTATTCTGGTTAAGATACCAAGTAAGGTAAACTTCTTTAAGAATTTCGACGGCTGCTTCTGGATGCAGGGACTTTCACGCTGGACACAGTGGTCACTGACTGCCACTATATAGCTCTGTCAACTTTTATCATCATTGGTGCTCCCCATCCCTGATCACCTGGTGGGGTCTCTAAAGAGGAGAAGTACCACACTTACGGCTGGGGGTTTGCACTCAGTGTTTCAGAGGCCTCCAGGCAGACTACAGACTGTGAAAATGGCGTACAGCAGAAAGATACAACCACATATTTTTTCCAAGAACTTGCACATATCTAAAATCTCTTCAGTGCATTCAACTATTACAGTAAGTAGTTTAACTCAGATTCTACAGGCAAAACAGACATACAAATAATGACTAAAACGTAGTGAAGTTGCTTTGTTTGTTCTGAGAGTCTGTAGATCTTAAGACAGAAGTTCCAATCAAGAAAGAAATCTGTTCATTCTTCAAATGCATTTGCATATAGAACACATAAGCCCTTTTATTACCTCTTCCATAAGTTATAAGCTTTATGGTAAAAATAATTGAGTTTTCTAAATTACACTTAAATTTAGAATCAGATTTTACAATATTGCCTGCATGCATTTAGGATGGGTCAAAGGGCTGATCTTGCTGATCCACAGCTGCAGGGTCTCCATGACACAGGGCAACAACAGGATAACCTGGAGGATCCCACTGATGACCCAATATTGATGGTGTCACAGAAGCCAGAGATCTCGAATCAGACCAATAAAGCATTAGGGTGAGCATATGCAAGTCAGTATGTGTGGACAGGGGGATATACTGTGGGGCACACTGGGACACATTGCACCTTCCACCATGAGATATTTTCTACGCTTTGGTTTTTATTGCTTGTTTGCTTGTGTGTGTTATTGGTGGGGACGGTGTTGCAAGCGCAAAGGGTGGATATGAGAGGCCAGGGAGATGAGCAGGACGTGAAACTCACGAAGAATCAACAGAAAGAAAAGGGTAAAATTTTAGAATAACAGATTTGAGATATAAAAAGTAATTCATGTTAAGACTATTAAATGCACAAAGAGCTACAGTAAACTTTATCCATCAATCATTAGAGCTACAGAGACTCTCAGAAAGTAATAATCATTTAAGCAAAATAGCCATATTAAGCAAAAAAATATGGCAATCTCACAAAAAGACTGATTTCCTTGTAAACTAATCTACCTAAAATAATCGATTATTGAGAGTTCATATAGATGAGGTCTCTTTTCACTTTTTAAAATGATCTAACTTGGGCTAGTGAGTTGGTTCAACAGGTAAAGACTATTGACACTGAGTTCAAACCAAGAATCTCAACAGTGGTAGAAGAGAACCAACTTCTCCAAGTTATCATTTGATCTGAACACTCATACTGCGGCACACATCCCTCACCAGAATAAATACATGTAAATAAACAAATAACAAATCACTTAAAACTATCCATGAGATAGATAGATAGATAGATAGATAGAGATAGATAGATAGATAGATAGATAGATAGATAGATAGATATAACAAACAATCCATGTTGCCCACTGTAGATCAACAGGCTTGGGGCAGGAGATACAGAATGTGGTAAAGTGTTTGCTTGCTAACATAAGTAACTAAGGCCTAAGTTTGAGCTCTACAACAAGAAAAAAAAAAGTGTGGGGGGCGGGGAGGCACACCACCTAGCTGCTACTTTTGTGTGAGGGCCTGATCAACCGTATAGTTCTTGAGCTGAGTAGATGGTGCAGGCCTGTAATCCTGAGGCATGAAAACAGGACCTACAGAGGATCTCAGCATAGACAACGCGTGAGTTCTAGCCTTGGCAACCTGGCAAAACTGCCTCAAAAACAAACAGCAACAAAAAGTCCATCATGAGCCAGAAAGAGCGTACATGTTAATTGCTACCTGTCTTAGCTGGGATTTCTACTGCTATGATAAAACACCACGACCAAAAGCAATTTGGGGAGGAAAAGGTTTATCTGGCTTAAACACTCTGATCACAGTCAGAACCTGGAAGCAGGAACTGTAGCAGAAGCATGAAGGAACACTGCTTACCACTTTGCTCCTCCTGGCTTGCTCAGTCTGCTTTCTTCTACCAACCAGGACCACCCGCTCAGAGCTGGGCCTCCCACATCAATCATTAATCAAGAAAATGTACTATGGACTTACCCACAGGCAAATCTTATGGAGGCATTTTCTCAACTTAGAGTTCCTCTTTCCAAATAACTGTAGCTTGTGTCCAGTTGACAAAAATCTGACCAGCATACTACCATTTCCCACACAAAATGAAAACCTGAAAGCAAAAGGAAAGTATGACCATTGGGAACAATGTTAACTAGCTTAAACAAGCCTTAGATCCAGCACGCGCATGGCTTAGTGATAGTACATCTGCCTAGTATGTGTCAAGTCCTGCTTTCCAGCTCCAGCACTAAAAAATAAAGAGCTACATTTCAAGCCTTCTAGAAGGGAAGAAAAGAAGAAACAGGCCTGAGGGGGAAAAAAAATCATAAATTTGAAATAAGTCCAGGATTATTCTTATAAAGGGAGTACAGAAGGGCAAGAAAACCAAAATTCATTGTGAAATATTTAAATATAACAACAAAAACACCCTCCAAAGATTGCCATGAAACACTGAGAAAATACTTAATAAATCAATCTAGGTCTTCCTGTAGCCAAAGTTTAAAGTCTTTCCTAGAACTGAAGAGCGTAAGTTTAAAAACCAACAGAACAATATATTTTAATAATAATAATGAGGAATACCACTGTAAAGCTTTAATACGTAATAGATAATACAGGAACTACAAAAATATTTCCAGAGACACAACTGCTGTAAACAAGTGGTAACTGGCCCAAGGGAACAGTGAAAAACGTGACAGTGGGCAATGCTTTCAAACCTCCAAGACCGGCACCAACAGCTCAGTGGCTTTCCTTGACGCTCCCACATTCCCTAGCATTCTCTCCACTTGCCAGAGGGCACAGGACTGTAATTACAGAAGAGCATACTGGTCCAAGAGAAGTCACAATGAGCCCACCTCTCCAAAGACTAGAAATGCAAAAAACCAACCTTACTCCTTCATAACACACTTAAATTTTGGGGTAACCCATCAGTCCTACTTTTTCTCCTGAGTAAATAGTACCTAAAATTCTACATGCATCAAACTATAAACCAAATATTCAGAGCAAGAATTTTCTGACACACAAGCCAAAAAGAGAAAGGTACTACCTCCTCCTCACTTTTCAGGATGTTTCTACACATGTGAGCTTCAGCAACTCAAGAAGGAAAACAAAGGATTCACTTTGAGAATAACCTTCCAGACTGACAGGCTCCCGGTCCTTGCTCCTACATCTCCCCGATGACTGCTCATGAAAATGAAGTACAAATGCCCAAATCCCAAGGTTAAATGAAACCACTGGCATCAACGGCAGCAAGAGCTGTGTGTATGAGACCACATGCTGAAGTCCTCTAGAGAAGTGGCATGCAACTAGGCTAACTGCATACATATGCCAGTCTGAATTGACTAATTGATTTATCACCTGTAAAAAGGATGAAGCCTGACTATAATCTGTTGAACTCCTTTTAGCCTGAAATTACAAGTTTTATAGATGTATAAAAGTACAAAAATTCAGATAGTTCCTACTTGTTTCTATACTCTGGCATTCTGTAATATTTGGCAACATTCCCTATATATGCTTTTTCCCCCCCTTAAAAGGGATGCCAACAGACAAGGGACGCATTGAAGAAGATAGTATTTCAATTCAGAACAAAGATTACAGGCCATGGTGGCACATGCCTTTAATCCCAGCACTAAGGAAGCAGAGGCAGGTGGAGCTACAAAGTGAGTTCCAGGACAGGTTACACAGAGAAACCCTATCTGGAAAAAAAAAAAAACTTTTAGAATGATGCATTACACATTTCAAAACAAAATTTGCACAAAAGTAATACACAGGCAAAGCAGTGTATCCACCAATGAGAACTCATCTTAGTCTAAGTGTGTCAAACCTGTTGCTTCAACTATTTGGTACACTACTGACACTATGCTCAGAGTAGGGGCTATAGCAAAGAGCTGGCTCTCTAAAATACTTAGTAAATCAAACTTACTCATGTAATTATAAAGATCAAAACCAAATGAACAATTTTTTAGTAAAAATCTTATCTAACAGGAGCCACACACCTGCCTTTGTAAGGAGTTAAACAAGGTCACACATTAAACACAATCTCATGCTGTCATTAAACTTCTGTGTAGAGATGCATAAATCTCCAAGATGCACAATGAGACCAAGTTAACCTGTTGAAAAACTTCAGGATGACATTGCTACCCTTAGGGTCTATTGATATTGCTGTTGCCACTAAGGTCTTCAATGACATCTTATATTTCATCAGTTCTGTCTTTTTCCCTCTAATGCCCAAGAGTTGGCTATGGGAAAATGGAATAATCATTACAACTGTCTTTAAAATCTTTTCAATAATTTTAAGACAATACTTTAGTTTGGTGTCTGTAAAGAGAAGACAGACACCTTCACGCCACATGTCAAGGAAGTGCAGAGAGGACTACACCAACTAAGAGCCCACAGCCAAACTCCACTGGCATTATGACCTGTGACTGCCGCCTCCACACACACATAGCCTAGCAGCTGGCATACTGCCAGTTACCTGTGCAGATACCCAGTTACCGTCCCCTGCCATGTCTGTGTCCCTCGCCACTGTGGCTTATACCCTTTTCCCATATTGGACTTCTGTTAACAAGAAAGTCTGCATCATGCAGAGACACTGATAGTTCCTCCATATATTACTTTTGACTAGGCAGAGTACATTTTAATCACCATTAACATTTGCTATACTCTAAACACCAACCTAGTACATACACTGTCTCAATTTGTCATCTTGCTTCTCAGAAACTAATACTTCACAGATTAAAAAAACAAAACTTTTTAAAAGCTATTTCTACCAAATCAAAGTGTTAATATTCAATCTAGATTTGTATCCCTGTGAGAGACTGCTGCAGTCAGTCTTCTAAGTGCCTGACATGTCTAATTCCAAATTGGTTTTTATTTCTTGCTTAATTCTTTGTTTAAAACTGAGGCTGCCAAGAAGTTCCAGATAACTGAGGCTTGACTTCACTTAGCTGTGTAAGGAAACAGTGAGGACACACTGACAAATAACCACACTTATAAATCTGTACATTTGTGCCATAACCCAGTTTGGTCCATCAATCAACTCATACATGTTATGGCTCCACAGGGAAATGGTTTTCTTTGTGAATGATTACTTGAGTCATGTGGATAAAAGATTTTTGGTTTTACTAGTGTTATGATTTATTCATCTGAACAGATTAGCTTAAACAAGGACAAACAACACACAACACCATTGGCTACCTACTATCCACACAGTAAGCCTCTTTCTTTAATGTGTTGAAAACTACATACACTTTCTGCATGGCATGTCCCTGTACAGGATGTGTTAAAGACACAAAGGGGAAAGAGGCCAAGTTCCATGGCATGTGTTGGGGACACAAAAGGAAAAAAGACCTTTGCAGGCACCTCCTGGAACCTGTATGAGAGCAGATCAGAAAAAAAGGAATAGAATTATTAAACAGCAATGTCTAAAGGAAACATGTCGATTTGTTACTTCAAGAGCCATAAGGTACTTAGGTTCTCTGAGGTGTGGACACTGGCAGCAAGGCCTGAGAATAAACCTCCCACACAAGGAGCCACTGATGGACACTTCGAGTTAACAGAACCACAGTACCAAGGCTGGGTGTGGGATGCCAAGGAACGGAAAGGCTTGGGTATAACCATAGTATAAGACAAGGTGCAAACCTATGTAGAAATCCTGTAGCCCAATTAAGAGTATGGATTTACTTCAAATAAAATATATACTTACTATAGCTATGAGATGGATTTAGATCCATGTAAGGAGACTCAAGAGGGCCAAAGCCTGTTCCAGATCACAGCATGCTAGTAAATGAGCACCTAACACGTCCGTCATGCCCTCTGTGTGCAGTGTGAAAACTAAAATGTAAAATACAGCCACTTCGATATCAACAAGACAGCCACTTAAGAAAGCCATACTGATTCCCCCTGAATAGTATTTTACAAAAGTACACAGGTACCATAAACGTCAGAGCCACTACATAACTACAAGAGGTCAGAGGAGAAGCCCCACATTCCAATGGCCTGTACATGTATGTGCGTCATCCTGTTCCTTCTGACCACAGAGAAACTCAGAAATGGACAGAAAGGCTTTGCCACCTTTCAGTGTATCTCAGGACTTTTAGATAAGACCACACAATTACCTTTACCTCTTGGTAACACAAGGCTTCCTGAAACTGTCCAGAGTGAGGGGGGAAAAAAACCGAGTGTTTTCTCTAAGGAGTAAAGTTACAGAAGAAGACCACGAAGGCCGTGGTTTCTGTTCTCTGAAAAGACAGCTCTTAAAAAGCAAGGCTTCTCCATTCTAAAACAAGTCTGGAGCACAACGAGGAAGGTAAAGGGCTTGGAATCCAGTTGGTACAGCAGCATTTTTTTTTTCCACACCACACCCTGTGCTTCGGCTGGCACCCAAATCCCTGCCTTGCCACTCCCTGCAAGGTGTCCTAGGCAGGGAGGACACTCAGATGACTCCCTGCGGGAGACAGTGTTTTAGTTTCCATGGTTGGAAGGGAAAGGAGCAGGGCCGGGGACCAATTCAGAGGAGTCTTAAAAGATAAAGGCAAACAGAAGCAGTAAGTATCTTTAAAGAGATGCTAACCGGAGGAGCCCTATAAAAGCTAGGCGTCGAGGTACATAACTTGGCAGACCCTGACTCAGTCCAGCCCTAGATAACTTACGGAGCCCACAGTCCGTAAGCCATGCCTACAAAGAACCAAGCATTAGGGATAGTGGTGGCACCAAAAGGTTAAGGTGACCTACTTTCCTGGGACAGGGATGGATCCTAAGTCTTCTCCCCACATCCATACATGCAGCACTGGAGAGAAATCAGAGCAGAAGAAAGCCACAGACTATAGCTACCTCTTCTGCATGTTTCTGTATAATACCTGTAAACAACGACACTGGTGTTTTTCACTGCCTTCACAGCCCTGAGCACTCCAAGTGAAATTCATTCATTCCAGTAAGCTTGTGGATTCTACACTTGAGAGAGTTGGTACGTTTCTTAATAAACAGTGAAGTAAACTGCTGCCTTCTGTGGCTGATAGTTCACCTTTGCGTAGGCAGGGTTTACCTTTGTTTGATTACAAGTTTATCTTTATTCCAAGAAACACTATAAATTAAAACTGTATTTGTTAAGTCTCTCGTGTTATTTCACAGTTTAATTGCAATTATTATAATGCACGGTCCTCGGGCACAGCAGCATGTTGCCTTGGAGAGACCTTCAAGAATTCAACATTATCTCCTTACCGGAAGTCAGAGTTCCACCTCGGTCTCACCGGCTTCCCATTACAAAAAAGTGGGGATGAGAACCCCAAATCGCGTTCTGACTACACACTAAGTTGGTCCACGCAACTCTTCCAAGTTTGGGCCAGGCCCTGCTCTGGGAAACACCGACAGTGCTGCTCAGAGCCACAATGGTGTGTACCTGAAGTTGCCAACTCCGGGAGCCAAAGCGGGCCTGCCTGTGCGAGCAGAGCAGGGCAGTTTAAATGCCTCGGCCCTCCTCCCGCCGCCCTCCCGCGGCGACCTCGCGCGCGCCCACCCGGTCCCGGCCCCGCTCGGCACCTCAACCCCGGCACGCAGCCCCGGCCCGGACGGACTGACGGACTGACGGACGGACGCGCCGGTCCCGCGGTCCCGCTCCCGGAGCCCCGACCGGCCCGGCCCGCAGGCCCCGCCGCCCAGGCCTCGCCGAGCCCCGGCCTCGCTCAGTCGCCGGCCGCGGGCAACAAAGGCGGCGTCGGGCCGGGCGCGGAGCCGAGGGTCGGGGCGCGGGCCTGGGCCTCCCTCCTCCCTCCCCCCTCGGCAGCACGCGACCCCGCGGCCGCCCCGTACCGCTCACCCTGCGGCCGCCGGCTCAGCTTCCTCCCGGCGGCGGCGGCGGCGCGACTGCCGCGCTCGGCCCTCCTCCCGCCGCTCCTCCTTTCTCCTTTTCCTCCTCCCCCGAAGGGAGGGCGCGCGGCTGCGGCCCAGGCGGGAGCGGAGCCTCCGCGCAGCAGCCCCGGGCCGCCCGCGCCCTCCGCACAGCCCGGTAGGCGGGGCGTCGGCGCGGGGCGGGGCGTCGGCGCGGAGGGCGGGGCCGCGGGTGCGAGCGGCCCCGCCCCTGTCCCCGCCCCCTCCCCTCCTCCCAAGCGGGCTCCCGAGCCGCTTGCAGGCGGAGCAGTATTCAGACCGCAGACGCTCTGGGAAGGTGTAGGTACCACACTCTGCTTCTCTCCGGGACTCTCAGGCCTCAGAGCACCCTGGGCAGGCAGAGCCACAAGTAGGAAAGCCTTCCAGCACCTTCTCTGGCTTGAAAGACACCTTAAGAGGACTAGCCTTAGCCCTTCTTTCAAGTCTTCTACCCTCTGTAGGGTTATTTTCAGTGGAGTTCCTGCAATTAATAGGTGTGTGTGTGTGTGTGTGTGTGTGTGTGTGTGTGTGTAGGCGTTGGCAACTTGACTCGTTTGTATTAAAAATTAACACAATATGCTTCTAATGTATAACAGACCAAGAAAGTTTTATTACTGTCCATGCGTGGGCCAATAGGAATTTATTTTTCCTATAATGGTGAGCAATCAAAGAAAATATTAACATCTCAATTAAGCAAGGGAATACATATTATTAAAATCTAGTTTAGAATTGGTGTAAGCTTTAAAAGTATTTACTGAATGGTGTTATGGACGTTTTCAAAAGAAAATATACGTAGAAATAAGGCTGGGGAATAGAAGAATTAGAAGAGCCTCGGGAGTAAATTCCAGGCCTGTTATCTTTTAGTGAACTCATTAGTTAAAAAAAGAAAGAAAGAGAGAAAGAGAGAAGAGAGAGAGAGAGAGAGAGAGAGAGAGAGAGAGAGAGAGAGAGAAAGGCTGGGCATGGTGGCGCACACCTTTACTACCCAGTTAAAATGCAACTCATTTCATATTGTCTGACTTTCTCCCTCCCTCTCTTGCCATCCCCAAAATAGCCTCCTTAGTCTTGAGCTACCAGACCCAGTTTGAGTCAATTTGAAGTCAGATATCTGATTTCAGTGAGTAGAAAAATGCAGAATGAAATCGAATTACCAAAGAGATGAATGGTGATTAGGTAGAAGGAAGCTTTTTGGTCTTGTGCCCTTGGTAAACAACGGCTCCTCATTTGCTCTTAGGGCAGAGAGCCATCACCGAGCAGTAGAGACCAACGGCCGCCACTGCAATGTGGTAGGCCTGGAGCATGTCACAGTAATGACAGTTCATAGAACTGTGCAAACATAAGCTAGTCTCTAAGTTTTAACTTCAGTTTCTACCTTCAAAAAGTGGGAGTGACTGACTTTGGCATTTGCCCGAAGAATTGGTGTCCTACTCCATACCTACTTCCTCAGCCAGTTCCTGCTGTTCTAGTCACTGTGCTTAGTTAGGTGTGGTGGCTCTTCTTGGTTGTCAACTTGACTACATCTGAAACTAACTAGAGCCCAAAAATAGAGTGGACACATATGAGGGATTTCTACTTAATCTGAAGGGGGCAGATCTACGTCTAATCTGGATCTTTGAGGTGGGAAAACACACCTTTAATCCAGATTTACTCTGTGTCATGCCTTCTGCTGGAAGCCTGTACAAGGGCATAAGGACATGGAAAAAGAAAGCTTTTCCTCTTTTATTTCTGCTTGGTCTTACCTTGCTAGCAAATTCATTCCTTCATTGGCATTGGAGCCTTCAAGATTCCAGTGCACACCAAAGACCAGCGGTGACATCCAGCCTTGTGCACTGAGCAACTACTAGACTCAGTCCAATAGTTTGGACGTTCCATTCACAGCCAGCTACTGTTGGGCTAGCTGAACCACAGCCCGTCGGTCATTCTAGTAACTCCCCCAGATGGTAGGTAGGTAGGAAGATAGATAATAGATAGATAGATAGATAGATATTCATTGTATAAGTTCTGTTACTCTAGAGCAGTGGTTCTCAATCTGTGGGTCAAGACCCCTTTCGGGGGTCAAATGACCCTTTCACAGGGGTCACATACAAGATATCCTTTGTATCAGATATTTACATTACATCACAACAGATATTACATTTATAATAGTAGCAAGATTACAGTTACAAAGGAGCAATGAAAATAATTTTAAGGTTGGGGGTCACCACAACATGAGAAATTGTATTAAAGGGTCACAGAGTTAGGGAGGCTGAAAACTACTGCGCTCTAGAGAACCCTGACTTCTACACTAGGAGGGAGGAACAACCTAAATGTCCTGTAACTGATGGATGAATAATGAAAATGTGGAACATATACACTATGGACCACTGTGGAGGAACGCCTTGAGTGGGTTGTCAATAAAGAGCTGTTTGGCCAATCAGCTGGGCAGGACAGGAAGTGGAAGGGAGGACTTCCAGGCATGGGGAGGGGAACAGGAGGAGGATGGCTGAACAAGTGGCTGGAGAGAGACTGATGGAGTGGAAGCCGCCCAGGGACTGACAAGGTATTGGTTTATATGTGGGATTTAAGGGCATTAGGATTAGAGTAGCTCAGATTCTGCCCAGCATACTGCTTGCAGCTTAAAAATAAACCAAAGTCTCTGTGTCTGTCCTTTGGGAATTAGCTGCTGGTTAAAGAAAAGTACTACCTTAATAATTTTCTGTATCAATTAATGTAGGAAGGTTAAAAGGTAATTCAACAGACTACTATTAAGCTTAAAAAAAAATTAAATCATGAGATTTGGGTGGAACTAGAAAATATTACATTGAGTAAGGTAACTCAGATCCAGAAAGACAAATGTGGATATTCTCTGCAATAACTATAGAAACCAAGAAAGTCGAAAGGGACCATTTGGCAGTGTCAACACTAGGGAGGGAAATAGAGGGTGGCATGTGATCTGAAGAGGGAAATGGAAAGAGGGAGGGACCCTATCGGGGGGGGGGGGGGGGGGAGAAGAAGATAAATGCAGACGAAGGAGAAGGATAAAATAACAGTAAGGACAGCCGAGAAAGTCGTAATGAATCATACTAGTAACTATCTCTCTGAAGAATGGTATGTCTAATACACATAAGTTGGTGGAATTTAAATGACAATTTACTATCTGGGCTGACAATGCTCCCTCTAAGAGCCAAAGACGACCACCTAAGAAAAACCCACCACCAGGCATGAGAAGTCCTCTTTTGAGTAATTGGCTAGGGTTGTCCAAGAGACTCTCAGAATATTGAACTGTTGCTATAGCTCCTGGCTGCACCCAGAGCTGGAAGGTAAGTACACCTTAATGAAGACACTTCAGATACAGGACCTGGAGAACCCTGAGCTGAGGCGTCCCTGAAAGCTTTCTCTCTGAGGACTACACTTCATGTTACCAGAAGGCACCATGCAAGCTTCCAACCGAAGGAAGCAACCAACGGTCCTGCCCAGCTATGACATCTACAAACCACAACAAAGACCAGTATGACAGGCTAACCCTAAGGGTAGGGTAGTGGCATGTATACCTTGGCAGTAACCAAGAGCTCTCTAATTGGACTTAAGATCCACTCAACAGAAAGGGAGATTGTGCCTGGTACTGAAAACCTAGCCATCTCTCCAGGGCTAGTGAAGTCACCAGTCGTGGAGGAGAACCCATAACCATCACTTTACCAAGCCAGCACAACCCCTAACTACAGTCTACATGTGTGTCTTCATACCCACAGATAAGTGTCATCCTCACTCCTCATCAAGGAAACTTCTTTTTGCAACAGAGACCATTATGGAAAACCACAACCAATCAAAATACAGAGTTGTGGAGCCCAGGCCCACAACTGAACCTAAGGCTTAGGGATCATCCTGGAAGAAAGGATGGGAAGATCTGTAGGGCCAGAGGATTGGGGAGTTTGCTATGACTTTTTGTTTCCTAGTAATGTCAGAAGCTACATCCATGAAGTCTCACCAACATGACTGCCTAAACATGAGCCGAATGAGAATGACACTGATAGACATGCCAAAGTAAGTGAGGGGAAAGTTCACGAGGCCTCAACTCTACTCAAAGAACTACAGTCAATTAAGAAATGCCAAGAGCAGGAGAAATCGTTTTCCCCAGGAAAGAGCGCACCAACTAGCTATCCGATACCAAATGGTCAGCTCTGAAAACATACATAGAAGTAAAAATGTACAGACGGATCAGGCTATATTAATTTATTTCAGATTGTGTGTGTGTGTGTGTGTGTGTGTGTGTGTGTGTGTGTGTGTGTGTGTAACAGTTAATGAAAAAAGAGGCCATGAATTTAAAAGAGAGCAAAGAATGGGATATGGGAAGTGTGGAGGGAGGAAGGGGCAGTGATGTAATTGTGCTATAATCTAAGAAAACAAAGATGATTTATAAAATGAGAGGATCACATGCTAATATTAACTATGTCAGGTAGTTTGATGATTACATAATATAGAAAACCTACTTGGGGCCTAGTTAAAATGACTATTATTGCCACATAATAAGACTTTATAGGTCAGGAGTTACACTAAGGTCTTTCGTCTATATAACGTGGTTTAATTTTAACTATTATTCTCTATCCTAAAGTCAATATTATCTTCACAGTTACATTAAAGATGAGGAGACAGGTTTCTAACACACACACGCACACAAAATCACTTTATCAGAAGTCAGACAACTACTATGGGAAAGACCAGGAATGCTGACATATCTTTGTGACTCCAGAATGTAAGCACTTAGTCACTAAAATAAAATAATAGCCATAGAAATAATGATACAGTGCAACTAACTGTAGATAATAGCATCTAAAGATACTCTTGATATCTCTGTGCTTGGCAGAATTCTAAGCCCCATCTTGGCTATCGACATGTATTCTCTTCTTGGCAGACCCTCACCCAGCTCCTCTGTAAACAAGTCAGTATTGCTTTGGGTGACATCTTTGCCCTACCTAGACAGCCACAGTGCTTGCCCATGAGTCTCATAGTCTGAAGCAGTGATACAGGGATGCTCACATGCGGGAAGGAAGGAGCCACTCTAGTAGGATAAGTCAATAAACTGATCCTGGTGCCAGAACACCTAAGTCAACCTTGTTTTGCTAGACAGTCAATTATTTTCCTCCCTTTTATTCTTATTTGTTGTTTTGCTTGGTTGGTTTTATTGGTTTGTTTCCTTTTAAACAGTCTTATATATACCAGCCTGACCTAGCAGAAGATGGCCTTCATACCCCTGCCTCTTTCTCCCTCCCTGTCTGTTACCTAAGCAAGCACTCTACCAGCTGAACTACTACTCCCCAGCCTCACAATACTTCTTTTATATAGAGAAGAATGTTAAAACAGCAATGAACCATGCTTATAGCCTAAGCATGTATGACCATAATCCTTTCTCAGATATTTTCAGGGAATCTCAAAACTAAAGCTTTGTTTAGAGTAAATGATCTTAACTTCCCCTGTAGCCCTGTGGCCTAGGATTTTACCTTATTACCTGCAATCCTACCCAATGCATGGAAACCATTGCATGACTCCATTTAGGTCTGTTGGGATATTTTGAGGTGTAACATCAGAAGCCACTAAAAACAGTATGCATGGCTACCATATGAAACAGTTACACCTCTTCTTTAAGAAATCCATGCCCATATTCTTGAGTGGGTTTACTTTCTTCCCAAGTACTGTTATTTCTCATGACTAAGCATGTCATTTAGGCCCAGGGGAGATGGCTCAGTGTGTTAAGGCACTAGCTATACAAGCCCAAGGGTCTAAGTTTGACATCAGGAATCCAGGTAAAAACCCAAATATGGTGGCATCTAGAATCACAGGAAAATAGAAAACAGAGACAAGCAAATGGCTCAAACTCAACTAGCCTAGAGTACTCTAGAATTTCCATAAGTTGCCCTCTGATTTACACACACACACACACACACACACACACACACACACACACACACACACAGTGACACTCACACATGCACATGAGAGCTAACACACACACACACACACACACACACACACACACTTTTTATTTAAACTTTTATTTTTAAAGTCACTTAATAAACTCCATCTGTACTTGTCTTAATCAGTGTTCTATTGTTATGAAGAGACACCAGGACCATAGCAACTCTTATAAAAGAAAGCATTTAGGCCGGGCATGGTGGCACACGCCTTTAATCCCAACACTCGGGAGGCAGAGACAGGTGGATAGCTGTGAGTTCGAGGCCAGCCTGGCCTACAAAGCGAGTCCAAGACGGCCAAGGCTAACACAGAGAGACCATGTCTCGAAAAACCAAAAAAAGAAAAAAAGAAGAAAGAAAGAAAGAAAGAAAGCATTTAATCGGGCCTTGCTTGCAGAGGTTTCATCCATTATCACTATGCATAGTGCTGGAGAAGAGTATCTGAGAGCTCTACGTCGTGAGAGACTCAGGGCTTGGCATGGGCTATGACAAACCTCGAAGCCCACCCCCAGTGACCACACAGCTTCTAATCCTCGAACAATGCCACTCCCTGACAACCAGCTACTCAAGTCTACGAGCCTGTGGGGGCCATTCTCATCCAAGAAACCAGACTTCATACTAACTCATCATGAAGCTATTTTCTGTGATTAAGGCTAAAAAACAGTACCTGTGTTGAGATGGCTGAAAGAGTAAAAGAGTGCATTTGCTGCATTGCTGCTCCTACTAAAGACATCACTTAATGCGACAGAGTAGTTCCATGAGGACATTTATAGCATGATACCTATACAAAAAGTTTGAAACACTTAACTAATAAAAAAGTATGATCACATGCACACATAGAAAATGCATGTGAACATGAACTGGAAAGATCTACATCAAGTTCACAATGGGTTTTTTGTTTGTTTGTTTGTTTGTCTGTTTGTTTGTTTGAGACAGGGTTTCTCTGTGTAGCCTTGGCTGTCCTGGACTCACTTTGTAGACCAGGCTGGCCTCAAACTCATAGCAATCCACCTGCCTCTGCCTCCCGAGTGCTGAGATTAAAGGGGTGCGCCACCACTGCCCAGCTCACAGTGGTTTTTATCTTCAGAGACACAGCTAAGAGAACACCAAAGTGGTGTACAAAGAGGATTTTTGGCAATCTGTAATATAGTCTTCTTTAAAATTCTAAGTTGAGTATAGCAAAATTTAAAAATCTGTTAAAATTTTGTGGTAACTTAGTACTCACTCTGTTAGTCTCTGTAAAATATAGATTTCAAGTGCAGATTCTGCATTCAATTCCAAATGCAAAGCCCCTCTCTACGCTGTTCCTGGTGTGACAACTAGGATTTCTGCTACTGAGGGCTGAGTTAGCCACCATATACACATGAGCTTGTCTGTGTAGCCCTGGCTGTCCTGGACTCACTTGTACACCAGGCTGGCCTCAAACTCGCAGTGATCTGCCTGCCTCCCAAGTGCTGGGATCAAAGGTATGTACCACCAGGCCTGGCTAGATGACAGGTCCTTTTGTTTTGTTTTGTTGGTTTGGGTTTTTTGTTTTGTTTTGTTTTGTTTTGTTTACAGTGAAGAGGGGCTGGAGTCACGGCTCAGCAGTTAAGAGCACAGTCTGCTCTGAAAGAAGGCCCTATCTATTTAAGCTGCTTACAGCTGTCTATAACTCAGGCTCCAGATCTGACGTCATCTTCCAGATTCCATGAGCACCTACACTCACTCACAGATACACACACATATACACATAACTATAAGTGGAAAAATAAATACAAAAAATTAAAGCAGTAAAAATTAACTTTGTTTAAAGCAAAACAAAATTGATAAGATCAGAACATACCGTAAGAACCCCATTGACCACATGAGTGAAAATACCCAAGGTCTTTCATTTTCTTGAAGTACAGTAAAATGTCTGCATTTTGGAAAGGAAAAGAGAAGATGCAGGTAGAGACAGGGACTGGTATCATCAGTTGGCCTTGGTGCTGCTTTATTTGATGCATTTGTCACTTCAAAATGTCAGACTTTGGGATAGTGATTTCTGAGCCTCAGCACCCATTTCACAAAGATGGAAAAGACATAGAGCCATTCAGAAAATGGAAACCCATTACAATGTTAAAGAAAACCAGAGTTGTACATTAAACTCATACATACACACACATACACACATACACACACACACACACACACACACACACACACACAGAGAGAGAGATTATTAATTAGGATATCTTGCAATACAAGAAAGGAGACTTTATTACAAAGCTGAGCTCCATTCTAAACACAGAACAGTGGCATTTGCAGTCAAAGAGAGAGTGAGGTCAGTGCATACACATTACTAAAGAGGAACTTCAGAGGCAGAAGGCATAAAGGTTAAATCATAGCATAAGGGTGGAAAGGTATAATGTATTTCCTTCACAGATGATAAAGGTCCTGGATGACAGTCCTATAAAAAAAATCAGGGAATTAAGCAAAAAAGCAGAGCACATTTATTTAATCAAGGTTTTATGTGACATGGGAAGCTTCAGAGATATGGACTAATATACCCAATGGAAAACTATTTCTCTGCCTCAGACTGACTAAAAGTAGACAGAATTGTGTATTCGGAAATGTGATTAGGCCAAAGGGACGGAGGTAAGAGTAACAGACTGACATGGAGAAACCCAGGAAAAAATGTCTGGTCTTCACCCTCTCCTAGGCCTTTCTGTGTGGCATTCCTTTCCCAGAATCAAGGAGAAGAGAAAAAGTAAACTTTTCCGGTTTTATGGCTTTGAGGAAAAGATTCTAGTTTCGATGACTCACCATGAGAACAGAGTCTGGTTTCTATGGTTTGTGTGAGGGTAGAGATAGGACAGGAGACAGGAAAGCAGAGATAACTTGATCTGGGGCCCTTCCAAACACCTTCAGTTCAAAGTTCTCAGCGTTTCAAAGTGTCATAAATCTAGAGTATTATATCCTGAGCCACAACAAGAGAAAGTGTGGCAGACAGGCCAAGGTGGTCACATAGCACCTAAGAGATGGTGGGCAGTGAGTAACTTGATCTGCTTTTTTTTTAAACTGACAAATAATATCTTCTCTAAAACTGGGTGACACAGGTTGGCAACAATCAAAGACATACACTAGCCACCAGCCTCAACATAGTTGGCCGTAGTTAGATTGTTAAAAATCTATCAACACTTAGAACAGCTCTTATCTCATAAGGCTACTGAGAGACCTAAGTATTATACAGGGAATTTAATATACACTGGGCTTGTCAACAATTCCTAATAAATTAAGACTGTATCACTCCTTAATGAAAGTTCATTAATGTATGTATGTATGGCTATGAATGTAGCCATGCGATTTTTTGGTGATTACCTATTAAACAGCATTTTGTTCTGAACTCTTAAAATTCAGAGGGGCAGAGGCTTCACTGTTCCTTCAGCATTTGCTATTGTATTGTGTGTGAGGAAGGATAAGAATTCATTCTTGGATAAATGAATGATTTAACGGTGTCAGTGCATTTGTTTCTAAGACATAAACATGAAAATTCTAGCTTTGAGTGACATCATATGCATAGTAGAAAAGAGAAGACTGACAATAAGTTTGCTTTATAGTGTTTTCATTACATCTATTCACAAAATTCCAAGATGTGCTTAGAAAAAGTATTGTCAATTTGTGAATGAGAATCTGTGTGAGTAATTTATTTGTAGATCATATGTGGAACTAATTAAGTAACTGTCATCAAGTTTACCAAACTTTTGGGTTGCTTATAATTTACTCATGCTTTAACAAACTTTATAACACATGGTTGTAATTGAGATATATTTTGTTATTTATCTCAAGCCATATGGAAAGTCTCACTTACAAACACCAGCTTCTGTGTATAAGTAAGAAATTAGACTAGGGAAGAACATGTGCTCAAGGTTAATCCTATTTTAAGGACTTAGTTCTTGCCCGTAGTCTCATGTATTCACAACGCTGAAGCAGAGTCAAGCCAGGCTTAGAAAATAGTGGCACTCCGTTGTAAGACAGACAAACAACAGCAACAACATCCTAATTTCTAGCATCAAATAAAGCCAGAAACCAACTGTGACTCATGCTACCGGTCTGTTTGGAGAGCTATAACAAAACACTGCTAGCCATGATGGCCACAGGCAACAAACATTTACCTGTCACCGTTCTAAGAGCTAAATGTGCAAGATTAAGATCCCAGTAAGTGTAGGTCACTTGGAGCCCCTTCCTGGTTGATGGAGAACTGTCTTCAAAGGCAAGACTAGGTAATTCCTGAGGTCTTCTTTACCAGAGCATTAATTCCACTCAAGCAGGGCCCTTCACAGTCTAATCACCTCCCCAACATTCCGAAATGTGCCAATATCATAAGGATTTCAACATACGGGTTCAGAGGGTACACAACCAGTCAGATAATTAGCAGATGAAAAGTGGGGTTGATTCAGGAAGGGAGCACAGTGCAAGCTCAATTCCAAGCACATGGTATTTACTAGGTCATTAGGGATACACAGCTGCAGAGCATCTGTGGGCAGTAGCTGCAAAAGGACTAAGGAAATCTCAAGTGCAGCTGGGATTCTGGCTAAGCCAACTGGACTGGCTCCTCCTCGAGGGCACTGGCAAAGGGGAGCAGGCGTCACCTAGAGGCAGGGGAGGCTGAGGCAATGGATCAGATATCAAAAATGGCTAGATAGGTAGGACAGAGACTCTGCACAAACCGACATAGCAGGAATGCTGAGACCGGCTGCGCTGGGCTTGGAGTGGCTGGAGCCCAGCTGAGGAAAGGGCCTGTGAGCCCCACATGAAGTTTAGTTAAGGATAGGATTTTTGTTGGTAACAAATCTTTCCTCACTTTATTTTTTTTCCAAAGGTTATTAACTCAAAGTTACAAACTCCTACTGTGGTGTAGGGAAAGAAATCAGACTTTTATTCAATCTATTCTTAGTTACTATAGAATGGGCCCTGTAGCAAAAGAAAGCTTCACAGAAGAAAAATGACCTTATTAATGTGTATATTCCACACATAATGGGAGACGCCCAGGAAATGAGGCAGCTTTGAGTTTCATTATGATGTCTGTGGTAGTGGATGTGGGCCATAGGAAGAGCTGTGGCACTTTAAGTTCTTTTCAGAGACCTTTACTCAGGTGGAGCTCACAGAAAAGAAATTGAAGACAGGCAGTGTGGGGCATGCGGACTGTGTGACAGGGGAAACCGGTGTGGAGCTAGATAGAGTGATGCCAAGTTGTTTCCAGACCCTGAAAATCGCGACCTTGAGACTAGCAGGAGTAAGGATCGATCCTTCCCTGTTCTGTGCTGGCGTTAGCTGACTTATGTAGTCTTGCAACCCCCCACCCTTGCAGCTCTTGAGGTAGTCAGTAGCTTAGTAGCCTGAATTCCTCTCTATGCAAATGAAGCATTACCAACCTCAGTTACAGCCAATGATGTTCACTCACCTGAAAACCCCTACCCACTTCCCCAAGGTTTCTATAGTCCTTATTTCCCCTAATAAAGAGAGCTGCATCACTGGAAGAGCTGTGCAGGTGAAAGGGCAGAGACGTCGATCGGCATGCCCACTCATTGACAAATCAGGATCCTTCAGATGGATCGACTTGCCTGTTGTAGCTTTCCTTCTCTAGTACAGAGAGTTAAGAAGCCATGTTGCACTGTGGCCTAATAACCACTGGTTTACGCTGCCTGGATCCTCCATACTCTGCTATATTGAACTAAATCTCATGGTATGGAACTTCCCATTACCCCTTTGTGGGACTACTTTGAAGGCCCTCCTTTAGGTTTGCTCATGACATCCTGTCCATAGAGGCCCTCCCCCTGCCCCTCTGTTTTTAGAGACAGGGTTTCTCTGAGTGACAGATCCAAGGTTGGCTATCTTGTACTCAATTTGTAAACCAGGCTGGCCTTGAACTCACAGAGATCCACCTGCTTCTGCCTCCCAAGTACTGGGATTAAAGGTGTGCACCACCTTTGAATTTCATTTCCCCTGTCCACGTTCCCCACACTACCTAGTCTTGAATTTCTTTTCTGTGAGCTCCACTTGAGTAAACGTCTCTGAAAAGAACTTAAAGTGCCACAGTTCTTCCTATGGCCCACACCCACTACCACTGATATCATAATGAAACTCAAAGCTGCACACTAGACAGCAAGGCTGTCTCTCCTAATGATGTTCCTTTCTAAGTTTTAAATGGAAGCCTATCTTTCCCCTCAAAGCCTCAACACAGTGTCTCTGATGTGATGGACTCCCATCTCAAGGCCCAACTATAGCTCCCATGGCCATGAGGACCTCTCTCCTAATGAAGTTCACAGATGAACTGTAATTTCATGTCTGCTCTTTTGCTGAACCCACAGCTGCCAGTTCCTTTTCTAAAAGAAGCATTGCTCGTTTGAGTCTTTCTGTGTTGTAGTGATTTAAAATGCTTTTAAAATGGTATGTGTGGGGGGGGGCAGCTGGAGAGATGGCTCAGAGGTTAAGAGCACCAGGTTGTTCTTCCAGAGGTCCTGAGTTCAATTCCCAGCAACCACATGGTGGCTCCCAACAATCTATAATGTGATCTGATGCCTTCTTCTGGCCTGCAGGTGTACATGCAGACAGAGCACTGTGTACATAATAAATAAATCTTTATTTAGTAAAACTAATCCCCCCGAAAAACAAAAAGCGGCATGCGTGCATTTCCTATCCTGAGTCACATCTTTATCTCAGCTGGCCAAAAGTCTTGAGCTCAGAAAGAACTCTCTGAAGGAAATGCTACTCAGTTTCTACATAGGGACTTTCCCTGCCAAGACTCATTTGATGTCCTGTTGGCTCAGAGTTTTGGCTGAGGCTAGGAACAATAGGTGCTAAGTACCTTTGCATTAAGTTCTAGAACATCCCCGCCAGTCTTGGAAAAGGATGCTTTTAAACCTGTTCTGCCTGATGAGCTAGTTCAACCACCTAGCTTAAGGGTACATATCTTTCACTGGTGGAGAAAAAGAGGTTTTCTTCTCTTTTAAGTCAAGTGATGAGGTGATTTAAGAAAGCCTGACAGAGACACTGGACAGCCCTTGATGCTTGAGTGAAACAAAGCCTCCTGTCAGACTGCCTGAGTCTGCAGCAACAGCTCCTCTCCCATAATGCAATAGGCCTTCTCTGCACATTGGCAATAATCTTTAAGAATAAAATCTACTGCTGAGTCTGGATTTGTGCTTGATTTGTTAGGACAAGCAGGAGAGCAGATTGACGTGTGCCTGAAAAGACAGGGACCAGAGGACAACCTGGGGCTGTTTGGTACAAAGACATCCTGAATCAAATCGTAGCTTAGAGAATGCAGTATTGACAAGGTGGGTACCTCCAAGGCTTTCCATAAAAAACAAAGAAACAAACAAACACAAAACAAAGAAGAAAGAGAGAAAGAAAGAAAGAAAGAAAGAAAGAAAGAAAGAAAGAAAGAAAGAAACGGCACTGGGAAGCTGGTTCCTAGTGTCAGAGGATGAGTGACAGACAATGTGGTACTATCAGCCGTTCCTTTCTGTTGGTTCTCAGCAGAGCACTCGCTTAAAACGGTGGCGTAGGGAGACAAAAAGAGTCAGGTGTGGTGGCGCATGCCTTTAATCCCAGCACTCGGGAGGCAGAGGCAGGTGGATCGTTGTGAGTTCGAGGCCAGCCTGGTCTACAAAGTGAGTCCAGGATGGCCAAGGCTACACAGAGAAACCCTGTCTCAAAAAAACCAAAAAAAAAAAAAAAAAGAATAAGCCCTGCCTTCCGAACCATACGCTCCTAAAAAAGAAAAGAAATGCAGGTTCTGTAAAATGATTATTCTGAGGGTTCTTATTATTAATTTTTGGGGGAGGTCGGGGAGCGGGGAGCTACCTGCAGAGGTCAGAAAAGGGTGTGGGATTCCCTGGTACGGGAGTCACAGGTGGTTATGACTACCCGCTATGCATGCTGGGAATTGAACTTTGGTTTTCTGTATAAATGGTCAGCATTTCTAACATCTGAACCTGATCTAAATGCTCTGAGGCAATGTCTATGTAGGCGTGGCAGTCAACATTACACTCAGAACTGTGTGTTTCCACTAACCCGTTTGCGAGCAGGGCCGAAGGAATGCTAGCTGGGTTTTCTCTCCTACTAAGCTACATTGGCAGCACCCCACGTTCAATATTACAGTGAACAAGAATTTCCTAAATCCTAAAAGTAGCGAAAGTTTTTTTAAACTTGATAATGCATGAGGACCTCCTTAGAGATAGCTGTTATGAGTGAAAGCATTTGTGTCTGTACAGTTGTTTCAGTGAGACGGTCTTAGGAAGTAATACATCTTTCTTAATAAAAGTTCGCATATAGTAATCCCATAGTACCATCAGCCACTTTTTTTCTGAGAATAAATAAACTAATCTTGAAACTAAAGTTGAAAATCAAGTTTTTTCTTTTTCAGTTCACTGTGTATATATTGAATGATAGTTATGTTAGGCACTAGGAAGGCACAGCCATGTTTTCTTGGACATCATAGAAGGCGATTATGGTCGTTGATGCCTTGTGCCCATTGGACTGGGACAGGTGGTACAAACATTATGGGTGTGTCTATGAAGGTGAATTGCAGACTGAGAAGAGCAAATTGCTCTCTCTATCACAGAATGGCGCCATCTACTTAGTTGACCACATGAGTCGAACCAATAAGGAAGCACTTGGGTCTGACTCATGAGGTCACTTCTGCCTTCGTTACTCAGAGAAGCCGCGAAACGATGGATGCTTATTTTAATCCTCTGTATGTGAAGTGTTTCCTGCAAGCTCATGCACTTGGACACTTAGACATCAGCTGGTGGCACTCTTTAGGGTGGCACTTTTGGTCTTGGAGTCTAGCTGGCAGAAGTAGAGTAAGAGGTGCAACAAGGAGGGTTCTAGGCCAGCGCTGTTTCCCATCTGGCCGTCTGCTTCCTCTCAGAAGCTGTGATGTGAACCTGCTGTGCTCCAAGCTCTTGATGCTATGCTAGCAGTAACCAGCAATTGCAGGGCATACGGACTGTATCGCAGCAACCATGAACCAAAACAAATCTTTCCTCCTTAAAATTCTCTCTGTTAGGTGTTATGTCACAATGACAAGGAAGGCAATTAACCACTAAGTTTTGGGGTGGTTTATAGTATCTATTAATTAATATACTTTATAGGTAAACTTTATTGATAAAAATTAACTTTATAGATAAAAATTAAGTCACCAAGATAACTTTCCCAGTACCATGCAGCTAAAAGTGACAAAGCCGGGGTGCATGTGTATGTTGGTGTTAGCTAGGCCACCGCTACCCAAGGAGCTGGAGGCTTGAAAATGAGTAGAAATCCTAAGCAACCAGCAGGCACAGGTGTTTGATTATATTATTTGTTTTTAAATTTTTAGTTTATTCTTTAATATGGTATCTTAATCTTCTTCCTATCATTGTCACAAAATGTTAGGCCATGTGCTTTACAGAAAAATGAGTACGTTTCCTCATACTTTGGGAGGCTGAGCACCTAGGATCTGTTCAGCCCAAAACCTCAGGGAAAATAATCCTATGCCAGGCAGGATTGCAATGAGAAGGGAACTAGGATGAGTCAGAGTCTAGGCTTGCTCCTTCTGTAGAAAGTTGCTTTCATGGGAACTAACAAGGGTCTTAAACCATAGTAATTAGTGCTATGTTCACAGCAAAACTGAACAGCACTTTTTTTTAAATTTTTTGCTGTGAAACCTTTGAATATTATTTGACCTTATTTTTTTTTAAACTATTATGGTTTGAATATGAAATGCTCTCCACAGGTTCACGAGTTAGTGGTTCTGGGAAGACTGAGGCGCATTTCAGAGGTAGAGCCTGTCTGGAAGAAGAGAATCATGGGAGAAAGGCCCTAGAGCTTTGTACTTAGCCTTATGTGCATTTTCTCTCTGCTTCTTGTGTGTGTGCAATGTGAGCAGCCAGCCTTCTGCTCCTGCCACCACGCTCTTCCACATCCTCTTAACTGTGATGATGCTGTCCTTCTCAGAAACCCATTTGCCTTCAAGTTGCTTCTGTCAGGGTATTTCTTTTAAAACATTTTATTTATTATTATTATCATTAGTACTGTGGTGGGGGTAGGGCACATGTGCAGCAAAAATTTTGGTTTCTCTAAAAAAAAAAAAGCAGTTATGTTATGTAAACAGGTTTTTGTTTTAATCCCAAGTATAGGCTATGAGGCTGCCTTAGTTTATCCACAGCTGTTAACTGTGATAGTCTTGTGCAGGAATGAGGTCTTTGCCACCTGTTAACAGCCTTGTACAGCTTGGAGAAAGGGATGATCTTTGCCAGATGCAGTTAGCTTAGTTCTGAGGACTCAGAGAGCAACAGGCATAAATATCAGAGCCCAGAGAGAAGAGAAAGAAGGCTTTGAGATGAGCATGTCCGAGGAGGAAAAAAGCTGCTGCTGGTTCCTTCTGCTGCTACATTTGCCACTTGCTGGTTTGCTCTTTGCTGGTTAGCTAAACTGCTGGATATCCTGACAGCTGAGATTGGTATTGCCCCAAAGAACCCAATGACCCTCATCAGCTGGAAGTAGTAAGGAGACCTTCTCTCCTACCTAGTGCATGGGGGTTGAAAGGGAGTTAGACAGATAGAAAAAGTACACCAACACACATTTCTCTCCTTCCAGGGATCCAATTCAAGCTACTAGGCTTGTGTAACAAGCGTTTTTATCAGGAGCCATCACATAGGCCCTTTTTAGGGGGTATTTTGTCACACAAAAAGAAGGATAACTAAGACAAAAGCTGATAATAATAATAATAATTAGTAACTTCATAATAATTTTTTTCTCCTTGTATTTATTGTTTAGGGAGGAGGCATATTGCTCTTACCCAGATTAATCTCTGTTCTCCATTAATACTTACCTGGTTTATTCTAATTTAACTTGTAATGATTTGATGTTTAATTTAAACAACACAGCGAAGTAAGTACTGATATTTTGAGACCACAGGGTTCCATTATGTAAGGCAAGCTAGCTTCAAACTCTGGGTCTTCTGCCTCAGCTTCCTGAGTGCTGGGATCATAAGTGTCCACCACCAGGCTTTATATTAATGATCACTATGAGTAAGTATTGAAAGCCAATTTATTCGTTTCCACTCATTTGCTCTTCAGTATATACCGCTAATTGTGATGGTGATAAAATATGTCTTTAAATGAGTGCAAATATAATAAGCTGTGCAGCCATTAACGCATGAGTAAAGCACTTGGCCAAACACATTTTTCCATTACCTAAGAAAACAAATAACTATCTATCAGTACTGAATGCATCTTATATTTTCATCGGCATAGATACACATCTATTAAAATAGCAAATTACTGTCTATTAATAATGGCCAGTAAGAAATGTTGTCAGAAATCTCTTGGAGCAGTTTTTTAGGTTATTTCTTCTTAACAATATTGCTGTATCCTAATAAAAGGGTTAAGCTTGAAAAGACAAAGCAACAGAGTGAGGCCTAGGGGGCTGTTAAGGAAACATCAGTGCGAATCAGATCTTCTGCCGTTCATGATTTTCAGGTTCAATTATGCTTAAGAATCGTTCTGTGGGGGATTGTATAGCCAACAATTACAGAGCAATTGCTTAGTTTTTCTTCAGGAGGACAGCCTCACTGGACTGCTGTCAGGCTGTCACAGAAAACAGTAACTCTCACCCGAGTTGCTGATGAGTATTGAGCGGCAGCCAGATAAGCATCTCATTCCTAACAGATGCCTAGGGAGTGTTTAGTCTTTACTGAGGGTTGGTGCGGAGCAATAGGTTTAGTTTCAGGCAGGCCACACGCAGGCTTGCTGCATGAGTAGAAGTCAAGGAACCAGGCAAGAATGTGTTTGAATATTAGAGTATCACCTTGGACCATGGCATGTCCAAGGCATGGCCGAAACAACTGCCAGGTCTTCACTGTCATGTCAAGGCACAGAGGTGCCCCATGTCAGGCCGGGATGTAGCTTAGACGATAGAGCCTGAGAGCCCTGGGGTCCATTCCCAGGGTCATGTACACTGGGCTTTTAGGTCATTCTAGTACCGCAGAGTTGGACATAAAGACAATCACAAGGTCAAGGTCATTTGTAGCTACACAGTGGGTTTGAGGCCAGCCTTGGATGCCTGAGATCTTGTCCCAAAACAGACAGACAAGGAGGACATCTCCAATCCATACAGTCCATAGCAAAAATGCTTACCACAAAATAAATAAACAAGTATAAATAAATACGGCCTTTCTTTAAAACAAACAAAAACTCCCATGAAATGGTAAAACAGATATTTTTGTGAGATAAAATCCTGTTTTGTTTTCAAGAACTTAATTATCCCCAGCACTTGGGAGGCAGAGGCAGGTGGATTGCTGTGAGTTCGATCTCCAGCATCTCCAAAGAGAGTCCAGGACAGCCAATATAACACAAAGAAGCCCTGTCTGGAAAAACTAAAAAAAAGAGGGAGAGAGAGAGAGAGAGAGAGAGAGAGAGAGAGAGAGAGAGAGAGAGGGAGAGAGAGAGAGAGAGAGAGAGAGAGAGAGAGAGAGAGAGAGAGAGAGAACTTAATAATCCTTCTTGATTGTTATACAGTTGATACGGTTTGTTATTTTGATCAAGGAGATAGAGATCTACCAAGTTAACAAATTAAAAATCTAAATAATAAATAAAAAAATACAAGTTTAAATTATATATGATTTTTCAGAACTACTGAGTAAAAGGATGAAGTATTTCCCAGGTGTGATGATTAGTTTTATTTTTATGATTGATTGATTAATTGACTGATTGAAACAGGATCTCTCTTTTGTAGCTTTGGCTGTCCACTTGCCTCTGCCTCCCAAATGCTGGGACTAAAGGTGAGTGACACCACACCCAGTAATAATTAGTTTTAATTATCAACTCACCACAGTCTTAGAATTACCTGAGAAGAGAATCATAATGCAGGGCAGTCTAGGCCAGGTTAACTTGTGTCACATATGTGGGGGTTGTCTTTCTTATGTTCATTAACATGGGAAGACCCAGCCGGTGTTGGCAGCACCATCCCCTAGGCAGAGGATCCTGATCTGAAGCTGAACAGAGCGCGCATGCATTGGTTATGCTCCATTCCCGATTACGGATGTGACACAACCACCTTATTGCCCTGATATGGTAGATTGCAGCTCAAATAAACCCTTTCTCCTCTAAATTCCTTTTGTTAGGATATTCTATCATAGCAACTAGAAAAGAAACTAAGACATTAGGCAAACATGCAAAGAGGAAAAAAAAGAAAAATATCAAAATTATTTAAATTCATACTTTATAAGATTTTCTTGTTCATGTTTTGAATTAGCTACAGATAGAAGAATAACAAACATTTCACAACTCATTTCAGTTATGAAACAAGTTCAAATAGACACACAGAAACTAACATTCAAGCTGGACATGGTGGTACATGCCTTTAAACCCAGCACTCAAAGAGACAGGCAGGAGGATTGCTGTGTGTTTGAGGCCAGCCTGGTCTACAAAGCAAGGTTCAGGACAGCCTAAGCCACACAGAGAAACCTGTCTTGAAAAATCAAAGAAACAAAGAAACCGACATTTATTTCTAACTAAGTTAATTGATATGAGCAATCTAAGTAGGTATAGAAATGCTTACATAGATTTTTCTATTTTTAATGTTTTTCTTTAAAAAATAATATTGCTCCAAGAGCAATTCAGTCTATCACTATCAAGATAAAATGTGAAATCTTAACATCAGAAAAGAAATTAAACATTGTTTTTAGTGTGGAAATTAAAACATCTTTCTTATGAAAGCCACTCTTCAACAGAATATTTTTAATCCTGTATCAGTATTGAAGTTTTCTTGTTAGGCCCATGAGACTGTTTAGTGGTAAAAGCCCTTGTCATATATGCCTGTACACTTGAGTTCACAGCCTGAAACCTACATAGAGGTGGAAGGTAAAGCTCCATGAAGTCATCCTCCGAACTCCTCACACCTACCATGGCACATGTACCCCACACACATCAGGTACATGCATGCACAATAATAACACATTTGGAAATTAAAATATTCCTGCTATTGGAAATATGGCCATATATATGGTTAATAAATAGAAAACTCAATCACCACATTAGAGAAAATAATGACAAAAAGCACCTTATCCAAAGGTCCAAGGCATTCGACAATTATACTTTGCTTTATGACCACTAGCAAGGTGTTCTGGGTCCCAGGAACTGATTTCTGGGAAAACCTGAAGCTAAAGCTCTACCCTGAGCTGTCTTTGTGCTTTTGTGAGTAAGGTGTTCCCCACTGTCAGAAAGACTCTTGAAATGCTTCCTCATTTCCTCGTTGGCTCTGTTTTTGTAAGAAAGGTCTCACGGGACAAGAAGCATGTTCTGAGCTTGGTTTCTTAATTCGCACGTGGTCCAAACTTCCTTTGTAGGGTCTAAATTATTTCTTCCAAACAGCCTGGCTCTGGTGAGATTATGTGTGTGTGTGTGTGTGTGTGTGTGTGTGTGTGTGTGTGTGTGTGTATGTGTGTGTGTGTGTGTTTGTATCTCTGTGTCTGTACATGTGCATACGTATGTCTGTGTGTATGTGTGTATGTGTCTGTGTGTCTCTTTGTGTGTTTTTCTGTGTGTATGTATGTATATGTGTTTCTCTGTCTCTGTGTGTGTTTGTGTATGTCTGTGTGTGTGTCTGAGTGTGCATGTGTGTGTGTATCTGCATCTCTATGTCTGTGTGTGTCTGAGTGTGCATGTGTGTGTGTATCTGCATCTCTATGTCTGTGTGTGTCTGAGTGTGCATGTGTGTGTGTGTCTGCATCTCTATGTCTGTGTGTGTCTGAGTGTGCATGTGTGTGTGTGTCTGTGTGTATCTCTATATATGTCTGTATCTCTTTGTGTGTATGTGTGTGTGTGTGTGTGTGTGTGTGTGTGTGCATGTTGGGGGAATAGGAGATTGTACCTGTGCTCTGACATGAGAGGGGTTGAGTAGGAGCACATGGTTTCAGCATCTTGGGGGATGGCGTGTTGAGGGTAGCCCTACACGAAGCTATCAACATTATAGGTCATCTGGGGTGACCAGTAAGCTGAGCTCGGTCTACTCTTGTTCCTGGTACTTAGCTTGCCCCTGGATGGGAGCTGTAACAGTGGGACTCACGTGTCTATGTAAGCAGGGTTGGCAAACCATTGGGGAGGAGGATAACTGCCTTGACTATTCCAGCCCATTCCAAGGTAGAACAGCCAAGGGCAGGCACATGGGTTTGGTGGAAGAGGAGTTAGAACAGTGTAGAGGAGAAGGGAAGGATGCCACAGTTGCTGAGGCTGTTGTTAAGGCTAACAGCTTTCTTTTGTTGCTAATACCTGAATGCTTCTTCATTCCTGTTGGATTGCTGACTCAACTCACTGATCTGGGTCCCAGCTTCTTATTGAGTTTTTTGGTTTTTTTGGGGGGGTTGTTTTGTTGTTTTTTCTTTTGATAAAACACTTTGGGTTTACCTTCAGTTTCTCTTAGTTGTGATTTTTGACATGGCCATTTCTTTATATAGCATATTGGTAAATATAATTCAGATATACAATTTGGAGACCTTTTTATTGGAGAATTATAAACATTTCTCATTTCCTACTTAATCCTATACTATTATGCCATAGAAGGAAATGGCATCAAGTTTAAACTTGGAATGTGGTATGTATTTCTTTTATCGGCATTGATCTCACTGTCTTCTCATCTTTTTCATCTTTAAATATATGGACATCTAAATTGGCAGTATGTTAAACTGAGTAGGTTGGACACTTCCCAGAATTCTGTTCTAGTTAGGGTAAGCTCAAAGATATTTGAAGTATATGCAATAACTTTGAAGATGTTTGGCAATGCACCAGGTGGTGTGTCAGCTCATAAGCTGTTGTGACTGGCTAGCTCACATGGTTGCTATGAAGCCTGGACTTTACCTATTCCAGTTCCGCCAGATCTCCCCTTAGCTTCTCTGACACCTGGCTCAGGAGTGTGTTCAGCTTTGAACCAACTTCCTTTGCAGGATGCTGGTAACGTCAGCACTGCAGAGATGGCTCAGTGGGTAAGAGCATTACCTATGCAAGCATGAAAACCTAAGTTCAGATCCCTATAACCCACATAAGAAGCCAAGCTAAACACACTCTCTTTAGCCCCAGCACTGTGGGTGGAGGATTGGGACAGGAAGTGAGATGTACCCCAACTCAAAGGAAGAAGGTGGGAAATGATAGAGCAGAACACTCAGTGTCCTCCTCTGGCCCCCCATGCACACTTGCAGCCTTACAGAGACTGTCTCACCACTCTCCGTAATAACATGAGATCATTCCTAAATCAGCGTCTTCTGTGAGGGTTGCCTAGGATGGGTCCCCAGTCAACCCCTGACATGCATCGCCATTCTTCTATGTTCTCACATATGCATTAGCTGTACAAATACTTCAACTTACTCCCTTATTAAAGCCTTTTAAAGATGTCAGGAAAGTCTGAGATCTTTTTCCCGTTAGGAACATAATTAACTAATTAATGTCAATCTGGATACCTCTGATGCCTTTGTTGAGGCAGTTAGCTTTCTCATAGCAGCCGAGAGATGGAATAAAAATCCAAACTAGCTATTTTTGTGTTGTTTCTCAAACTATTCTGTCATTTTGTAAAGATACTTTTAAAGTTATTGGTAGATTTATTTTTCTGTTTCAAATGACAATTTATTGCAAGATGGTATAACTAACTACAAGTTTAAACTATAACCTGGTAGTTTCAGTTGAGCAGCAAGTTGCTGCAAATTACTTATTCAAAAGCGATCACTAGACAACTCTGGATGCGGAGCAAGGATCAAAAATACCTGACTGGCCAATAGGATTAAGCCGCTAAATGAACCTTGATAATTTCTTGGGAAAGGTACACTGTAATTCAATAGACAGCAATACAGGAAGAGTTTATTTAAAACACTTATAAAAGGTAAAACAGATGAAAATTAGTTGAGTAGAAAGAATCTATTTGGAAAACAATTGCACTTTAAAAGCCTATAAAATACTGTTTATTGTAACCATTACATCTGAATTGAGGCACTCTGTGAACTCCCTCCTTGGAGACAGCTAAAAGCGCCAGCGTTAGTTACACTGTGCATTGCTAAGGTAACTAAGTGCCCTCCTCGCTGGAACACGCAGTCAACCTCACAGTGGACAAGCACTGTTAGACCGTTACAGGAACTAAGCTGAGATTGTCTCCTAATTTAAAAAATAATTTTCTAAATCAAATATACATATTTGGCACAGTGTTCATTTTCATTAGAAGATGTTTATTTTTAGCATAATTGCCACGAACCATGGACAGAGTTCTTCCACTAATGTTATAAACCTCAGTAGGCCCCTACAAACAAACAAAAAGCGTGGCAGCAATTTCCTGCGCCATGGCTGAGCCTGTGACTAATGCTGTAATGATTATGGGTAGGGGAGAGAAACACATAATTCCGTAGGAAGGTTATCTAAAATTTGCATTAAACTTTCAGGAACAAAATATAGTTTATTGTTTACTGCTAATGCATTGAGTTAGTGTGTAGAACACATATTCTATATTCCCCTAACATACAGTCTGGCACGATAAACAATAAAACTATTGTATAATCTAGATGTAAAAGACACACTAGTCACCTGCATCTTCTAAGAATCACAGAAAAGAAAGAGATCCAATTTCTCATTTGTTTTCACCACAGAGAAAGGGGAAGGAATAATTTGCCCAGTGAATTTTATTTTATTTTATTTTATTTTTGCTTTATGTAATAATAATTGGATATTTCAGGGGAAAAATCAATATCTTAACAGAGGGTGAAAATTGCCAAGGCATTATTTAGACACAGAACTCTTAGTGGAATTGTTAAATAGATAAAAGTTGCGAGCTCATTTCCTCTCCAGGAAAACACAGTAATTAAATTATCCTCTTTTAAATAGAGATTTTGCCATTAGCCTCTGAATTCATAGATGCCAACTTCAATATTCTCCACTTGGTACTATTAAAATTACCCTTCCAAATGTTGGGAAAATATTAAGGACATTATTTGTTTTTGATTAAAAGCCTGGCATTCTGCTCTGTATTAAAATTATCTGTATAGCCACTTTCCAGTTCTGATAGCCTTAAGTATGGATATTAAACCTTCAGCTGTCTTAATATCTCAAAGTAGACAAAACGAACATGTTCATGAATGCCCTAGGGTGATAAATTTTTTATATGTTAACTGGGTTCTAACCACATGCCTTACTCTGCAGGGTCCCTTTGTGAATTGTACTATAGACTAATTTTCCCACACAAATTCAAGGACAAAGATGGTGTTGTTTTACATCTATTCAAATGTAGTGGCTAAGTTTGCACAAATACTGTCATCTGGCTTTCTCTCATTTGTATTTTAATTTTATGAAGTAATGTCCTGTGTGCTCCACATCAAGAATTTTTATTCCAGAATAGGACTGCTAGGCTAGAGTCTTACTTAGCTCAGCTCAATCCAGTCTCAGGATTGTCTGCATGAAATGACTGGTCGATCCCTTTGGTTGAATCCTGTTACCAGATTCTTCCCTTTCTCTGCTCAGATATTTTTTTCTGTTTTTAAAAAATTTTTAATTGATAATATTCATACTACATCTCAATTGTTATCCCATCCCTTGTATCCTCCCATTCCTCCCTCCCCCCCATTTTCCCCTTATTCCCTTCCCCTATGACTGTGACTGAGGGGGATTACCTCCCCCTGTATATGCTCATAGGGTATCAAGTCTCTTCTTGGTAGCCTGCTATCCTTCCTCTGTGTACCACCAGGTCTCCTCATCAAGGGAACGTGGTCAAATATGAGGCACCAGAGTTTGTGTGAAAGTTAGTCCCCACTTTCCACTTGACTGTGGAGAATGTCCTGTCCATTGGCTGGATCTGGGTAGGGGTTTGATGCTTACTGAACGTATTATCCTTGGTTGGTGCCGTAGCTTGAGCAGGACCCCTGGGCTCAGATCTGCCCATCATAATGTTCTTCTTGTAGGTTTCTAGGACCCTCTGGATCCTTCTATTTCCCCCATCTCCCATACTTTTCTCACCTAGAGTCCCAATAAGATGTCCTCACCTCTATCCCACTTTCCTAGTAAGTGAAGACTTTCATGGGACATGCCCCTTGGGCTAGTGTCCAGATACAAGTGAGTATATACCATTGGTCTGCTCAGATATCTTATAGGTCTATAAAATACTATATAAAGCCAGTAACACTGAAATGTTATTTAAGGAGCATCACACCCAGTATTTTACAAACTAAGATTAATTCATATTAGAATCAGGTTTGCATTGAACATACAAAATGCACAGAGTCTTTAAAATAATGAATATTTGTCCAAGTATACAAAAATTAAAACAATGCTTTATAACCCAAATAATACCAAACCTTTCTTGCTGAGTAGTGGTGGCACAGGCCTTTAATCACAGCATTTGGCAGGCAAAGGCAGGCAGATCTCTGCGTTCCAGGCCAGCCTGATCTACAGAGAAAGTTCCAGAACAGCCAGGGCTACACAGAGAAACCATATTTCAAAAAGAATAGAAAACAAACAAGCAACAAAACAACTTAATCCCTTTCCTTTGGAATTAAGGGTACTTGATCTATAAGGAGACAATGGAGGCTTTCACAATTGCTCCATACCATATTTTTTTCTGAAATAAGACCACCTATTTAGTGAGAGTGATTAGCCAGTGAGGCAACTTTAGTGAAAGTGTAGGTCAATATTAATATGTGTTTCATTAGCAAAGCTGCACTACCCATGAGCAGCACACTTCCAAATGTATTCAAACAGGGCTCATTTGAAAAGAGAGACTTTTACCTTATTCAAAAGAAAGTGACTAAAATGGTAAAAGAATTTCAAAGCCTGAGCTATATGCAAAATAGTAAGAGGAACTTTAAGTCAAGAAGACTGAAGGGATCCAAAATCATGGCTTCTAAACATCTGAAATTATACCTTCCTGTGGTCCAAAAGGCAGCAGTGAGGTGCCTTCAGTCTAGACACAGAAAAGCCTGTTGCGCAGATAGACCAGTGTTTGCCTCACAGGTACAGGGGTAGATGGCACTTGAGAGCCACTGTCTGCTACTGCCACTGAAACAATAGAAACAGTCAAGATAACCAATGGGTGCCAAAACCAACAGCATGCGATTAGAAATGGGGTAACCATGTGACGTGTGGTGTGGAAGCCTTACCCAGGGCTTGGGTCTACTGGTATTAATGTCTAGTAAATAACTTGGACATGACAATAACTTTGCACTTGGCTCTGCATGACCGAACCCACAAGAACCATTGTTCTATTGCCCACTTCCCTGTACAAATCTCAGGTCTTTTCAGGGGTGCTGTGGTGTCTGTGTGATGTCCATGTATTGCTTTCATTTCATGTTCCCGTTTTTATTAGGCTTGTACCTTTTGAAAAAAATGAGTAATTGATGAAATTTTGCGTGCTGTGCCTCTAGTCCTATTTTTCCCATAAGCTTTAGGGTTTTGACTTCAAAATTGTGCGTACTTGGTCATTTTTATTCATTTTATTTTAAAATAACTTTCATTAAGTTTGTCTTGATCATATACATAAACATGCATTTTGGTTATTGTGACCTCTTCTGTCTACCCACCACCTCAATCAACCCCTACCTTGCTTCCCTGAAGCCCCTTTCTTATTTGTATTTTTTAAATTTTATTTTGTGACTCACTGAGTTTAAACAGGGCTGCCTGTGTGACTATGAGCTTGGATCTGTCCACTGTGGCTCAGTGGTTCATCTGTGAAATGGTATGCCCCCAGCCCCAGGACAACATGCCTGAGCGTTCTTTTGAGCATTGGTGATAGTCAAGCCATGTCTATTATTTTTAACTACCTAACGACTGGTCTCTTGCTCTATAAAATCTAAACTACTAGAGCTCTGACACCTTCAGCTGTAAATTACAGCTGGACACACAGTTCCCTAATGACACGTGTAAAACGTCCCTAGGCCACTGTGGCATCAGCTGTTTGTCTCAGAGGAGCCCACTGAAGGAGAAACGCACGAGAAAATAAAAGCACGTGCGCACATTCACTTTATACTTATTCTCCAAATTTCTGAAGAGAAAGAGGCAACGATTCCCCCCTCTGCCTCTTTGTGACCTCTCTGTACCCTCAGGGGATCTCTGGAAATCTACTTAACTCGGTTTCGGCTGGACGAAATTGATGGTTAGAAGGAGGAGGAAGCATATAACGTGATTACACGTGCCCCGATACTTCCTAGAGCAGCTCCGCGCTGCAGAGCCCCCAGGGATGATGTGTTGCTATTGCACAACCCGTACAGCAGCTTACAATTATACCACCGTTTGTCCCTTTCCTGCTTCAGCTCTAACTGAGTTACTTATCTAACGGTCCCATTAAAACCCACTTTAAAAAATTAATCAGTTATTCATGGGTTTTTGTCCATCTCTGAAGTATGTTCACCAGGAAAAATAGCCCGCATTTGCAACTTAATTGATGAGCATACATATGGTGGTATCTGATAATGCAAATAGTGATTCCTAGTTAAGTGCACCTTACATTTAGTAAGATTAAAATTATCTTTATTTTTACAGTTTTTCCTTCTAATGTGATTTTCATAAACACACTAAAATAAAAACTAGAGATTGTTTGCATACTAATTGCCATTATCAAATATCCATACAATCAGCATTGCCAGAGGAAATATAAGGGGCTTCATTGACTGAATTTTAAATGAAAAATTTTGTGTGTGCATATATATGTAAAATTGTTTCTAAAATTTAACTTTGTATGTTGTGGAAGTTATGTGTAAACATGTTTTTGTTTTAATCCCAGGTGTGGGATATGGGGGCTGCTCCAGTTTGTCCACAGCTGATAACTGCCTCCTGAGAGGACACATGATGTTTGTCAGCTGTACACTACCTCCTGTGGGGCCGTGGCCTTTGTCAGTGGGGATAAAAGCCAGACCCAGAGAGAGACTGGGGGCTCAGAAAGCAGAAGGCTGCTGAGGCTTCCCCGTGCTGCTCCTGGTTGCTGTTGATGCAGTGTGACAGAAGAAGTTGGAGAGATGTTGAAACAAGGATTGGATTTGCTCCTGCTCCAAGGAACCCAATGACCCTAAACAGCAGGAAGCAGCTAATGACAACTACATCCCCTTTCCCCATTAACCTTCTTTCCCTCCTACCTGGTGTTGGAAGGGATTGAGGTGGAGTAGGGAGAAAGAGATATGAAGAACCCGAAACAAAAAAAGAGTTGGTTCAATGTACACCAATATTTGTATCTTTATTTCTTTAATCAGACAACCGCACAATCATATACACACATATATACATACATATATACGAAGTTTAAACTACATAATTCTACACCACTAATAAAGCTTTCCTCTTTCTCTAGAATGCTTTAAAAAATGTTTCTGGTAGAGCTGGAGAGACGGCTCAGCAATTACAAGCACCTGGCTGCTCTTCTAGAGGAACACTTATCCCAGCATGGACATGGCAGCTCCCAGCTGTCTGTATCTCCAGGTCATGGGATCTGATGACCTCCTCTGGCATCACTGTGCATTGTATACATGTACGTGGTGTGCAGACATACATGCATAATTGCTTCTGCTCATACTGATCCTGCTGCCCCCCCCCTCCCTGTGAGCTGTGTGGATTAAGCCAGATAATCCAGGCAAACATAATCTTCTCAAAATTCAATTTAACTACATCTACAGAATCTTTCTTCTCAGGAAAGTAACATCCATAGACTTCAGAATTAGAATGACTCTCTGTCCATTATTCATTTTTATCACAGGAAACGGTTGGCAAACTCAAAGTTGTTATACATTTCCACATCTGCATTATAAATAATGTAAGGGCTGGAGAGATGGTTCTGTGGTTAACAATGCTTGTTGTCCTTGCAGAGTACCAGGGTTCAATCACCAGCTTTCATATGATGGCTTAAAATTGCTTATAACTCCAGTTCCAGCGGATCCAGTGCCTCTCTTTGGCCTCTACAGCCTCCTACAGCCTGTAGTGCACATGAACTCATGTAGGCATAGAAACACATACATATAAGGAACATTTAGGAAAATGAGAAATGGGCCTGGAGACACAGCTCAGTAGTTAAGAGTACAGACTGGTCTTCCAGGGCACCTGGGTTCAATTCCCAGCACCCACAAAGGTGGCTTTACAGCCATCTGTAATTCCAGATCCAGGAGCTCTGATGCCTTCTTCTGCCCTCCATGGGCACCAGGCATACACGTGGTGCACAGACATACGGGCAGGAAATACCCATACGCATAAGTAATTAAAAACTGAAACTAAAAATGTATGCATATACACATATCTTGCGTCTGTCAGTCATTGGAAGTTTTCTGAAAAGCAGGGATTTTACTTATAGTAACCACTCTTAATAATACAGTGATGTGATAAAATAAAGTTTTATTGTTTTACAGCTTTTTGTATATTATACAATAGCAAATGTTTAACTGTTTACTATATGTTAGCCATAGTGGGAATATTTTATTTTCTTCCACTGTGCTATGAAGCCAGTTCTATTATTCTCACTTTCAGATAATGAAAGATTAAAAGATTAGTTAAATTAGCAACAGTAATAACTATTGAAACTGAGGGGTTTTCCACCTTTTAGTATGTCAGTTACAACAGCATTTTATAGACATTATTCCATTAAATTCTCTTAAAACTCCAATGAGTAGAGCATGCTTCTAATCTGTACCTGTAGAAGACGTTAAATGGGCCTAAGGTCACACACTTGTAAGTGGCAGAACAGAGGGTCCCCTCTGACCTACTGGATTCTGAGGATCATAGTGTATTCTAAGGATCATAGTGTTAACCACACACTATATTAAGGCACTGGTCTGAGATTGTATAGTCAACATGTAGCAGAGCCGGTTATAACAAAAAATACCTCCCTCCTCCAGTCACCAAGGTGCTGTTCCTAATGCAGTCTTGGCACTCAGAGGCTCCAACTGCAACAGTCTAGGTGAGGGAGCATAGAGAAAATGCCTTTCTGGGTGAAATCTGACTGTAGCCAGTGTTTCAAGCTACTGCCATACCACGGTGTCTGGTTAGTTTTTGTTGGCAGCGTGAAACAATCAAGAATGACCTGGAACGACCTGGAAAGAGGGAGTCTCCAATTATCTAGATCAGACTGGCCTTTAGCCATGTCTGTGGGGGAATTTTCTTGGTTGTAGATGCTCATGGGAGGGTCCAGCGTACTGTGAGATGGGCCACCTCTGGGCATGTGACCTTGGGTTGTAAGAGAGCTGGCCTAGCAGCAGCCAGAGGGAGCGAGGGAGCTAGTAGGTATTCTTCCTCCATGGTTTCTGCCCTAATTTCCCTCAATCATGGGTTATCACCTGGAAGTGTAGACTGAATAAACTCTTTTTCCCCCCAAGTTTCTTTTGGTCATGGTGTTTATCGTAGCCAACGAAAGCAAATTGGAGAGAACCTAAACTTCCAGGAAGCAGCAAACGGTGATGCAGGAAACAAACAAACCATCAAAATGCCAAAATCAGAGTAGAAAGTTTACTCAGCAGGTCAGTTATGTACCTCTGTCACTTGCCTCGTCTTAGGGACTGTGTGCTCTTGTAGCAAAGGGCTGTTTGTTTGCAGTCATTTGTTTGATACTGTGCTCTGGCTGAGAAATGACAGTGAGCAGGGGCATCTCAAAACGAGCAACGACATCAGTGGTTTTGGTAAGAGGACAGCAGGAAAGCTCTTCAAAGTGTAGCTGCTTAGGATCGCTCCACTGTGCTCACAGTGCGAGGATGAATGTAAGATGAGGGGATGGAGAGAAAGCTAATGAGCAGATTTTCCACAGTATAATAATACCTCATAAGAATAGTGTTAGAACTAGCCCAAGGGACATGTCCCATGAAAGTCTTCACCTACCAGGAAAGTGGGATAGATGTGAAGACATCCTTTTGGGACTCTAGGTGAGAGAAGCATGGGAGATTGGGGAAATAGAAGGATCCAGAGGGTCCTAGAAACCTACAGGAAGAACATTTTGATGGGCAGATCTGGGCCCAGGGGTTCTGCACAAACTATGGCAGCAACCAAGGACAATACATGCAGTAAACATTGAACCCCTACCCAGATCTAGCCAAGGGGACAGGTCATTCTCTACAGATGAGTGAAGAGTGGGGTATGACTTTCACACGAACTCGGATGCCCCATATTTGACCGCGTCTCCTTGATGGGAAGGCCTGGTGGCACTCAGAGGAAGGATAGCAGACTACCAAGAAGAGACTTTATACCCTATGAACATATACAGGGGGAGAAGGTCCCCCTCAGTCACAGTCATAGGGGAGGGGACTAGGGTGAAAGTGGGAGGGAGGGAGGAATGGGAGGATAGAAGGGATGGGATAACAATTGAGATGTAATATGAATAAATAAATAAATAAATAAATTTTAAAAAAGAATAGTGTTAGATGCTTGGCATGGTGGCACACGCCTTTAATCCCAGCACTCGGGAGGCAGAAGCAGGTGGATTTCTATGAGTTCGAGGCCAGCCTGGTCTACAAAGGGAGTCCAGGACAGCCAAGGCTACACAGAGAGACCCTGTCTCGAAAAACCAAAACCAAAACCAAAAAAAAAAAAAAAAAAAAAAAAAGAAAAGAAAGAAAGAAAAGAAAAAGAGAGAGAATAGTGTTAGAAGGGTAAATATACATAATATTTACAAATTTGAAGGAAAATGTGCAAGACCTTATGTCAAAGGCAAACAAACAAACAGATCTTAAGGTAACGTTTTAAGCCTCACACTTACAAATTTGGTGCCTACATCATTCACCTGTCCTTCTGAGATAAGATGTGCTCTTGTCTCCCCAGCATGCAGGAGCCAGGAACTGTTTTTGATTTCATAATAGATTTTGCAGTAGAAGCTGGAGCCCCAGGTAAAGAGCATATGTCTTTTCCCTTTTTTCCTATATGAGTTTCAGTTTGGGTTTATGTTTCTGGCTTTAACACATTTATTTTCCCTTAAAAGCGTACTGGCTTTGATCCGTTGTCTTCAAGTCTTTGGCTCTTCGGCAAGCATGTGACCCATTTCTCTTCCTTGGGATATTTAAGGTCTCTTTTGCTTATTTTTGTTTTTTAAAATTTTACAAATACTTTGTTATTTCCTTTCTTCGTTGTGTTGTACCTATTGCAGGGAATTTTCGCTCTGAATGATTCTCACCTCTCGGTTTGGAGGGTTTCCCTAAGATTGTCTGTTCTCTCTTAATCCCTGTTTCTGATACTCCTATTGATGGAGTTTGTAAAAATCTCTCTTTGGAACTTATTTCATCTTCCTCTCTTTATGTTTTCTCCTTGCTTTATAATTTTACTCTTTGAGAAATTCTCTCTACTTGATATCTTAATTCTCTATTACATTCTTTCTTTCTCCTATTATAATACCAATTTCCCATTGTTGCATTTGTCTGCTGAATAGTTATAATATATAATATATTTGAATATATATATTTGAAATATATATTTGAAAGCACTCATCCAGTATTGGAACATTGTCTTATTGCTAGGAAAATACATACATACATACATACATACATACATACATACATACATAAGAATTTACACACACACACACACAGCTCTTCCATTTTGAGCTTTCCTACTCCTGCCAGCCTCTTTTTTTGCTTCTCTGCTTGGCTCTTTCCTGTCTGGGTTTCTTCAAACGCTCTGTGATCCCTCATGAGCCATTCCTATTTTTAAACAGAGTTCTGGAAGGCTGATTGGGAAGCTCTATTTGGGAGCAATGCTGCAGTCTTGTGAGGATCATGCAGGGACAGCATGACACCAGAATGTCTTGAAGTTTGTTTTCCTTTGGGGGGATGGTCAGTATTCTCACAAAGAGACACGTGTCTGCCAGTAGTCAGGGCTGAAACTGGTGACACACTGTTGATAACAAAGACCATCAGTTGTCTCTTCTTTTCTGTTTCCTGCCTAGATTATTGCTGATAAGATTTGACTGCCCAGAAATCTCTACCTCAGATCTCCCTAGTTCAGATTGTTCAATGACTTTGCCACAAACCAAGTGAGGAAACAAAGTACTTCACAAAATAGTAAAATAGTAGCCTGACTCACAGAATTTAAGATACATTACATATATTCTGTTTCCCCATACCTTCTCTGTCCCTGTTACAACAAGTGAAGGAGAGGAGGTTATTTGGGTTGTGGTCCTACACCAGACCTCAAGAAGCCAGACCAAGACAGAAGAGCATGGGTCAACTATGAAGACCTTCAGTTATTTATTTATTTATTTATTTATTTATTTATTTATTTATTTAGCACAGGGAGGTGAATATGCCTGTCCAAGTCAGAATGTAGTCACCAGGTTAAGTGAACAAAAAAAGAAAATCAAATGGAAGAGCTAAGAAGATTGCTAGGCTAGTTTTTGGTTTTGGTTTTGGTCTTTGGTTTTTTGAGACAGGGTTTCTTTTTGTAACCCTGGCTGCCCTGGACTCACTTTGTAGACCAGACTGGCCTTGAACTCACAGAGATCTGCCTGCTTCTGCCTCTCGAGTGCTGGGATTACAGGCATGTGCCACCAAAAAGTAATTGCCACACCATCATGAGGACTTGAATTTCAGTCCCTTTGAATAGGCTGTTTCTTGGAGCTCTCTGGCTACATAATAAAGCAGCCAGTGAGGTTCAGATTAGATAAGAGACTGTCTCTGTCTGGGCGAGAGTGACAGTGGTGAAGAACATTGGCTTTTCTTCCAGAGGACCCAGCTTCAATTCCCAGCACCCACATGGCCGACTGTAACTCCAATTCCAGAGGATCCATCACTGTCACATAGACATACATATAGGCAAAACACGAGAGAGAGAGAGAGAGAGAGAGAGAGAGAGAGAGAGAGAGAGAGAGAGAGAGAGAGAAAGACTGACTCTGTCTCAAAAAATAAGGTGGAAAGCAATAGAGAGAGATATCCAATGTCAACCTATGGTCTCCATATGCACAGGAATGTCACACACACACACACACACACACACACACACACACACACACACACAATTAAAGCAAATCTTATCAAACTTAGAATGGTCCAGTCAGAGTGGTTTTGCTTTGGTGCTGTGGGACCCATGAAACTTTCAATTGCACTTGTTTACAGTTTCTATTTACTTTAGTTCTTTTCTCTTCTTTTCTTTTTCTTTCTTCCTTCCTTCCTTCCTTTATTTTTCTCTGTCTACAAAACCAATCTTCTCCACTCAGTTATCAATGTTGTGACATCGGAAGCCAATGACAAGACTATAGTGATATTTTGAAAAGCTTGAGTCTTTGGAAAACTCAGGCTGAGGATGAGCTTCTTACTGTGTCCGTGCTGGGAGGTAGCCTGCCCAGGGACGTTATGAAGGGTACGTGCTGTCTCCTGAGACTGAGGTTTCACTGCAGTCCTAGATGAACTGCCATGTCAGTGTGCTGTCCTAAGCACTACTACCTCTTGTGTCGTTCTCTTTACACTTGGTACCTTTCCCTGCTGACTTTCTGCAGGGCGAGGCCTTCACCAAAAGCCAGCTAAGCCTATTCAATCTTGGACTTCTGTTCTCCAGAACGGAACCTCTTTTCTTTATGAATGACCTACACTAAAATGTTCTGATGTATGCACAGAAACCAGACTTAGACAACCATTACACTTAATTTGTTGACATATCGTTTGATCATTCATAGTGCTATTGTTATGTCTGGGTAGATCCCTTAGACTGTTAAAAAGGGTTATATCTAGGAAATGACTTGTGGAGAGAAAACAGTAGCACTGGAACCTGAATTTCTAAGTTTTACCTTCCCTTTAGTGAGCATTTATAATTTTACAAATGTAGTTGTTCTGTTTTTGTTGTTCTTGTTTTGTTTTTTGAGATAGTATTTCTCTGTGTAACAGCTCCGGCCATCCTGGACTCACTTTGTAGTCCAGGCTGGCCTCGAACTCACAGAAATCCACCTGCCTCTGCCTCCTGAATGCTGAGATTAAAGAAATGCACCACCACGCCCAGCTATGAATGTAATTTTAATGCCCCTTAGAACTTGACTGGTTAGCCATGAATCATTCCCTATCCTTCATCAGAATATTAAAATTAAAGTTTGAAGAGGCTTCTTGATGGGGCTGTAGCAAAGTGAGTGTCACATGAAAGTAATCTTTAATTGTTTTCATTATTGTTTTAATGACATAAGCATGCCTGAGTATTTATTTAAATAAACTTCAGTTTACATCTGACTCTGAAAACTAGTTATATTCTCCCATACACATCTTTCTATAGACAAAGTACAATATGTTTGAAAGTATTTTTCCATCAAATAAAAAAGTACTGTTATGTTTCCAATTGTCTCCTGTTTCCACCCACTTAAAAAAAAAGCAAACCCAAAAATTCCATTGCTACAAAAAAAAAAAAAAAACAAAAAAACACAACACTTTTCCCCTCAAAAACATTTCACAAGTTTTATAATTTGCCAGAGTGAAGGGGAGAGAAGTCATGCTTTATGCACCATCATAATTACATTTTGAGAAAATAATTTTCAGTAAACAGAGAAATAGAATGCTGAGCATTTTATTGATAACCACCATTTTACCACTTGCCTGGCTCTTTTGTTTTGGGACAAAAAAAGTAAGTTGAGGAGTTTCTCTTAGGATGACAGGCCAGATTCCACAAGCTTTCTGACAGGGCCCACATCAGCAACGGATGTCATTTGCTGTCATTCACTGTTCATTGTCAGTCTTCACACAGACTTTAGCACTTGGGTTATGTGTACTTCCATATTTCTTAAAGACACTCTGAATTTTGCATAGCAGTGGCCTACATATTGATGTAAACAACACTCCGTTGTTGTTCTGAGTTGGAGGGGGAGGATTTCTTGAAAAGAATTTCCTAAAAATTCTCAGCAGCTTTGTTCCTGGCTCCGATCAGAAGACCTGCAGCAGCAGCGGCAGTGGCAGCAGCAGCAATGGCAGTGGCGGCAGCAGCAGCAGCAGCAGCAGCAGCAATGGCAGCGGCAGCACCACCCCCACCCCCACAGCCCCTGCCCCCCCCTGGGGGGGGGGGAGCTTCCCACTGCCTGGAATGAGGTGTCCTCTGACCTCCTATTGTCATGACCTGTAACTTCATGCTAACTGCCTGCTCTGACACACCCCAGCTGCTCTTTATGAGCAAGGACACACCTTGGAAAAGCATTCAGGATGCTAGGTCATTTTTTCCATGTTATAAAATCGTATCATGGAGTTATGATGTGCTTTAAGCAATTAAACAAAGCTCCGATAAATACAGAACAATTCCTTGTTTATCCTCATGAAGGGCAATTGTAGAAAATGGAAAGAAACAGCTAAAAATATTCAGATATGAACTGGGCTTTGCCAAATAACTCATTCCTTTACAAAAAAGTAACTTTCAAAGAGATTTTTATCTGGTTGGTTGGAAACAGCCCAGTTGACAAAGTACTTGCCATGTGTCCTGAGTTTGACTCCCAGCACTCCTTTACTCACATACAAAGCCTGGTGGCATGTGCTTATAAGCCCAGAAATAGAATGCTGAGCATTATATTGATAACCACCATTTTACCCCATGCCTGGCTCTTTTGTTTTGGGGCAAAACAAGTGAGTTGAGGAGTTTCTCTTAGGATGATAGGCCAGATTTCACAGGGCCCACAGTAGCAACTGATGTCATTTGCTGTCATTAACTGTTCATTATCAGTCTTCACACAGACTTTAGCACTTGGGTTATGTGTACTTCCATATTTCTTAAAGATTTCTTAAAGGGTAGGAAAAACAGGAGGAATCTTGGAGATCCCAAAGGTTAACCAGCCTATCCTCTCCTAGTAGCTCTGGGCCCAATGAGAGACCTTGTCTCAAAAAAAAAAAAGGGATGGCTCTAGAGGAACAAAAGCTCAGGTTGACCTCTGACCTACGCACGCGCGCGCGCGTGCGCGCGCACACACACACACACACACACACACACGCGCACACACGGGGGAGGGTGGTAGGAGGGGATAACTAAACTTGCAGAGTTCTATTCTTTCTTCTTAGGTTTCATTGAATGGGCTACAAATCCAATAAGTGTTTCTTTAACCTGGAGAGCAGCCAGACTGCATGGTGAGTGCACAGCAGTGGTATTCCAGAATTCAGGTAGATCCCCACTCTGCTTAATACCTTGAGGCTTCTACCTCTACACACAGCCAATGCGCTGCTTCTCCTTCTCTGCTTCATGAATTCCTCCCAAAGGGCATTGGCTGTGGGAAAGATTAAGCTTTGTCACAGGTGGAAGCAATCTTGGCGGGCTTTACCCTTGGGGCACCCCATGAATACCTTGTGAGAGACTGTTTGGAGCCTTCCTGGGCTTAGAATTCAGGAAGCAGACCTGGGAACCCCACCGTGGCTATTGTTTTCCTAATTGACCCTCAACGGGAGAAGGAGACCGCCCTTTCCATGTGACTGAGGGAGGTGGGGAGGAGAGAACAACAAGTTCAGCCCAGGCAAGAGCTGTGGAGAGCAGCAACCGGGCCGGACCAGCACTCGGGACAGAGAGACACCTAAGGACCCGTCCCGTGGAACGGATACTGGAAGGTTCACTCTTTTGTCCCTTTAACGTTTTTTCCTTCTTGTGTATGCTAGTTGGGTTGTATAATAAAGTTTAATTGTTAAGAAACAGAGCCAACAATTGGCCCTCACACACAGCCAAAGAAAGACATGAATGCAGTTCTCTGCAACTGTGAGAACGCCATAAAACTAGGGAAATGAGGAGTTTCTCCAGCATTTGCTTATTAACTGATATTATTTTGCATAAATCGTGTCTTTTAATACTTATTGTTGAGTTGCTTTTACCTTTTCCGTTTTAGGTAACTTTTCCACATATGTGGCTCTTCCTTGTTCCTGGGGCCATTGCCCACCGGTCCTTAGGAACAAGGAGACAGAAGCAACGAACTAGAGATTAGGTGGCCTGCTAGCACAATTGGAAATAACCTTGTGGGACCAGCTGCCGACAGGCAGACCAATTTTATTCAAGGTGAAGGAGAGTTATATAGAACTTTGGTGGGGGGAGGGGGAGGGGGCACAGGGGGAGGGGGTGTGGAGGAGGAGTGGTGGGCGAGGAAGTCCAGGGTGGGCAAATGTCATTGGCAGAAGGGCTAAGGTACTGAGATGCCTCATTAGCGTGGAGAGGCATTCCAGGGATCCCAGGTCCTTGATGAACAGGTTCTATTGGGGGAAAGGGAGTTGACCCGTAACTTTCCCAAGGACAACGTAGTGACATTCTTCAAGTAGAGGGTGTCGGGTCTGGGATCACCCAGGCAGAGAAGAGGAAGCAGCAGTTTCCTTTGAGATCAGCATTCTGTAATCCAGAGAAGCTCACTAGGACAGGGAACAAACAACTCAAACAGCTTCATGAAGTCCCTGAAACCGACCCAACTCACTAGGCTCCTCCCTCCCCAAGAGCATATTAGCAACACATTGAATAAAGATTGTTGAAAGCCATTCTTGGATAAGCCCAGCTGCTTAGAAGAAGCAGTGATCAGCTGAGCCGCTCGAGAAGAAACAAAGACCAGTTGTTGAGTCAACTGAACCACCTGGGAAAGAGATCCTCCATCCTGCTGAGCTCCATTTGTGTGTGTGCTGTGCAGTGTGCTCCAGGCGTCTGGATTTTCTGAACTGTCACCCATGCTGGAGTAAGTTTTGGTAATGCATCTATCTTTGAGTCATTTCTGCTCCTTTTAACCCCTCACCCACATTCCTATAAGTAACTCCGACAACATTTACTGGTTCATCAAATTGGACTTCGGTGCCAGCATTTCTACAGTCTGTTTTCAGTTCCCTATCTAGGGTGAGTAAACATTTGTTCACATGTCCCCAGAAATAATTGTCACACTTCATCACTGGTTTCTAGAATCAGAGCAACCATGTTCATCCACAAGAGACCCACAGAAGGTCAGACTCCTTATTCCTTCTGGAAGGAGGAAGAGGTTCCCCCGCCACCCCCCCCCCCCCCACACACACTTCAGAGGGTTTTATAAGGTAAACTGTGGACTGGGGTTTGGGAGCTTTTGGGAGGGTAGGTGCCCTTACTAGTCCAGTGAGTCTTTTCAATGTTGCAACTTTTCTTCAGCTACCCAGGATATGGGTGTGATTCCTCAGTGGTGTGTCTTTCTTTAAGTTGCCCAAGAGACTTCCTAGCTGTTTAACTGCTTTTGAGTCACCCATAAGTCACTGCAACAAAATCATTGGTTCTCCACACTTGACTTTGAAACCTTTTCTTTGATGTGTTGGAGCCTTTTCTATCTGGGATAAATAGACATTTCTTTGTGGCACCATAGGAAAATTCATGTGACAAGTGGGCTATGTAGCAGGTTGGAGGAAATAAAAACTACTGCTACTTCTGTGTATCTACAGAATGAATGAAATCTCTTGGTGTGTGCCTCTGTAATGGGGTTAATGAAAAAACAAACAAACAAAAACCTCCTTAATATTAGTGTGATTATTTATTAGAGCTAAGACCAGAGCATTGTAATGACATGCTAAATTTGACTCTGAACATTTTGGCAATTAACTCCCAAACTCAATCAACTGCCTCATTGTTCTGTACCTCAAGTGTCAGTCATGATACTTTTATTTGAGAATAACAGACATTAATGGAGAAATTTAGAGCACTAAGCTGGAAGTGATGATGCTTCTGTGGATCTTCAAGTTAGAGGCTTAATTATAGCCATGAAGAGTTCATCTTTATGGCTTGCCCTCTGAGCATGGGCGCCACCTCCTCCTACCTCCCAGCGGTCACAAGCTGGCTGCATCAGCTTCAAACATGATGTGATCACACAAAAATATCCACAGGCTAGATGGACAGTGAAGAGTGTGTTTCCTGCCATGGCCTATTCTTAGAATCACTGTCTTCTAGATTCAGTCTCCGGCTTCAGGGGCTGGCAAGGCATCGCTAGCCACTCCATCAGTCTCTACTCAGCAGGATCACTGATGACATCCTGCCCCATCCGCCCCTACCCACACAAGGACTGCAGAGGACTCATGTCCTTAATAAGTGAGTGCAACCCACTGTACACTACCAATTTAGCTTGCTTTAACAAAGACTGCTGATTTCAAGTGAAAGAGGTGCAGCCTGCAGATAAATAAACAACACTGTGGCACAGTACAGTCTGCTCACACCACCAAGTATGTCCAAGTGAAATACCTAGTTTATTTTAAAATTTCATTACATTTATTTACTTATTTATTCACATGTTTATGTGGGGGCAGTGTATGTTGTCATGTGTGAAAGAACTGGTCTCTCTTTCTACAATGTGCAAATGGAGATCAAACAGGTTGTTCAGCTTGGTGGCGAGCTTTACCCGTTGAGCCCCCAAACCGAGTTTAACAGGATGGACAGACTCATTGAAAGTTAAGGAGGAAGATCATTATTCTTTTAAAATACATAATTACAATAGAATTCAATGGTGTGTTTTTTTCTTTTCTTTCTTTCTTTCTTTTTTTCTTTCTTTCTTTCTTTCTTTCTTTCTTTCTTTTTTTTTCCAAGACGGGGTTTCTCTGTGTAGCCTTGGCTGTCCTGGACCCACTTTGTAGATCAGGCTGGCCTGGAACTCACAGTGATCCACCTGCCTCTGCCTCCCAAGTGCTGGGATTAAAGGTGTGCACCACCATGCCCGAACCTCAATGATATTTTGAGAGAAGACTTCTCAATTAAGAATAACATTTGTTCATCACCTCAGTGCTCTTTGTGAGGAGAAGTGAAACATGTGAAAGCAGCCACTGCACTTCAGGAAGCACTGACACACTGGGGACTACAACCTAGGAGTGCAGAGTCCGCAGTTCCTTAATGAAGGGCACCGAGAAGATCACACCCATGTGACTCAGAGAGAACTGATGTGCTTTCAAAACACATTTCCTCAGATTTTTTTTTGTTGTTTTGGAAGAGATTTCATGTAGTTTTTAAAACTTCTTATAAAATAGAATAATTGTATAAAAGGCAGCAAGTTAATCCTTTTATCAGGCAACATAATTTTCATAAACTTAATTTTATAAAATATTTGGAAAATTCAGACGCTTCTAATAGTTTACATGGTTGGCATATATTGAACAAAATGATAATAAATTGATTTACAGTTGCATGTATCATATTCAGTAGGAAGCATGGCTGAGAGTAAGCACTGGAGAAACCAATATTGTCAAGAACATGGGCCTATATTCTTCAAAGTAGGGAAATGAATGAATTCTGGTCATGTGTTATGTCAGAGTGAAAGTGGTAAAACAAAACAAAACAAAACAAAAACAAAAACAACCTATTCCGTTAGGAACCAGCCTCCACCTGAATCTTTCCAATATCCCGAGCGAATATCCCGAGCGTCGTTTAGGCCCTAGTTCTTTGTCTCTTAGTAAATAGAACCCATGTCTGTGAAAGAGGCCTCATGTACTTTGCATGATCCACCAATAGAATCTATCTGTATGCTTTTCACTAATCCTTCCTCTGGGACCTAGCCCTGAGCTCTGTTTATCAGCCAGTAGAACTCATTTGTAAAGGTCACAGGTGCTTTGCCATCTTGGTAGGGAGTTTCTATGTAGCTGTGCCTAAGATTTGCTGTGATAATTGTCCCAAAGTTTTATGATGCTTAAGTGTGTAAGAAGAATAAAGCATAAGGTCAGACTCTGGGAGTCTTGATCCAGTGCCTACAAAGATGGGAGTGACTCAAGTTTCATTCTTCACATTAATTGTCTCCCTGCTGGCCGTGAAGTCTGTGGGATCTGAACAATAGTCTGGGTATATGAAGGAGAGATAAACCCGTTTTTTATATGATCCCAAGTGTGCGATGGGGAACGGTCTTGTGAGAGAACACGTGAGGTTAATCCATTAGAAGACAAACCACCTACCTCGTGCGGGGGGTTGATTGTTGGTAGCTGAAAAGATCTCGTGAACAGGCTCTGGGAGGAGACATATAAATGAGCCCAACACTGGAAGTGGGGCTTTTTGGAGACTTTGGATAGTTTTGGCTGTTCATCACTCCACTTCAAGATGCTCCTAGAGAGAACTGCTGGAGGGAAGGCTTCGGGGCTCTGGCTCCTGCTGAGGTTCCCTGCTCTGGTTACTCCAGGTTCCAGCAGAAGAAATCCTGCTGGCAACGCCAGGAGAATTGTTCCTCAGAACTGATATCCTTATGGTTTTGTTATTCTTTAATCCTCTTTTCCTATTTTTTAGGTTAGTCGGGTTATAAGGGACGTATGCTCAGTTAATAAGTTCATAATAAAATATATTGGTTAAGAAAACTGAGCCTACAGGTATATTTTCTGTGAAGGACAACTTTAACTATTGGAAATTGGTATACTTTGCAGGTATATTTTCAACAGATCTGTTTTGAGTTGCTCTTTTCTTTTCTTTTCTTTTTCTTTCTTTCTTTTTTTTTTTTTTTTTTTTTTTTTTTTGGTTTTTCGAGACAGGGTTTCTCTATGTATCCTAGGCTGTCCTGGACTCACTTTTGTAGACCAGGCTGGCCTTGAACTCACAGCGATCCGCCTGCCTCTGCCTCCTGAGTGCTGGGATTAAAGGAGTTGCTCTTTTCTTCTGGTCTATTTTATAGACATTAATTTTCCTTTCTGGAACATCCATTGGTAAATACTAAAGCAAACTACTCGCTATGTAGTTTTCCTTTTGATTTCTATACCAGATGGAAACAGGGGCATTCCACTAGACATACAGACATTGAAGTGGAGAGATGCAGTCTGCCAGCCAAAAAGTGCCTGGACTGGACCTTGAATCATAGCTTTTCAACTTCAATAATTGTTTCCTGTTGAGTAAGTGAGTGTGCTTTTGACTAGAAGGAACATTGGCTATCTAGCAATACACATGTTTTTTAGTCTATAGTAAGTGTATTTCAGGGAGGATGGTGAGAGAACTCTTAGGACTGACATTGACCCTTAGATATGCAGAGCTCAGAATATGTAACCCTGGAGAGATCCCTGAGGGGCTCACCATGATGGGGTGGGAGCTTCTCAAAGTCTGCAGATAATCTCTTGTTCTCCAAAACATGGAGCTGGGTAAACCTCTTTATACAGTAAAAACAAGTAGAGAAAACATAATAATAACCACACATGCAAAAAGCCCCACAGAACAGGTCAAACACATCATTCTAAAATATAGACTTAGACACAGGGGTTGGTGTTTTGAGACAGGGTTTCTCTGTGTAGCCTTGGCTGTCTTGGACTCTCTTTGCAGACTAGGCTGGCTTCAAACTCACAGAGGTCCACCTGTCTCAGCCTCCTGAGTGCTGAGATTAAAGTTGTGTGCCACCACGTATGGCAGTTGGCTCTTGGTGATATTTAATCTTGATTGTTAATGCAATAGGATTGAGAGACACCTAGGAGATTAATAAATCATGATTTTTGGTGTATCTGTGAAGGTATTTTTCAGGGAGAGCTAACTGAGGGAAAAAGTTCCATCCTGAAAATGAGGTGACACATCTAAAAGGTTCTAGCAAAGAGGAAGGCAGCCAGCAACACAAGCATTCTGCAGCCTTTGCTTCCCAGCCACCATCAGGTGAATAGCTTTGCTCTACCAAGTGCCCTTCTGACACAGCACTCGTGACCTAGAAGCAATGACGCCTGATGAGCAGGCAGTGAGACCTCTGAAATGCAGAAAAGGACAGAATTTATTCCTTCAACTTGTTTTTCTTTCTTCCTTTTTTTTTTTGGTTTTTTTTTTTTTTTTTTTTTTTTGGTTTTTTGAGACAGGGTTTCTCTGTGTAGCCTTGACTATCCTGGACTTGTTTTGTGAGCAGGCTGGCCTCGAACTCACAGCAATCTGCCTGCCTCTGCCTTCCAGGTGCTGGGATTAAAGGCATGCACCACCACCACCCGGCAACTTGTTTTTCTTAGTGTTTTGTTGCATGCATAGACACACAAAACTAGCACTGGATTGTTCTGAGCTAAAGGCATTTCAGAAAGTTAGGTGTGAGAGGTTCACTCTCATCTCAGCTCGCTCTTCTTCCCAGCTAGAGGTTAAACCCTTACATGGCAGATGCCCTTCTGGATGCAGGAAGAAGCAACAAATCTCTCAAGGGTGGGAAGTGAAAGCCTGTGAAGGCGGCATTTATCCTGTTAGTCACTTCTCCACTGAACTAACTCCAGGATCCTAACTCTCTTTCCCTCTTTATGTTTTCATGGATGATGACTTCATGTAATTGAGGATAAGCATTTGACTATGCTTCCTTGAATCTTCATTTTCTTATGAGGCCCATAAAACTTAAATTACATACATTTGCATGATTGCGTCCTGTTAACATACTTTTTCTCAGCTTAATTATCAGACCAAGCCCAAGACTCTAAGACGGAGGTAAAATCTTCTCTCCTGTCCTAGATTCCTATCTTGTCTGGTGAAGATGTAAAAACTGCCTTAGGATCTTGAAAAACATTACTACAGATCTACTTTTGGGTGACCTAAATTCAAGGAAAGATATTGTCACCAGAAATCAGGATATCTATATTCCCCTTTCTGTTGTTACAGTTGATTCCCCCCCTTAGACCAACACCGATTTTAATTAAAAGAGCAATGAAAAATTTGGCACCTGATGGCTATGTTAATTGGCTTTGATTGTCAAATTGAACGTATTTGAAATCACCTAGGAAACACATCTATGGGAGTGTCTGTGAATGAGTTTTCAAGAAAGTTTAATTGAGGAGGAATCTCCGCCTTGAGTGTAAGTGGCACCATCTTATAGGATCCTAGACTGAGCGAAATGATAAAAACAACAAGGTGAGCCATGCACAAATCCCATTGCTCCTCTCCTTTCTGAGTGCAGTAAGATGTGACTGGCAGCATTGTGCTCCAGCCTTTATGACATCCTATCGCGACGAACTGTGCACAGCTTTTAATATTGAGACAAAATAATCATTCTTTGAAGTTGCTTCTGTCCAGTCATATCCAAGAGGAAAGTAACTGATCCAGTGTTGTGAGTTAGATAACCTTTCATAAAAAGCAATGGGCTAACAACACTGCTGGGGAGTGGAGAGTGTCAGACAATAAACGTAGACACACATTTCTTCTTCTTGCATAACAGGCTGAAAAAACAAAAATAAACACCTCCCACCCCCGCCAAAAAAACCAGCTCTCATACAACAGCCTCCGTGTACTAAATTTGGAACCATAGATAAGGACAGAAGTGACAGGTCTGATTTCCAGCCTTATTCCTGACACCAACTTAATGATCTTAAGGAATTATTGTTGGCGGATCTCAAGTTCTTTTAATAAATTAAAAAAGATTAGAAGCTTTCCAATGGCCTTTAGTTTTAAAGCTTTAGGGTTTTATTCCCTCACAAGCCTTCAGCTCCAATCCTTATTATGTGCTTTGCTACCCACAACTAGTTTTTAAATATCTTTCAGCCACACTGATTAGAAGTGATAGGCTAATTCATGTGCTTCCCCTAGGCCCAAAAGTGTATCCCTTAAGAAACTCCGATGGTGAAGCCCCATCTCCCCTAACTGTGGCTATATTGGGGTATTTCAGGCTTTATGAGGACATGAAATTGTCTCTTGATCTCATGCCATTATTATCTTATTCTTTGCAATGTGAGGGCCTATTGAGAAGGTGTCTGTTACAAGACAGTCTCCACTAGAAATTGGATTGACTAGCACCCAGGTGATGGGCTTCCAGTCTTCAAAACTACAAGAAATAAGTTTCTGCTACTTAATCTACACAGTCTATGTTTTCTCTTAAAGTAAGATACTTTTAATTGCTAGCAGAGTATGTCCGTGGTAGCACAAGGCATTTCTGTCTTGGGGTCCCACAGAGTAGTAGTAGGCTTCTGGTCAAAAGGAGATGCAAAGTGCACATGCAACGTGTGTGGTGCTTTTTCCTTTCTGGCATTTGTCACCCATGTATACCACACATCATGCATTTCCCCAGCTTATGTAGGAGTCCAGCTTCATGAGCTACAGCCAGTTAGCTGTAACCTCATTTGTTCCTACCAGGTAATCCTGGCACTCACTTCAGACTTAGTAGGATAAACACGGCCATTAAGATAGTCATCTGAGAGCATTTTGTGCCATGCCTGGACTATTTCTTAACTGATATGTTAATAGTGTTTGAGAAAGCCCAAGTCCTTTCTTGTTGGCCATGATTCACTTTTGCTCAGCTTGGTATACAACCCCTTACTGCTGCCTTAGGCGTGGGCATTCTTTTGCTTGCTGCCACCCAAGTGGTGCTTCTGCATGTACGTCTGTAATTACTGGTGTTTTGTGCAATCCTAGATTTGTCTGCCTCTCTGTACTTTCTATATTGGTGACTGGTTCTCATATAGTGGGTTTTCCTGAAACATCTTGATTCTCAGGCCAAACCTAAAGTGAATTTAAAAGCCCTGTGTCTCCCGTATTACTGGAACATACACTGCTTCCTTCATTTGTTCCTCCTTTCTACCAGGTATTGGGCATAATGGTTGGCAAAGAGGATTCAGCCAATGGTTTCTAGAATGAGCTCATTTCATGAGTTAAAAATAACCTAGATCTAATAGAACAGCTGGATACTTGACCGAGATTAAGTTGGTGGCTGAAGGGGACATTGGACTCAGGGCCTGCCCTTGGGAGTTTGAGGAGATAAAGGAGACAGAATGGGAAGCCAGAATGCTGGTGTGATGTGCTGGCTGGTGTGATGTGCTGGCTGGTGTGATGTGCTGGCTGGTGTGATGTGCTGGCTGGTGTGATGTGCTGGCTGGTGTGATGTGCTGGCTGGTGTGATGTGCTGACTGGTGTGATGTGCTGACTGGTGTGATGTGCTGAAGTGCACACCTCGACACAGCCCCGGACAGAGATGAAAGGAGCCTCCTGGGCCCTAAGAATGGCAGATGGGAAGTAAAAAGTTATTGAGGCTATCGCTCAATTGCAGCGTCACCAGCTTTGAACTGAAGCGTTCTCTTGCTCCTAGCAGGCTATGATTTTTCACAGTTTGAACTCTGTATCATGCCCCCTTGGTATTATGGAGAAATAAAACTCTAAGGAAAACTAGCTCCTAGATGCTTCAGTGGGAAGAATAACACTACCACTTATTATGTGATCACGAACTATGTCTCCGTCTTTTTTGTTTTCCTCTTGTATAAATAGGAGTTAACAACAAGCTCCTTATGGCATCATGGAGATTAAATGAAAGATTAAAATATTTATTTGGAATGTGTATTTACTGTAAGCAATAGCTATTATGAAAAAAATAAGTAATCTAAAAATTACTTTTTTATATATGGTGCTAAGGATCAAGCCCAGGACCTTATAGAATGCTAGGCAAGTTCTGTGCTGCCGAGCCACTCTTCTAGTCTTCAAAACGATCACTTTTGTGCATTTAATAATCATTGCATAATCTCAATGCACTGATGCTCCACCACTGAACTGTATATACTTTATCTACACATTTTTCATTACAGTTAAGCAAGCTGAACAAATTGGCCACTAAAATATAAAACACCAATTCTAATTGTAAGAGAAGTATAGTCAGCCCTCATCTGTGAGTTTTGCATTCTTATGGTCAACAATCCAAAGTTAAGAAAATAATATTCAGAAACATTGCATCATGGACTCTGGCCATCTGGAACGATAAGCCTGATTAATTGCTTCTTTTACACTTTCTTTGGTCATGGTATTTTGTTACAGCAATATAAAAATAACTGACACATCTTCTTCCAGATCCAAAGGTACCTAAACACATGTGTATTCATATACACAAATGAAAATAATAAATTTAAAATGTAATACAGTGGATGAATATAGTCAAAGTATATTAAACGCTTATATACAAATTCCACAATTAAACCCTCTGCTTTGCATATTACACATGTGACAAAATACCATGACTAAAGAAAGTTATAAAAGAAAAAATTTAATTTGCCTTACGGTTCCAAACTGATAGAGCCCATGATGGAGGAGTAGAGGTGGCAGGACAAGCTGAGATGTCATATTATAATTCACAAGCAGGAGGCAAAAAGGGCACTTGGAATAGCAGCAGGCATTGAGGCCTCAGGTCTCACCCTCACTGACACACCTCCTTCAACAAGGCCACACCTCCTAGTTCTTCCCAAACAGTTCCACCAAGTGAGGACCAAGTATTCAAATACATGAGCCTGGGGTGCTATTTTTCCACCATAGAAAGTGTAAAGTCTCCTGGAGCAGGAGTTACAGTTAGTTATCAGCTACCTGATGGGGTACTGGGAACCGAACTCCAGTCCTCTGCAAGAGCAGCAAGTTGTCTTAGCCACCGAGCATCTCTCCCTCTCTCCTGTTATTCTTTTTTAATCTACTCTGCTAGTTAAATTTTATGTCAACTTGATACATGCTAGAGTTATCTGAAAGGAGAAAATCTCTGTTGAGGAAATGCCTCCGTGAAATCCAGCTATAAGGCATTTTCTCAATTAGTGGTTGATAGGGAGGGCCCAGTCCATTGTGGGTGGTGCCATCCGTGAGTTTGTGGTCCTAGGTTCCATAAGAAAGCAGGCTGCGCAAGTCATGAGGAGCATCTGTCTGCAGTCTCTGCATCAGCTCCTGCCTCTAGCTTAGATCTCTTGCTCTGCCTTTCTTCATCGATAGACTACAATGTGGAAGAGTAAGCCAAGTAAATCCTTTTCTCTACAACTTGCTTTGGTTTTTGTTTGTTTGTTTTGTTTTTCTTTTGTCATGGTGTTTCATTGCAGCAATAGAAACCCAACTAAGACACCTACCTCTTGTAAAATGTAGAAGAGGTAAAAGATTCTGGTGTTTACCGGGCGTGGTGGCGCATGCCTTGAATCCCAGCACTCGAGAGGCAGAGGCAGGCAGATCGCTGTGAGTTCGAGGCCAGCCTGGTCTACAAAGTGAGTCCAGGACAGCCAAGGCTACACAGAGAAATCCTATCTTGAAAAACAAAAAAGGAAAAAAAAAAAGATTCTGGTGTTTGTTGATTGACAGAATTTATATTGTAAAAATAGCTAAACTACCAAGAGCAATGTGTACAGATTCAATGAAATCCCATGACTGTCTTCACATAAATAGGAAAAAAATTCTTAAAACTCATCTATAAGCATAAAGCCTCCAAATAGCCAATGCAATTCCAGGAAAAAATAATAATACAAAGATATTGTAATACCTGATCTCAAACTATACCACTAGACTGGTTTAAATATGCCTGGTTTGCTTCATATTGCTGTAATAAACACTATTACCCAAAACAACTTGAGGAAGAGAGGGTTTGTTTTATCTTACTTTTCCACATTAAAGCCCATCATTGAAGGAGCTCAGGTCAGGAACTCAAGCAGAAACCGGAGGTAAGAAATGAAGTAGCAATCCTGAAGGGGCTTGGCTTATTGACTTGTTTCCCATGGGTCACATAGTTAGTTTCTTATACAAGCCAAGACCACTTGCCTGGGGGTAGCACCACCCACAGCATCATGCGGGGGGGGGGGGGGGGGGTAGCACCACCCACAGCATGTTGGGCCTTCCTTCTTCAATCATGAATTAAGAAAATGTCTCTACAGACTTTCCCAATGTGATGGAGGCATCTGCTAGGCTCCAAGAGGCTCGGGCAGCCCCATTCATTTCTCCAGCTCTGCCATCCACAGCACCCGGAACTTGTTTCCTAGGCTCAGCCCAGCACTCCCTGGCATCTCCCACATCCGGGGTCTGCACTGAAACTGTGGACAAACAGCAGCCTCTCCTGTCCCCGCTTCAGGAACTCCACTCTTACAACATGGTGCCCAGCCTTCGTTTTTCTCCAGAATCCTTTCAGTCCTGGAGCTTTCCTGCCACCCAAACTAGTACACATTGCCAAGTTGGGTGCCAGTGTGAGATGAAACTTTGCCCTTACCTCTCTAGACTACATTATTTGTGAGCTGACCATAAGAAAATATTCCCCAGAAAAAGAAAAAAAAAAAACCAATCTCACTTCAATGAGTCTAATCTCTTCTTAATCACAGCCAGTTTTCCAATCCCAGTTATACAGCATTGATTGTTACAGTAAAGCAAAGTTTTATTGGTCTTCAGTAGTCAGCTGGTATCTTGATAATCACCTTGTTAACCTCAGGTGACAAAAAAAATGACATATTCTTTTTTTCTTTCTTTCTTTTCTTTTTCCCCCTGAGACAGGGTTTCTTTGTATAGCCTTGGCTGTTCTGGACTCTTTGTAGACGAGACTGGCCTTGAATTCATACCAGATTGACATCTTCTTATTATTCATATTCTTCTTATTACTTATTGCTATTGATTTATTCACTTTGCATCCTGGTCATGGCCTCCATCCCTCCTCTCCTCCGAGGCTCCCCCTCCCTCCCTCTCTGCCTATCCCCCTTCCCCTATTCCTCAGATGATGGGAGTGCTCCCTTCCTATCCACCTCAGCTCATCAAGTCACATCAGGACTGAGCACATCCTCTTCCCCTGAGGCAGCTCCCCCAGGGGTAAGTGACTGAAAAGCTGGCAATAGAATCCATGTCAGAGACGGCCCCCATTCCCCTTACTAGAGGACCCACATGAAGCCTGAGCTGCCCATTGGCTACATCTATGTAGGGGGCCTAGGTCCAGTTTGTGCATTGTACTTGGTTGGTGCTTCAGTCTCATCAAGCCCCTCTGGGCCCTGGTTAGTGGGATTCGTTGGTCTTCTTGTGGAAATCCTGTCACCTCCAGGTCCTTTTCTCGTTCCTCCCACTTTTCCACAAGACTCCCTACACATCTCCCAATTTCGGCTGTGAGTATCAGCATCTGTGGAAAAGCGCTGCTGGGTGGAGCCTCTCAGAGGACAACTCTTCTAGGCTCCTGTCCCCAAACATAGCAGAGAGTCCTTAACAGTGTCAGGGGCTGGTTCTCTCCCATGGTGTAGGTCTTGGGTTGGGCCAGGCATTGGTTGGACATTACCTCAATCTCTCCTCTATTTCTATTCTTGCACATCTTGTAGGCAGAGTAAATTTGGGGTGGAAGTTTTTGTGGGTGAGTTGGTGGTCCCCTCCCTCCACTAGGAGTCCTGTCTAGTTAGAGGGTGTCCTCTTCAGTCTCCGTGGCCCCTGCTGCTAGGAGTCTCTGCTAGAGCCCCCCTTGTGTCCTCCCAGGAGCATACCCTGACTTAGGTCTCCAGCTTGTCACAGAGGTGCCCCCATCCACAGTTTCTCTTTGCTCTGCAGGCCTTTTGTTCTCCTGCCCTACTCTTCCAAGGTCTGATCTCCACCCTCATATTTCACTGTGCTCCCTCTCCTACCTTGTTACTTCTTTTCAACCACTACTGTTTTTTCTTTTATTTCCTCTTCTGAGTGAGATTTAAGCATCCTACCTTGGATCGTCTTTGTTACTTATCTTCTTTAGGTCTGTGCATTGCAGTGTTTTTATCCTGTACTATATGGCTAAAATCCACTTACAAGTTAGCATATGCCATGTGTGTCTTTCTGGGTCTGAGTTACCTCACTCAGGATGAATTTTTTCCTAGTCCCACATATTTGCCTGAAAATTTCATGATTCCTTTGTTTTTAATAACCGAGTAGTATTCCATTGTGTCAGTGCATCACAGTTTCTTCATCCATTCTTCAGCTGAGAGACATCTAGGTTTTGTTCCAGATTCTGTCTATTATGAATAAAGCTATTAGTTGAGCATTTGCCCTTGTTGCATGGTGGAGCATCTATTGGGTATATACCCAGGAGTGGTATAGCTGGGTCTTGAGGTAGAGCTAGTCCCAATTTTCTGAGAAAGTGCCAGATTTATTTCCAGAGTGTTCGTACAAGTTTGCACTGTTAAGAATTCTATTTAGCTCTGTACCCCATTTTTAATTGGGTTATTTTGTTTGTTTGTGTTTAATGTTTTGAATTCTTTATATATGTTGGCTATTAGTTGTTTGTCAAATGGATTGCTGAAGACTTCTGTTTCATTCTATTGACAGTGTTGTTTGCCTTACAGAAGTTTTTCAGTTTCAAGAGGTCCCATTTATTGATTGTTTATCTTAAAGTCTGAGCTATTGGTGTTCTGTTTAGGATGTTGTCTCCTGTGCTAATAAATTTAAACTCTTCTCCACTTTCTCTTCTATACATTTAGTGTATCAGATGTTATGTTGAGGTCTTTGATCCACTTGGACTTGAGTTTTGTGCATGGTGATAAATATGGGTCTATTTGTTTCTTTCAACATGTAGACAGCCAATTAGACCAGCAGCATTTGTTGAAGATGCTGTCTTTTCCCCTACTGTATGCTTTTGGCTCCTTTGTCAAAAATCAAGTATCCATAGGTGTGTGAGTTTATTTCTGGGTCTTTGATTTGATTCCACTGATGCACCTGTCTGTTTCTATGTCAGTACCATGCAGTTTTTTACTACTATTGCTCTGTAATATAGCTTGAGTTCAGAGATGGAGATAACTCGAGAAGTTCTTTTATCTGACATATTCTTACTAGAACGCATAACATAAATATCCAGGTAGAGTCTATGCGTCACTGTGAAGTGTGACAAGGCAAACCTCCGGCATCTGCAATGCTCTCAGCCATTAGTTTATAGGTAACAGCCTCAGCAAGTCCTAGTCTGGAGCTGAAGGACTAGAGGATTTCTGGATTTTAGTCCATATTAGAAAACCAAGAAGCTGTTATTTGACGTTAGTGAAGGCAACGGTGGCAGCACCGGGATAGACACATTTACCAGCAGAAAGCAAAGGAGAGCAGGCAAAGAAGCTGCACTCCATTCCGTGGACCTTGTCATCCCTAAGGCTGCCATTGGAAGGTCCTGCCCACTCTGGAGAAAGGTCTTCCCCTACTTCTCACTTAATTCCCAAGGGAAATACTTCTAGACCCCACAGAGAGTCGTGTTTCTTAGTTAATTCCAGATGTAGTAATGCTTACAAACAGAAAAATGTAACTCAGAGCTGGGGAGTCCATATCATCTCTTTCAGAATTTTTATCATTCAGGAAACTAGTAGCAATAAATGTTAGTAAAAAAAATACAGGTGAAAAGGAACATCTGTACATTGGTGGTTGGGAGTGCAACTAAGATGCAAATCATTCTGAAGTGTTCAAAAGAAACCAAAAAACCACCATGATAAATAAGTAAACAAAAGAAAATTGCCATATGGCTCAGATTTACGACTCCTGGGAATATACCACAAAGTATCTAAGTTAGTGTACTGCAAGTCACCTGCCACGAATATACCACTAAGTATCTAAGTCAGTGTACTGCAAGTCACCTGTCACGAATATACCACAAAGTATCTAAGTCAGTGTACTGCAAGTCACCTGCCACATCTGTGATTATCATGGCACTACTCACAGCAACCAAAGTGGAACTAACTTATGTGTTTATTCATGAATGAATAAAGAAAATACAATACATGGATGTCATAGACTTTTATCTAGCCATAAAAAGAATAAAATTATATATTTGCATGACAATAAATGGAACTAGAAATTATTATGTTAAGTGAAAAAAGCCAGACTCAGGCCAGAAAAAAATTTGCATGTTTTCTCTCATATGAGATTCTAGATTAAAATATATTTAAGAGAGAATCAGAACATGAGGGAGCACACTAGAGATGGGGAGAGAGAAAAACAGGCAATCATGAAGTGGATTAGATGGAAGGGACTGACAAACAGCCATAAGGGCAGAATGGGAGGCTATTTGGAAGAAGGAACAAACGAGATCTGTAGGCAGGGAAAGACAGATGGATAAGGATAGTGAGGATTGATAAGAACAAAGTACAACAACATATATGAGCCTATTAACTGAGCCTATTAACTAAAAATTAATAAAATGTTTTTAATGGATGGATTTAGAAATGCAGTTGTCACTGAAAACATGTAAAATAGTTGAAATATGGATATACCAATATATAAAAATATTTTACAACAAATCCTAGTCTTAGTTACTTTTTATTGCTATGACAAAGCACTCATGGTAAGGCAACTTAAAGAAAAGAGCATTTAATGGGAGCCGGGGGTGTGGTTTGATTAGGCTCCCACAAACTCATGGGTTTGAATGTTTGACCCATAAGGAGTGATACTATTAGTAGGTATAGACTTGTTGGGGTCGGTGTGGCTCTGTTGGATTAAAGTCTGTCACTGAGGAGCAGGCTTTGAGGTCTCCTGTGCTCAGCCTATGCCCTGTGTGGCACACGGTCTCCTTCTCCTGCCTGCAGTCTAAGATGTAGAACACTCAGCTCCTTCTCCAGCACCATGTCTCCTGCATGCTTCCCACCGTGATGATAGTGGACTAAACCTCTGAAACTGAGAGCCAGCCCCCAATCAAATGTTTTCCTTTTTAAGAGTTCCCTTTTTATGGCACAGCAATCAACCCTAAGACAGGAGACTTACATTTCAGAGGGTGAGTTCAGGACCATCGTGGTATGGAGCGTGACAGCAGGCAGGCATGAAGGCTGCCGACTCACAGGTATAGAGAGAGAGCCAACTGGAATGACATAAAGTTTTGAACCTGCAAACCCACCCCATAATGACACACCTCCTCCAAAACGTCACACTCCCTAATCTTTCCCAAACACCTCCACCAACTGGGGACCAAACTTTCAAGTATACTAGCTCATGGGGTCATTGCCATCCAAACCACTGCAGTTCTCCTGCATTAGTGAGACTTTTCAGCACTGTGGCAAAACAAAAACAAAAACAAAAACAAACAAAGAGGACAACAGCTGAGCCCGGCCTTGATTTCTGAAGTTTCAGTCAGTGGTTAGCTGACTCTATTACTCTTAACTTTTATGTTAAGTCAGGGTTAGTGCGAGGCAAAGCTGAACGTGGCAGAGGTAGTGTGTAGATGAGGAGGGTGCTCACCTCATACACAGGAACTACAGAGGATCATAGTAGATAGGATGGAAGGGACCAGATCATGCTCCTGACCTACTTTCTCTAGCAAGATAAATCACTTCCAAAAGTTTCCACTACTTAGCCGGGCGTGGTGGCGCACGCCTTTAATCCCAGCACTCGGGAGGCAGAGGCAGGCAGATCGCTGTGAGTTCGAGGCCAGCCTGGACTACAAAGTGAGTCCAGGACAGTCAAGGCTACACAGAGAAACCTTGTCTTGAAAAACAAAACAAAACAAAAAAAAAAAGTTTCCACTACTTCATTAAATGGTGCTACCAGCCGGGGACCCAGCACTCAAGACAGGAGCCTGTGAGAGACACTTCCAGCTCAAGCTATGATGCTTTACTATTTAACATCACTATTAAAGTTACATTCAAAGCTGGGAGTTTTGCTTAGTGGGAGAACAACTGTGTTCTTAGTGACTAGTTTATTAATAGGTTTCACATGCCATGATGAAAAATTCTTCTAATTTTTCTATTATCACCTAGACTCAATTATTATTATTATTATGATGATGATGATGTGTGCATGTGTTGCATGCATTATGTCCACTGAGGCAAGAAAGAAGGCAGTTGAAGATGGTCATGAGCTACCATGTAGGCACTGAGAACTGAACCAGGATCTCCTGCAAGAATAGCAAGTGACCTTAAGTACTCAACCACTTCTCTAGTCTCACTTTGATAATATTTTGTAACAACTTAGCATAGTTAATTAGTTGCTCTTTGTAGCTTATCATGCTATAGTTTTACCTGCCTTTTAAAAATATGATATCAAACTCATTATAATTTAAAAGGTGAAGTGTTGCCTCAGTGAATAGCAGGTATTTTCCCAATTCTGTGTTCTCATTAACTAGTATGATATGTGCACTTATGACTGTGCTGTTACAAGTCAGAGTCTCGGGGTTCATTAACATCACGTTTCTGATGAAACATTGCAATTTTAATTTTGTCTTGAATTTCTATGTATATGAAAAAATTCAAGCAATATATCTGTGGTTAATAATATTGGTATACTCTCCTTGATATTTAAATTCAGGAATGATTAAATAGACTGGAAATAATCATGTCTTGCATGGAGTTCACTGTCAGTCACAGGTCAATATTTCAGCAGGAGAAAGAGTTGAGCAAAGATTTACAGGTAAATTGTACTTCCTATGGGACAGAGATAAAAATATACCCAGCAATGGAGTCATCTTTAATAGATTTGTAGGGAGATGGGGGAGGTTAATAGGAATATAATTATCTCCCAGCAGGAACCACTGCACAGACCTCACTCAAGTCTAACCATACACTAGAATGCACATTTGAGGAGTAAAGCACTGGCCTTTAGCTGGTTATTCAGAACAGATTTCCTATTTAAGAGAGAGGTACCTTATCCCCTATAAGAGCCTCCCCCCTATTTTTTGGAGTCACCTAAAATTGAGTACTTGCTTACTCGACTTGGAAATAAAACTGTGGCCATGAAGACTTGAGTTCCAATTGGAGCTTTGATGTCAGTGAAGAATTTTGCTATGATTCAGTGAAAACGTATTTAAATTGTGTAGCTATGTTTGTTTGCTGGGCATCAACTCCATGGATCCCTCCTCCAAGTTTCACGTTAGTTCTCTAAGGGGATGAACATACTGCTCTCCACTGCTATTACATCCTAGGGGTTCAGAGTTCTCTTTGTAAAATATTTGCTGTGCTTTGAAATGTGGCTGATAGCTTTCAGACCTGGTTATCTAACCTCTGTGTTAAGTTGTCTCTAAAAACAGCATGGGGTTCTATTCTCAACCACAACAGCCATAGTGGAAAGAAATGGAACAGAATGGCTCAATTAGGAAAATCACTCAAGTAGTAGGGCTAGAATTCCATAGAAGATCATATTTTTTTAGAATGTTATTTAGCTAAAAGTAGGCCATACTGGGTGACATAGATCTTGGCTTAAGAGAGGGTGAGTGAGGAGGGATTCAAGTCCAGGCCGAGCTTCATCCAGAGACCCTGTCTCAATACATCAGACAGCAAACAAAACCCATTTGATGAAGAGACAGGCCATGTGACAAACTCTCTCAAGGTTGGCTGGATCCAAGCTTTTCTCTATCAGTCTACCAGTAGACTCTGGAACTATTTCATTAACCTGTACTGGTCACTTTTTTATGGCAGCACCGGATTTCCCTGATGACCGTAGTTTAATAGTAGACAGTGAAACCGGAAAGTATGAGTTACCCACATTTGTTTGTTCTCAAAACTTATTTGGCGCGAATGATTCTCTGGAATTTCATGTGAACCCTAAGATCATTCTTGTCTATTTAAAGAAAAGGTTGCTGTAATTTTGCACATTGAATATATAGATAACTTTGGGGGGTATTGTTAGATGAATTGAATGAAGTTGTGGTTCACATTCAGTGAGATGAAATTTATAAGGTACACTATTAGATTCAGGGACAAGAAAGGAGTGCTGGCAGGTTAAACATTCTGGGCCTAAGTAAACAGATTTTTTGAGACCTGGCTTTGCCACTCTAAACTCCATTGAGAACGCAAACACAGAGGCAAGATGATTCTACTTTGTTAGGCCTGTGAACACCAGCACCTGGCCAGTACCACCCAGAAGGCACAAACTGATTAGCTTATTATTCCTAGAAGTAATGGATGACACCCTGTAAACTTATCAGAGTAACTTAGGACAATATGAGCACATAGATGCATTAAGATCTTAGGAGGAAAGCCACGCCTGGGAACTTATTTAACGTACCAGACCAAAGTATATGCCTTGCCTCTATGTCCTCCATTGTCATGCACTTTGCTTCTGCAGTTCTACTGTCCCTGAGGCTTAGCTTAATTCTGCCCAGTGCCTCCCCCTGGGCTTGCTCACATCTTCTTTATGCATTTGTAGGAACACTCTGCATCTGCAGTAACCTGTTGTCCACCTTCCAATGATGCTTCTTTGGAACTTTTTGACCCCTATGGTCACTTCTTTAACCCCTTTGCAGCCATTACGTAGCCAACATGAACAGAAGGTAGGTATAGATACATTTACTCTGTGATCTAGAATGTGCAATCTGAGAGCTAATGTTAGTAACTAAGATTAGAATAAAAGAGCCTGTGTTTGCTCAGCCAGCTATCAAAGGAAATCAGTATAGTTGGCAAACTACTGCCGATGGAACTGACATGCAGCTTGTGGATTTATTGCTCTTCTATAAATTCTGACATTGTGTAAAGATGAATGAGCCCGTTCATGCACTTGCCACAGCACGCTCATGACAATAGTTCATTTGCTGTTTTGAACAACATCATTTGAGATGTCCTTGGGAAAACCGGAGCTATCTAGGTAGGCAATTTTGGTTTTATTAGTTGTATTGATGATTCTTGACTTCTAGCCTACAGCAAATGGATCCCAAGGTGAGGTCTTCTTTTACTGTGTCTCTTCAATTTTTCTTTCTCTCTTGCCTCCATAACCTCTTAACTGTTCATTTTATGGACTCAAGCTAAAACAAACCCTACTTTTCCTGGTACCTGAAAGTGTTAGGTTTATGGTTATTGCCAACTAGATTTTCAGCAAAGAAGCTGCACCCACAAAGGCTGATCTGCTGATTAAAACTCAGTGAAATGGAGAGGCTAGAATGCTGCAGGTCCAGAGGCTACTTACCCAATCCTGGGCTAGCTTCACCATGCCCTCCCCAATAGCCATTCCTTGCCCACCTCTGTTAGAACTAACATCCTATGAGTAAGAGACTAAAACCATTTTGGAATCTATTAATTTAGCAGGCTACTGGCTTTCACCAATCCCCAAATGAAGATGTCATCAGATATCATCTGAGGTCTACAGAAAAACTCTCAACATCTAGCTGTACACACTGATATATTTTTAATTGCCTTAATCAGTGACTTTCTTTGTCCTATGAAACTGCTTACACAGTGGGGCATGGAATTTGGGGTGATTTTAATCTGTGTTCTCTGGCCATGGTTACTTACGTTTGGCTCTAGAGGAATACCGCCTCTTTTCCCTTTAACAAGAGAGAAGCCAGATTGAATAAATCAGCTGGCAGAGTTTGAACCAGAACAGATGAGTTGAATCAGTCAGCCCAGAGCTCAGAAAGAACAAGTAAGGATGATCTTATTAAACAGTAAGTCTCAGAGGCTGAAAACATTCTAGGCCTAGGTTGCCGTAGATTGTATGGAGGCCAGAGGTGTCCAGAACTAGGCCTAGTTAGCAGACAGAGGCAGGCATCCTCCGAGACAACTATTGAAACAGACAAATTGAAATTCATTTTCCTGAAAGTTGTGTTTTTGTTTTTCATGGAAATTGTGTGTGAAATGAGTTGATGTTTCATATCTACAAAAATCATAACCAGTCCTGCACTGCAGGCACTATGGAGAAGACAAGCGCAGACTGTGTCTGATTTGGCTGGTGCCATTGCTCCCTGGGTATCTGGAACAGACTTCTTGGCTACCAAGTGTTCCTTTCAGTTGGGAGATCAATTTAATTAGTGAATAATCCTAATCTACTAATTTAGCCAACACTTCTTTTGGGCACTGTATCATTTAGCATAATGTTTTGAGACTTCACAGAACCCTGAAAAGTTTCTGGGCAGTGTGCCTTCATTTACTGAATCACTGTGGCCCCCTAGTATTTAACTTTTCTGTGGCTTGGCACTGCAAGGTTTTCAGCCAAACCTACCGATGCCTGTTTGCTAGGACCGGTTGTCTACAAAGCACCTGCTTTCCTGGGAGAGGATCTGATTACTGAGACACAGCTAGTTCTCACCAGGGAAGAGGCTTAAATTTCTTGGCCTGCTTCCTGCTTTGTCAGACTGCCCGTTGGTCTTTCTATTTGTTGTGCTCAGCCCAAGTTTCTTCCTTCTCTTTTGTTCTGGAAAGGTCCTGCTGTGAATCGCTCTCTATTTCCTTCATTCTCTCCTTCTAAGGCAGATCACGCTGTGCCCAGCCCTGGTCCAGATTGTGCTGTGATCTGAATACAATGCACCTAGTTCCTGCTGCCATCCCAGGGGAGTCTTTCAGCCACAAGGACATCTAGAGTTAAGCCTGCACCTCCACTTCACTGTCCCTGGCGGCAACTCCTGTCTTCTTCTTTTGTTTCTATTCCGGGTACCTTTCTCCCTTTTTCATTAAAGGGTTCCTCTTGTAATCATGAAAGGCAGGCCCAGTGAAGGCAGGGGAGCTTTCAAGCCACTGCTTTGTTCCAAGGACAGCTGGTTCCACTAATGCCCTCTTAAAAATGGAAAGAGTCCCACCGGGGAAATCACCTGAAACTCAAAATACTTTCTTGCAAAATGGAAGCAGAACCTACCCTCTGTGACCCTGGGCTGGAAGCGGTGTTTCTTCACATCTCAGCTTCTCCCTGCAAAAAAGAACAGAGTGGACTAGATTCGTTTCTTTATTTTTGGCAGGTGGATACGTAGAATGTGAGTCTCCTGAAAGCCTTGGACTCTGTCTTTAGAAGAGTGCAAATCTGAAAACACCTATGAAAGCTCTAAACAAGTCTGACTGACACGCTGGAGATCCAAGTTTACTGAGCTAAAAAAAAATAATAAAAATAAAAATAAAAAAAATCCTAAGTACAGCCTTTAAAAAATTCATCTTGAAGCTTCATGTTCTGAATGTCCCTCTTGAGTCTCTTGGCCTGATTGAGAACGCCCTTAGCACTTATTCCTCCCTCAAGCCCCATTTCTGTGAAGTGTCAAATGTTCTCTTTGCGACTAGTTAGTCATAAAGGGTCACCTTGGGCAAAATCACAGAATTGTAATAAGACACTGTAGAAAGTAACCCCCGTCCCCAAATTAAAAAACTTGTTTTTTAGGCCCCAGCTTTCAAAATTTTGGTAAACTGGATAACATAATTGTTGCCATTTTAAGTATATATTTTGAGATAGGGTTGTGTCCTGCCCTAAGTCACTCCACACTGTATAAACTCGTGCTTGCCCAAGTATTGCGGTGCCCAGCAGACTCCACTTTGAGGATGGAGGGTGACTCTGCACTTGGGTGAATAGTTAAAGGACACCCTTTGCCTGGTAATCTCCATGCAGCACAGACTGACACATAATGAAGTCATTATGTTCTTATTCCTGGAAGTATGAAGGGTGCCATATTGTTGGGGTGAACTGGGATGGTAGGGACTCATGAGTTTATTAAAATCATATCAGGAAAACAAGCCTGAGAACCTTATCAGATATATTAGACCAAGGAAAGGGTATATAAATCCCTCCCCTGGACTCCACAAGGAGGTCACCACAGCACAGTGATAGTAATGGCTCCTGCCATCTGACCATCCACGCTGTATACCAGGTATGTGAGCCAAGGCAGAGAATCCCTGACTGTCTTAGAAGCTTCATCTTGTCTCTATTTCCATTCTTTTTGTTTTGTTTTGGGTTTGTTTGTTTGTTTTATTTTATGTTTGTTCGAAGCAGGATTTTTCTGTGGTGCCTTGGCTAGCCTGTACTCCCTTTGTTGACCAAGCTGGCCTTGAACTCACGGCAATCTGTCTGCCTCTGCCTCCCTGAGTGCTCAGGACTAAAGGCGTTCACTACCGAGCCCTGCTTCTATTCCCATCCTTGACTGTTGACATGGCCTCTCAGTCAGTCCTGTTCACCCACCTAGACCCGTAATCCACCCATCTGGAGATTCTTGCCTCTTTGCCTCTGTAGCTGGACTCAGCACTACTTGTTGGACTCTGCTGTTAAGGTCAGGGTCCCTGAGCTTGGTGCTAAATGACGGACTCTCTTCCTCAGCTGGGTTCTCTCCTCTCTGCCTGATCTGGGGAATCCTCCAATGCTCCAATGAGTGTTACATAGCCCTCAGGGGGATTCCAGGCCCAACCCTTTCCCAATAAGAAACTCATTCAGTGTGCATGTGGGGATTCCAGGAAATACCTTACTCCATGCTAATGAGATGTCTTGGTAACTTAGCTTTCAGCCAAAGACCTTTTTTTCATACCTCTAAACATGCCTGGCGTTCTCCTCCCCACCCGCATTGGATGATTAAATACTGTGTTCCCCTTTCGCGCTGCTGCATGTAAATGAAGTACCCTCCCTCTCCCCCCCAACTCCTAGCACCAGCAAATCGAATACTTTCACCCCCATCCCCCACCTCACACACACTGCCCAAGGTTTATAATGTGCTTGATACACAAGGTAAACTCTCTCACTCCATTTCTTCACCATGATCGTTTGAGACTCATCGTTTATTCTGGGGAAGGAAGGGTTCCCCTTCTGCTCAGAGAATCCACTGCTGGATCCCCAGGCTTGACCACTGGTCAGGCCACACCCGCTGGCCACTGTGAGCTCCTGCCATTTATCTGCATGTCAGGGTGGATCAGTGCTGCCATCTTTCTCATTCTGTTCTGTCTACCACAGTGCCCATCTGTGGAGGAAAGCGCTGGCTTTTGTCAAAGCCGCCATTCCATCCACCCAAATCAAACAGGGCTCCCACCTCTGCTTTGGACCTCTGAGGCCTTCTTGCCCCTAGGCTTGGGTTTCTGAGTCCTGAGCTCTCTGCGGCCACCTGGCCTGCGGCTAGCAGCCTACCTACTGTGGACTGCCACATTTACTGTGGAAAAACCCTTTCTCCTGCATCCCAGTCGAACCAGAGATCTTCTTCCCTTTTGGTCAGACACTACCGGAGCACTAGACCCAGCGCTTTGCTTCACTTCACTCTTTTCTGCCCTGGAAGCCAGTGGTGCTCTGCGCTTGGATTTCCTCTGGAAGTGCATGCACGCACATCAAGCTCCGTGCTTGCCAGCGGCAGTGGCCGGAGCAGCAGTTTAGTCTGACCCTGCAACAGCAGATAAAGCGCCTCTGAAGAGACGCTGTTTGGTTTGCTATCTCATCCTCACAGAGATTCTATTTATTTTTCTATCAGCTTCTCATCTTTGTCTTTCTAGGCTTATCGAAAACTCCTCAAACCTCCTTGGCTCTTAAAGCCTTCGTTGTCATTCTGTATCTATATAGGTATAGCTCTCTGCATATCTATATCTATCTATGGATGTATTAACAGTGGGGTGTGTAATGAGTGATCTGTGCGTAGTTATTATTGGAATAAATGCATTTGTGTGTTGGTGGATGCCATTCAGGAAGAGCTGCAGCTGACAGGTGAGCTTCCTGGAGATGGCTCATGTTTTTGCTTGGCTGCCTTGGTTGTACCTTGGAGAGGCATGGCCCCAGGGCCCTCTCTGGATTGCTTCTTGCTGCTGCTGTGCCGTCTCATGTTTGTCATTGCTGTATTCCTCATATGTCTGGCCTGGTGTTATTGGCTGTGGGGAGACCCTCACTGCCCATAGTCTGGTGTGACTGCTTCCTGGATATTAGCCCATTGATTTTGGCTATTTTCCTGCAGGTCAATATGAAGATGAACTTTCATGGAAAAATATTGTTAGATGAATTAATGATTTTTTTCAGAATTCCTGATTTGATTTAAATACTTTTAGAAATTTAGGTTAAGATGTTTTTGTCAGTGGCTCTGATGTATAAAATCTTGATGAACAATTTAAAGTTTAGAACAGCATGCTCTTGAGCCAGGTGTCGTGGCACATGTCTGTAATTCCAGCACTCAGGAGGCAGAGGCAGGGGGCGTCTTTGTGAGTTCAAGACCAGCCTGGTCTACAAAGTAAGTCCAGGACAGCCAAGGCTATATAACAAAAGCCGTCGAAAAGAAAAGAAAAGAAAAGAAAAGCACACTCTTAATAGTTGGGCTAAGGACTTTCTGAGGGTAGGGAGCAAGAACAATAGCCTGAACCAGCACTGACTGACATGATTCCTTCTCTGAAGCTGGACTGGTGATCGATCATAAGTAATTTCTTGTACTCATTTTGTCCTCAGCTTCCTGATATGATTTAATAAAAATTGCTAATGAGTAGATGTACACCTACAGGATTTAAATTAGAAATAGCTGATTGTTTTATATATAAATAAAAGTTTAGATTTATTATTTTTTAAGGTTTTTATAAGACTATTATTATTATTATTATTATTATTATTATTATTATTATTATTATTATTATTATTTTTGAGACAGGGTTTCTCTGTGTAACTTTGGCTGACCTTGAACTCACAGTGATCCATAGCAATCCACCTGCCTCTGCCCCCGGGGCATGGGTATTAAAGGTGTGAGCTTCCATGACCAGCAGATTACTTTTTAAGATAACTGATTCTTCCTTTGTAACCTCAAATTGCAGCCTGCCAGTAAAGAGAAACTGGCTGGAAAAAGTACATTGCTTGCTTTCACGTTGTTAATCTATAGCAAGTTGCTTAGTTACAAATGTATGTGGGTTCTTGGAAGTAATTTGTTTTTCACCCATAATACATAAAACATTTGAGCATATGAGGTTTTGGGGGAACATGTTGTTGCTCTTTTTCCCCTAAGCATACTCATTGTAATTGTTCACTTAAAGAAAAACAGAATGTACCCACAGTGAAATTACAAAAATTATTTATTTATTTTTATTTTATGTGCATTGGTGTTTTGCCTGCATGTATGTCTGTGTGAGGGTGACAGATCTTGGAATTACAGACAGTTGTGAGCTGCTATGTGGGTGCTAGGAATTGTACCTGGGTCCCTTGGAAGAGCAGTCAGTGCTCTTAATCACTGAGCCATCTCTCCAGCCCCACATTGTGACTTTTTTTTTAATTGCTTGAAAGATTTTTTTTGAGATATAGAAGCTGTGGAGAATGAATACATTTGTAGGAGCTTGCTTGTTTGAATTTGCTCCATCTACCCAATATGTATATGTATGTGTGTGTAAAATGGTTGGACTTGGCTTGTTGGAGGTTTGCACCATCCATGCAATATGTAAAGTATATCTGTCTGTCTGTCTTGTGAAGTTGTTGGAACTTGCTCGTTGGAGCTTGTCTTCCTTTATCTACTAAGTGTGTGTGTGTGTGAGTGTGTGTGATTCTTTCCCGCCATTTCTTTTTTCCTTATCACCAGCCAGCCCCTAAAGAGTTAAAAGATTTCAAAGAGTTCTGAGTCTCTGGAGGACAGGTACAAGCAGTACTGGCTGCAGTTGCCAGGAGCCATCAGCTCTGGCTTCTGCTGGCTCGATGCACACATCCTCAGTCTACTCTGACCTGCAGCCGCTGGTCTCCACCAGCGTGTGCCTTGGCCAAGGTTGTCAAGGAAAGTGGAAATATTTGACAAATTGCTTCCAACGAAAACTCCATACATTATGAATTTACTTTTAATAAAGTCTGATATTTTAGACAATTATATAAATGTTTATATGTTTTTATGATATTGTATGTTAATGATCATATAGCTTAACGTCATTATGTACAAGCACACTGCTATCTAAAGATGAGCACTATTTATTTCTGGAATTCTTTTCTCTTACAAAATTGAAGTACCGTAACTGTTACTCATGTGGAGAGAGGATCTCCGTTGCAGGTTCTTGGTTTCTTAGAAGGGGATGAAAATATCAGGTCAAGAGAAAAAGTTACGCTTTCTAAAACAGTAGTTAAGAAAGCCAGCAGGCTCAGCAGTGGAAGTCTGTGTGCCGCAAGGGAGAAACTTTGTGGGCACATAAATACATATACCATTGGATTAGTTATTTGTCTTACGACTGCATTAAAATACTTGATAAAAGAATCATAGTCACAGTCAGGCAGCAGAGATAATGCTCCTTCTTGCTCAGTCTAGGACCCCAGCCCATGCAATGTGCCTCCCAGAAGCACCACAAGACCCAGAGCTACGGACCAGATAATCCCTGACAGGCATGCTCAATATAAGTAATGTTCCACACGAATGCCTGGGGTTAACGTAATACAGGCAATTCTGCACAAGCATGCTCAGACGTTTGTCTCCTAAGTAATTCTAGATTCTGTCAAACTGACTGTGTTAACCATCTAAATCATCAACAGTCACATTTCATCCTCCAGGTGGGTGTTTTTTAGGTTGTAAAACAGGTCTTCACCCTTAATACAAGAGGTCCTAGCATTTTCTTTACCACTGAATAACTTTCTAGTGACTTCTTAAATAATGTCCTTTTGAAAATGAAATTGATTGCTCAGCGGTTAAGAGCACTGGGCTGCTGCCCTTGCAGAGGAGCTGGCTTTGATTATCGGTACCCACATGGTGGCTCACAACCACCTGTAACTCCAGTTCCAAGTGACCCAAAACTATCTTTTGGTCTCCATGGGCAAATACACATGCAGGTGGTGTGATGACATACATGCAGGCAAAACACTGATACACATAAAAGTGAAATAACAAAACATATTTTGAAAAGAAAATAAGTGTAAGATGGGTTGTGAGGTGTGGTGTTCAGGTCTATGGACGAGACAAGTGCTGGCCACGGTTAAAATTGAGTGTCATAAATGTTTTGGTATTAAGCATGGCTCATGAGCTGCTTTAGTCCTCTTGTTTGAGATAACATTAAGAAAATGAACACTGTCTCTATGCAGTTTTTTTTTTATAGCAATGTACTTTTGCTTTTGTTTTGTAGCTGTGCTGACATTTATGCTTTTTGGCCACTAAAATGCAAGATAAATATAGGCTGAGAGGTTCCCATTTTTTTCCTATGACTCCTTACTTTTCTGTATTTCTAGACTACATCAATTATGTCTTCTGTCTCTACAAATTTATCATTCTAAAGTCTTCATATACTATAAGTAGATTTGAAATGGGGAAGGGGAGATGGTCATTGAGAGTAAGCAGGCTTCCTCGGTTTTGGTGGGCTTTCACTCGAGTTAAGATGCCAGAAGCCCCGGTCACATAAAACTTCCCCCCAATTCAGTGGAAATTTAAGGAATGAATTTCATGGATAACAGGAGGAGTTTAGAGTTTAGAGAGGAGCGCCATGATAGGCTATAGGGGGAGGGAGTTAAGAGAAGGAAGGAAACAGATACTATGTAGCTGGAGTGGCTCTATGCAAACAGGGTACTACTAAATTGCTTTTCTAGAAATTTTTATAGGTCTTAAAGCAGAAACTGGGCAGAGGTATGAGGAGGTGTTCAGTCTAGTTAATCTATCTAACAGATGCCCAGGTACCTCTCAGTGTTAGTCACAGCCTAACTTGTCTTCTAAGCAGTAAGGTTCATCCAAGAAGAGAAAAACAGAAGAACACACGAGTCCAGCACAGGAACCAGAGGCCCCTTCTGGCCTTCCTGGCATGAAGTCAGGACAGAACCAAGGGCATTCTCAAGTTTCTGGGGAGGACAAGAATCTTTTGAGGTTTATGTCTTACACTGCTTCAGCAGTTTCTATCTCCTGATTTCACCAGAACCACAGAACTTGTTATTTTGTGAGAGGCCTACTTTGCTTATCATAATGTAGCGAAGGTTTGCTGACATTGTAGCATTGCCAGAATTCAATTGTAAGGCTGAATAATATTTCATTATATATAAGGGCCACCTTTTGTTTACCCACCCATCTGCCAATGGACAATTACATTTCTTCCACATGCTGCTAGTACTGCTGAGAACAAAAGTTTACAGGTATCTAGTTGAGTTGTTGCCTTTAAGTCTTTTGAGCGTATACTCAGAAGTGATATTGCTAAATCAAATGATAATTATATGTTTATAGCTTTGAGAGGTAGCCATGTTTTTCCATAGAGGCTGCACCATTTTACACTCCCTTCAAAAGTATATGTACCTTAGTGTTTCACCACATTATTGTTAAAACTTATTTCGTGTTCATTTTGATGGTTGACTTCTAATGGGTGTAAAATGTCACTGTGGCACCAACCATGCAAGTAAGGTACTATTGAGTTCTTCCTCCAGATTTTTATTGTGGCTTTGGTGTACATTTCTTTAATGACTAGTCATTTACAATAATAACAACCCTTTGTGTGATTATTTGCTAGTTGCATATCATCTTTGGAGAAATGTCTAGATAATTTTTCTCTTTTTCATTACAGTGTGCATCCTACCCCAAACTCATATGTTAAAGTCTCAATCCTCACATGATGGCAATTTGGAGGTGAACTCGTTGGGAGCTTATGAGGTCATGAAAGTCAAGCCCATAGGAGTGGATCAGTCTTTGTAATAAGAGACACTGGGGCTGGCAAGAAGGACCAGTAAGGAAAGGCACCTACCAAGCCTGACCTGAATCTAATGCCCAGCATACCATGAATAGAAGGAGAGAGCTGATTACTCCAAGTTGCCTTTTGCATCCATTGGAGCACTGACTACACACACACACACACACACACACACACACACACACACACACACACACACAACGTGAGCTCAACGTGTGAGAATGCTCACTCTCATCCTTCTTGCTACATAGAACATATGGTAGACATCAAATAATGTAAAACCGGAAATGAGCTGGATCTCAAATCAGGATTACACTGTGCTTAGAGCTGATAGCAAGTGTCTAGCTTGCTGGGGATGCCAGAGAAGGCGCTTCTGAAGGGGGACCATGAATTAGAACCTTTGCAGGTAGGGCAGGTCAAGAGAAACAAAAGTGGGATAGAAGAATAAGTATTTCAAGCACAAACCAAAACCGCTCAAAGGCATTAAGAAGGTACAAGGGGAAAGTCAGAACTCCAGCTAAGGCCAGAAGGAGTGGAATTCAGTGAGAGGAGCTAGAGAAAGGGCTGCTCTGTCTGGAACAGACTCTTCAGTGCTGTCTCTGTTCCAAAATTCATGGGAAGCCATTGAGTATTTTTAACAGTGTACTGTGGAGGGCTGATATAATAACATGTGTTATACCTCATGATGTGTGCTGATTTCTTGGGGTAAGCCAATCTGAAGCAGCATATATGTTTACATAAGTCCATAATTTAGGTGGTCAAATAACCTAAGAAAGTGGAATTTGTTATTTTAGATGTAGAGACTAATATGTCTCTGGAGCATAAGGACTGAAGAATTGTATAGAAGATATATGTTAGGGCTGAAGGTGACCGTGTTTGTCAGTAGTGAGTTTGGAGACCTTTGTATTTTGGAAAGGCTTGAATGTCCTTCCAGGGTTTGGCTTGCAAAGGCAACGGCTGGCACCACTGCTCTATGATAGTGCGAACTCTGAGTGAAAAGGAGGTTGGAAAGAAGACTGTTTTATAGTGTATTAAGCTCAAGATACCTTTTAAGGAGTTCAAGTAAAGATGCTGAGCCTGTTAAACACACCAAGATAGGAAAGATGTTTTCTTCAAGGATGTCAAATACACACAGCCAAAACACTAAGAATGTAACATTTATATAATTCCTGATTTTGTCATGGTTCTTCTTGCTAAAGGTAATTTATTGTATATATGTGTAATAATATAAATGTATATGTAAAAATATGAAAAAATGCTGAGCCTGGACCTCTCCACCTCCTATGATGCTGTAGTCACAAGTGCCCTTCAGGGTGCCTGCTTTTCATGTGGGTGCTGGGGAATATAGACACCTCAGGTTTGTATCTATGATTTTTTTTATCTACTGAGCCATCCCCTCGTGCCCAGTCAAATATATAGGATTTTATAGCTTGCTTCATTACTTCCCTAAATGACGTTTCCATTTAGTAAGTATCAGCTCCTCTTTCATCTGTTTTGAGACAGGTCACTATGTAGCCTTAACAGTCTTGGAAATTACTATATAGGCTAGTGTCACCTCGAACTCACAGAGGTCTGCCTGGTTCTGCCTTGTGAATTCTGGGGCTAAAGTTATGCATGCATGGAACCTCATTAACTGTTAAAACGTCACAATACTTTGTTGTATAGATATAATTTATTCCTTCTACTCATCCATTGTTTATAGATTCATAAATTAATGAACATTTCCTTTTTCTCCCCTCCAGGACCTTGTGAAGAAGTCTACTATGACTGCTTGTATACAGGTTTCAAGACTACATATGCTTTCATTCTGATGAGACATACCCAGAAGTGGCAGTTTGGGGTTGTCTTATATTGATTTGGGAACTAATAATACTAGATTATCTTTTTGAGGATCTTTCTATTGTTTTTCAAAATGGCTGCAACATTTTACATTTTTATCAATAGTGCAAGAGATTTACAAGTCCTCCACATCCTAGTCAAAAATTGATCTTCTCTTAGATATGTGTAGTAATGTAAAAATAAATAATTTTTAAAATATATAAAAAAATAAGATGCAAGCGACATAAAAAAAATTGCTGTCCTCTGACCCAGCAGCATTTCCCATGGCCTCAATGCTGTGTGGCTGTCACCTCACCTACTTAGTTCCTGAGCACTTCCTTTTTTTTGTTTGTTTGTTTTTTTGTTTTTTCAACACAGGGTCTCTCTGTGTAGCCTTGGCTGTCGTGGACTCGCTTTGTAGACCAGGCTGGCCTCGAACTCACAGCGATCTGCCTGCCTCTGCCTCCCGAGTGCTGGGACTAAAGGCGTGTACCACCATGCCCGGCTCTGAGCACTTCCTTTAAGCCAAAAAGAAGGCAGTGTACTCACTCCCTGTTCTCCCGGGCCACCCACCCCTAGCAGCCAACAATTTGTCTCCCAGATCTCGGAGTTTGCCTTTTCTAGAGATGACTTTGTCTATAATTCCTAACTTCACATGTTAATCTAATCGCTAACAGGTCTGACACAGGGAGTCAGAGGAGTTAACTACAGTGCAATGAGACCACAAGGGTGAAACTAACTCTGATTTTATGACAATAAGAAGAGTCACCAGAGCGCTCTCTCCCTCCCTCCCTCCCTCCCTCCCTCCCTCCCTCCCTCTGCCCGCCCCCCCTCCACACACTGAGGAAAGGTTAGGAAGATACTCTCATCTGAAACTCAATTTTCAGTACCTTCCCTGGTACTTGTCAGCTTCCAGAGCTGGAAGAATATTTTTGGCTTAAGCTGCCCAGTGTGTGGGATATCAGCCTGAGCCGACCCACAGACCTATGAGTGACAGTGAACCGGCCAGGCTTTCACGCCTTGCTTCTCTGGAAGCACAGCACTGTAAAGTTTCCATCCCTGCTGTGCCAGCCATTGCTTCAATCCTTATTACAGGGGAGTAACATTCCACTGCATGGGCAATCCATAGTCTGTCTATTCCTTAGCTGACAGTCGTTTTCACTTTTGTAAATAGCAGTGCTGAAAGTGTTTGTTTTCCTTTCTCTCTGGTATATAGTAGTCCCTCCTGATCTGCACGCCACACATTGGAAGACCTCGAGCGGAAGCCTGGAACCTCAGAGAATACCGACTCCCATTTGTACCAGGGTTTTCTCTGTTGTAGATCTGATATCTGTAAATACCTGATAAGGTTTAGCTCATTAACTAGGAATAGTAATACATTAACAAAAATGATAAATGATTGATTACAGCAATACATCCCGGGAGGTTTTGTGGGTGGGCTCTCTGTTACAATGCTTCCTGAATATATTCACATCCTCTTTGTTGTTGTTGTTGTTGTTTTGAGACGGGGTTTCTCTGTGCAACCTTGTCTGTCCTGGAACTCACACTGTAGACCAGGCTGGTCTCAAACTCAAGAGATCCACCTGTCTCTGCCTCCCAAGTGCTGAGATTAAAGGTGTGAGCCATGACCACCCAGCATGCATTCACCCTTCTTATGATGACGTGAGTGGATACAGTGCCCGTATGCATGATGAAATGTCAGCACACACAGTGTGGAAGTGGCAGACAAAGGAAGCCTCACGCTTGGATGGGATGGAGCGGGATAATGTGATGTTTCATCATGTTTCTCATAACAAGTGAAATTTAAGAAGTATGAATTATTTTGGACATAAAAAGACAAAAAACACAGACAAAGGAGGGCTTGTGTATATTCAGGAGTAGTTTTGCTAGGCTGTGTGGTAATTCTATGTTCATATTTTTGACTGTTTTCTATAATCCTCCACCACTTTATAGTTCCAAAATGTTCCAAATTCTCACCAGCAAGACTAACTCTCCCCCTATCTGATGCAGCTAGATTATAATTCTGTCTGGTTGACTCGTGTTGGGGGCCTTTCCATGCATTTTTTTTTAATCATTTATGGTAGGTCTATTCTGATTCTTAGCCTGTTTTTAAGTTGAATTCTTGTTGAGCTCACTTTATTGCTATGTCTTAATTAAGAGTTTAAAAAATAAATGTAGGACAATATATGTCTATGCAATATATGATTTACAAATGGTTTTTTTCATGTTCTGTTACCTGTCTTCATTTCCATGGTAATATCCTCATAAAACAATGAACATTAAAAACACAATTCTTAGTCTATTTATACATACACAACAGAAGAGGGCATTAAATCACTTTATAGGTGGTTGTGAGCCACCATGTGGTTGCTGGGAATTGAACTCAGGTCCTCTGGAACAGAGGTCAGTACTCTTAACCTCTGAGCCATCTCTACAGCTCAAGCATAAATATTTATTGCTAATATTTTTTTACTAGGAATTTCATAGTTCAGTTTATTTTGTTCTTTGGTACATTCTATACAGTTATCTGCACAGCGTAAGGGAGCAATACGCACCCCATCCCTACCCTGTGGATACCTAGTTCTCCTATTTATTAAAACAGCTACTCGTTGTATTGATGCACTGGTTCAGACAGCCAGCTAATTATGGGTGTATTTGTTTCTGGTTTCTATAATTAAGAAGCATATGCACTAGCTGTACAATGGGAACAAGGCGCAAATTCATGTGGCTCTACTCTTGGAGATATAATCATCTTTTGTTCCAACCTCCCTGCTTTAAAATGGCATAAAATATTTATCAGCTTTCTATTTTCATATTGAGAGGATAAGCTAGAATTTTATGATGCTTTTAAAAATTAAATATTGTGTGAATTCATGGCATGAAGTTATGGTGCTTGATTTGGATAATTTATAAGCGGGGAATGAAACCTCAGGCTTCAACCATTTTTTTCTTCCTAGGAATAAGTATTATTAATAAATTGTGACCTTTATTCTTAAATAACATAGGCTGGCATTTGGGTAACTTTTTGAAAGATACACAGAACACAGGCTTGCCAGAGAGACAATGCCTGAAACCTCCCACACCTGTGGCTCGAGCCTTATTTGTTTAGGAATCTTTATTGTTTGCTCTTTTTAAATGTTGTCTTAACAAATAAATTAGGATTCCAATTAATTGTTGGAGGATGGAGAAGGATAGTCTTCTAAAGCCAATAACATCATCCATACGAAGAAATGAGATGCTGGAATATGGCTGCACAAATAAAAGGCTGTGAGGTTATGTGCAGCCCTGTTTTTGACGTCCCTGGAACTTATGGGCTCAGAACCACCAACACTGAGGAAACTAGCTTTTGCCTGTTTGAGATTTCAGTCTTGGCAGAGCAGAAGAATCCCTGCCAGCTCACGAATAAGACATTTTAGAGCCACAGTATTCCTGAGCTGCCTGGGTGGAATTCACAGCCTCCTGAGCCAGGCTATGTCTCTGACATTCCCTTCTCAGTATTTTTGTCAAGCCCAGTGCAGAGTGAAACTTCATTGATCGATTTCACTGATCTTAGTAATGTTCAGCGCTCTCTCTTCACACCAGAAGTCACTGGAAGCAATCCCTTCCTGTAGTCAGGCACTCTCATGATTGTGGCCACAAGAGTGAGTGGGAAGAGCTTGTTTTATGTATGTTTTTTTAAACAGCAGAATTAAGAAATTGGAGGTTGATTCTTTGAGGGAAGATGGTCAGATCTATACTTAAGTTAATAGTAAAACTCTAGATAAATTTCTTTGATTTGAATGCAGTAAATAGTATATAATGATCTTGCCTGATTATAAAGGCCATTTGGGATGAACGTTCATAATTCAAAAATCAGAAAGCCCAAATTCTCCAAAACCTGAACAATTTTGGGTACAGATATTATGGAAAGTTGCACACCTTCAATTCCTTTTCATGTATACAAGTGTCGTTAAAGGGCTGGAGAGTTGGCTCAGTGGTTTGCTCTTTCAAAGCACCTGAGTTCTGATCTCAGCACCACAGGCAGATCAACATCTCCAGCTCTAAGAGATGCGATGTCCTCTTCTGTCCTCCACTGAAATCTGTTTATATTCTCTCTCTCTCTCTCTCTCTCTCTCTCACACACACACACACACACACACAGAGAAACACACAGACACTCATAAAATTATGTTTAGATTATGCTGAGAAAGTACATATAAAACAAATGTTCTCAATAGCTTTGGGCCCCAAGCCCAAACTATCTAATTATGTGTAAATAAATGTTCCAATATCAAACAAACAAAAAACCAAAAACCAAAAATACAAAACATATTTGCTTCCAACCCTTTTTGAGAAGGGATAACTTTATCTTAACCCTTATGAAATCAACAATAACAAAAACATTTGAAAAGTAAAATATTTATATTGGACGTAAGTCCAACATACAGACATTTGTATAGTTACTCCTCCCAAATGGGGGTAAGACAACATGTTTATGTTGATATTTTCTCCACAGTATTATTACCCTTTACCCACTGCATACCTAGTCATCATCTAAGACTGGCTTTTAGAAATACCACTGTTATTTCCATTATTTCTGTATGTGGTCATGTGCACTGTGTTCCAATCAAGAAGTGTATCTTTGGTGCTTGGGTTGATTGCTCAGTTCTTAAGCGGTGTTTTGTCCATTTGTCACATTATTCATGATTTGCCTTGGCCCATAGGTAGAGGAAGGTTGGAAGAGCTGGGAGGGACTATTGGAAGGCCAAATAGAAAATATTTAGAAACTAGAGCAACCTTCCCATCCCCTTCTTCCTCCCAAGTAAATTGGCCTCATTGATTTTCTCACTTTCTTTGTATCTGCTCCCTCTCCTACCCCTTCCCCCACTCCTTTTCCTTTTTAACAATACAGTTTTCTCTGGTATGAATTCCTTTATCTTACTTTTGGGGCTTAGTACTTTTTTTTTTTAAATCTAAGATTATGGGTACTTCTCTTTGATTTTTAAATCTCCTCTTTTGAAAAAACATTCCCTCCTTCCTAGAGAAACTGAACAACACAATAAAATCCTCTCTAAAATGCAAATTAATTGTCACGGCTCTTACTACGTTTATAATTTCATTGAGGCGGATAACAGTGCAGGCTAGAAATATCAACTTGGAAAGCATTCAGATAGAATCTTTCCACGCAGTTCCTTTTTTCTCTTCTTGTCTCCCCTTTCTTTCCCCCCTCTCCTTTTGTGCCTCGCTTGTCTATACCTGAGGTCAGGTGTCCCAGACGCTGCAGAACTTTGCCGTTTTATTTTCTAGCTTGAGTCATTTAATAATCTGGGACAGAGTTGGAAGGTCAACTTCACACAAACAAAACAAAACCCAAGCTCTAGAAGCTACGCATTCAGATTGGCAGGGTCTGAATAAATCCCTCTTGGAGCAGAGAGAACCAGAGATCTGGACAGCTGCCAGGGACTAACCGCCCGCTTCAGAGCCCGGGACTGAAAGCCGGAACTCTGTACCATAAGTAGGGGCGGGGATGGGGCGTGTCCGGAACTTCTGAAGGGAGCAGAGTTGAGCTGGGACTACAACTCCCGACACGCACTTAGGCGGAAGAGGGTTCTACCTTTCCTTGACACCTTTATTAATTCGGCTTATTAGGCCCCAGATTGCGGTCTAGATAATGAGCAGTAGTAACAAAGAGAGACTGTAAGCTTGTGTGGTGACGGAAGCATTTGGATTATCTCACCGCATGCTCTTTGCTCAAGGGATGTCTAGCTTAGATATCGTGGAACTTCTGTTCCTAACGACCTAATTTCCGGTGGAACATTAATTTTGGCCGGACGCTGTGGCGCGACAGTTTAATTCTCCGGCGGCGGCAGATTGTGGCGGCGAGATGGTTCTGGCGGGGCTCATCAGGAAGCTTGGTAACTGTCTGTGTAGCCCGGGTGGCGGAGCCCTCCGACCGTGGCTTGGGGGTGCTTGGGTTCCGGCGGCCCGGTCGCGCTGCTGGCCCCGAGCTGCCCGCGGAGCTGATCACACTGGACAGTCCTCGCCGCATCCAGCGCACCTGCGGCTTAGTTTCACCAAGCTTTGTCCCCAGGGGGGGAAAAAAACCACGCACATTTAGGATAAGTTAGGGGTGGGTCGTCTCTGCAGAATCGGTAGATAAAATTACTTTGTGCTAACTTCTCTGACAGGTCATCAGCTGGCGGAGATCAGGGAACGCGCTCTCAAAAGTATCCTGTGCAAGATCGAGCACAACTTAATCTGCCATGCTGACCTGATTCAGGAAAGGTTGCTTTTCCTCCATTTGCTCGAATGGTTCAATTTCCCATCCGTCCCAATGAAAGAGGAGGTTCTGAGCTTGTTAAGCAGATTGGTTAAGGTAATTGTCGCTTTTAAATAAAGCAACTATGGCCCAAATTAACTGTAGCATCTACTGAAAGGCATACATGGGATTTAAAAAAATTTTTTTTTTTTTTTAAGACAAGAGGTGTTGAATTTTAACTCATCTGTGTAGATTTTGCTCATCGTTTGTTGTAATAGCCTATCTCACAGTGTACTGTACCCAGATACTAAGTTCTGGTATTTTCTGATTATTTGCCGTCTGCTTTTCATCATTTTTCTGATATTTCATATTTAAATTACACGTTTTAGTATTAAAAGGAACACATTTAAATATGCTTAATTAACAGTGCATATAATGCCATTTCATGAAAATAAATGGTTTCTGTCCCTTTACCTACCTTAAAAGTAACTTAGTTTTCAGGACCAATGTCAAGTTCAGTCTTTCAGACCTTTAAGTCACTGCCCTCATGGGGAATTCTAACGACTTTAGCATCTTGAACTACAGAAAGGATAGGATAAAGTGTCAGTAGGGAAAAGTGGCTATATATATGTTCTCACACACACACACACATACACACACACACACACACACACACACACACATACACACACATACACACACACACATACACACATACACACACACATACACACACACACACATACACACACATACACACACACACATACACACACACATACATACACACACATACACACATACACACACACACACACATACACACACACACATACACACACACATACACACACACATACACACACACACACATACACACACACATACACACACACACATACACACATACATACATACACACACACATACACACATACACACACACATACACACACACACATACACACACACACATACATACACACACACATACACACACATACACACACACATACACACACACACATACACACACACATACACACACACACATACACACATACACACACACATACACACACACACATACACACACACACATACACACACACACATACACACATACACACACACACATACACACACATACACACACACATACACACACACACACACACACACACACACACACACACACACATACACACACACTCTGTCTTGAAAAACCAACCGACCACCACCACCACCACCAACAACAAAGACATGGAAGTAGAAGGGATCCTATGAAAGTACAATGATTCATATGTGTGAAAGTGTCATAATGAAGCCCATTTTCTAAGGTGGCCATATTAACAATAAAACATTTGAAAATAAAAGAGGAATTGGAAGTGTGTAATTTTAGTGCTCAGAGTCCTGGCTTCTTTCTCTTGATTCTGGGAAGTTGATTACTCTAGTGCACAGCAATGCAGAATTTATTTGTCAGAACATGGAATATTGGATATACCAAAGTGACTATGTTTTGATTGTGGTAAAATGAACTTTAGAGATTTCTGTGTTCATGACTAGTCTTAAGACTTTTTCTTTTACTGTAGTATCCCCCCGCGGCCCAGCACTTGATTGACCTTGGTGCAGTAGAATTCTTATCTAAGCTTCGTCCAAATGTGGAGCCAGCAATACAGGCGGAGATCGACGGCATTCTCGATGGGCTTTTTGTTCTTCCTTCAGAAGTTCCTGTACTATGTTCTGCCACTTACCAAACTGATCAAATTGGTAAGTGCTTTTCTGTATTATATTTTGTATTAAATCTTTGATGTGTGTGTGTGTGTGTATAAGGGTGTATTTTTGTGGATGCCTGTCTGCCATGACATGCCTGTGGAAGACAGAGGACACCCTGTGGGCGTCAGTTTTCTCTTCCACCAGTGTGGGTCTTGGAGACTAAATTCAGGCTGTCAGGCTTGGTGGCTAGTGCCTTCCTCAGCTGAGCCATCTTGCCAGCCCGTGATGCTCCTCTTCCCGCTTTTGACTCTCCAGTGAGAACTAAAGCAACTGGGTACTGTAAAATTTGAGCAGTGAAAAGAAGGGCGATAGACAAAGAAACGCAGGAGGAAGCGCAGGAGGAAGCGCAGGAGGAAGCGCAGGAGGAAGCGCAGGAGGAAACGCAGGAGGAAACGCAGGAGGAAGCACAGCCATCGCTTGATACTTCCAGCAGGACCATCTTACACACCATGAATACTTTCACTCTAAGTAGTAACTGTATTTACCTTACAGCAAAAGAGAGAAAAGCACCCTGGGTGGAACTAGGCTAAACAGTTATTTTTATTTTTCTAGTTTTGGAAGATACAATATTCAGAGAACAAGTTAGAGTGCTCATCCTTTTTAGTTTTAATAATCACTGAAAGATTGAGAGAAAATAATACAACTTAAAAGGAATAACTTTTATTTAGCAGGTGAATTGATAACACAGTAATTAATGTTTTTTATTTTCAGAATTGTCACAACAACCTGAAGGCTTAACAGGATATTTCCCCCAAGACAAAAGTAATTTCCAGCAGATGGAAGCACCACCAGGGCCAGTGGGTGTGTATAAGTAGGGAAGTGTTTGACTTGTGAATAAAAGAAAAAAAAAATCAGTGAACTCTTCTTTCTTGCTCTGAAAATATATTGTGGTCAGGCTGGGATTTAGCACAAAGCTAAATATTTCATTTGCTTTGAATTAGTTTATGATTTGCCTCTGTATGGTCAATTTTTTGCTACGCTAAATGTGTTTGAGCCACTGCAGGCAGGCGATGGTGGTGTCTGTAGAACTTGGTGCTTGTTGAACACACATTCTTGTCTGGTATTGCGCCATGTGTACATGGGCAGTCTCGCTCATCCTCTATCCGTGAAATGGTACCTTCGATCCAGTCAGTCCTCTTAGAGCCTCGTAGTCATCCTAGTTTCCTTTTCATCACTGTTTGTCTAACAACCAGTTGACATAAGCTTAGGAAATTCTGATTTAAAGTTCTTTTGCAAGAGTCTCCGCTCCAGGTCTCTGTGTGTGGCTGTCTTGTGTATGGTTTCTGCTCTTGTGCCTCGGATGTAGAGACCTTCCTGATGGTTCTTTGTAGTGATTTAAATTAGTTTGTTTTCTGTTGCTGTGGTAAACACCGTGACCAAAAGCAGCTTGGGAGGAAAAGGTTTATTTCTTACAGTTTATAGTCTGTCATGAAGGAAGTCAGGGCAGGAACTAGGAGCTGGGACTGAAGCAAACGCCATGGAGGAATGCTTGTAATTGGCTTGTTCTCCATGGCTTTCTCAGTCCCCTTTCTTATGCCACCCAGGAACACCTACTGGGGCCTGGGCTGACATGCTGACAGACAGTACCCATAAGATAACTAGCCAGTTTGTTTTACATTGATCAAAACTAGCCAGGAAATGACTGTGGTTGTGCTGTGTCTATTTCTGCTCTTCATGCGTCCTTTTGTGCAGAGAACTTTCTGGTTGACCTTTCTTTTACTTTCCATCATAGCAAATTGTATATACATTTACTGTCTCCTCCCTAGTGGAATAGGCTGTGAGCACTCCTCTGTCCTCAGTATTTGAAACAATGCTAAAAATGGACCAGGCTTCCAGTGTGGAATCTTTGAAGGAGAGAATGAATATTTACCAAGCCACGCGAGATTGGTATTATTAGTGTCCCTATTTTACCAACTAAGAAACTGAGAAAAGTTGAAAAATTTCTCCTAGGTGACAGGGAATAGTTAAACATTCTATGTGTCAACATTTTATTGTATATTATAGTTGAGATGAAAGTGTGTGCTGAAGGGAATATCTGCTGATGTCAGGATTAAAATTAACTGAGTTTGGAAGCCCTCTGATTTTAAAATCTTTGATGGGAAGTAAGGGCTGAGTAACAACATAAGGGAACAGGAAGCAGCTAAAGGTGCTTTAAGTGCTGTGCTCCCTCCGTCTGGAAAAGCAAGAGATTTAATAATAACCTCTGTATTTACTAGTTCCATGTTCTTTTCACACCATTTGACAGATATTATTTGCACACTGTCATGTTTGATTATTTGACATCTTAAGTTCTGCTTTTCCTTTAACAGGAAACCCAACTGTGAAGTGGCTGAAGTTTTCTGTGTTTCCTTGGCTACCGCTGACCACAACAGACAGACATGTTCTCTCCTCCAATGAAAGGTATCACCCTAATGTATTGCAGGTCTTTTTGGTTCTTTGTAGCCATTCAATCTGATAGTTATCACCAGACATTTTCAAAAAAAGCAGGCCAGAAAATTGTTGTATGTTTATATCTTTGAGAAATCTACATGGCCATTCCCCCCCTCCCCACCCCCAAGCGGCCTTGAACTTACTGTGTGTGCCCAAGGATGACCTTGAACTTACTGTGTGTGCCCAAGGATGACCTTGAACTTACTGTGTGTGCCCAAGGATGACCTTGACCTCCTGCTGCTCCCCTTCCCCCTCCCGTGGACTGAGATGATAAGCTCCACACACCTGGGTCACCCCTAGTTTTCTTTTGTGTTTGGAATAGTACATACTTCATGACATGTTGTCTCTAATTGTGCAGATTGTCTGGTTGCCCGTTTCTTGTTCCCTTCTTGAGGAACAAGGAGAAAATTACACACAATCTTTTTGGTAGAATATACTTTAAAACATGGGCACGGTTAGGAGAAACACTTAAGATGCTGAGAAGGCTGGAGACAGCTGCACTGACCTGCTCTAGTGCGTATTGACTTTACTACCTTCAGAAGGAGAGGGTTGATTTATAAAAACCGGCAGAGTTCTGTTTGTTGCTCTTGGTTTTTAAGAATAATTTTAAGACTGCTAATGCTTGTACTCCAGAGGCAGAGACAGGTGGATCTCTGTGAGTTTGAGGCCAGCCAGGGCAACATAGTGAGACCCTGACTTAAAAAAATGAGAAAGTTTTATTTGTAGTTTTGTTCATGTGTGAGTGCAGGTACAAGAGAAGTCCAGAAGATTCCCTCTGGTCCCCTGGAGCAGAGTTACTGGTGTTGTGAGCTGGTTAGTGTGGGTGCAGGGAACTGAACTTGGGTCCTCTGCAGGAACAGCATGTGCTTTTGACTACCGCATTATTTCTCTAGTCTCAGATAGTGTGTTTTAATATCCATATTCACTTGGTGCAATTTAATTGATGTCACAATAAATGTCTCTTTTGATAAGGTGTGAATTAGATGAAAAATCGAACTTAGAAGAGTTAAGGCAAGATACAGAAGGTTTCTGGTAATACATCATTGTCTTAGGGCAAAGTACTGAAGAGGTAGTATTATTTTTAAACAAAATCCCAAATGCTTGATTTTACCAGTAACGAATCCAGAGCCAGATACTGGGGTGAAAGCTCAGAGGCAGAGAAAGCACCCAGCCAACCTCCCTACTCAGCTGATGTCCCAGAAGGAAAAATCCCCTTCTCCTTCTCCATGCTGTCTTAGCAACACTTCCAGCTGGATGACTCTCCTTTCTACTTCCTGTGTGTTTCTCTATCTGTCCTCTGGACTTCCTCTCATTCTCTATGGTTTTTTTCCCTGTATTTACTCCCTGTCAACTGGTTGCTTGCTCTGTCTCTCGACCTTTGGTTGACTTTATTTAGTCCTATTTACAGAAAGTTCCTGGATTAAAGATGTGGTAGAGCTGATCCACACCACAGCTAGAAGCAGTTTTTTCTAGTACACACCATCTTGGGGTTCACAGTGTAGTCAAATATCCTGCATCAAGGTAGTGCCCGCCTTAGAAACTCCAGCGGGGTTCTTGAGGTAGACAGTATCCAGTTGCTGCATCCTCAGGTAGGCGGGAGCTGAGGGGCACGGGGTAAAAGGATGCCTAGACTAGGGAAGATGGCAAGAGGATCAGGGTCCCAGAAACGACCACTATCCCGGATGCCATTTGTTCTTTTAATCAGAAAGTTGGATTTCACTCCCCAATCCCATTTGGTGGACTTGTGATGGTCTCCACATTCAGTGGCTAATGTGTCTCTCCTGAGCACAGTTAAGTGGAGGATGCAAAGCAGTCAGTACATGGAAGAAGCACCTCCTCAGAGCGAGTAGGAAAGGTGAGGACGCCTCTGCTAGGGTGTTAACAGGTACGTTACCCCTTACGCAGACACACGTCTGAGCCTGCCTGTGAGCTTACGGAGGCAGCCGTAGCGGCTCTCTTTCTGAAGTCTGTCTGTTGTCTTAGCTCTTTGAGAAGCAGTAACCACACTCTGATCTGGAACACCTGTGAGCTGCTGAAGGCCGTGATCATGCAAGACTTCCCTGCTGAGATTTTCCTTCAGAGGCCACGGATTGTTCAGGTAACTGTCTTCTGCAACTGCTTTAGGTTTTATTTCTTTTTTCTTTTTTCTTTTTTCTTTTTTCTTTTCTTTTTTTTTTTTCAAGACAGTATTTCTCTGTGTAGCCTTGGCTGTCCTGGACTTACTTTGTAGATCAGGCTGGCCTCGAACTCACAGCAATCTGCCCCCCACCACCCCCATGACTGCTGGGATTAAAGGCATGCACCACCACGCCCTGCTTTAGGTTTTAAAACAACATTTTATCTTACACATTTTATCTTAAATTGTACAGTAAGAAAACTTGTACTTTCTGTCAGGTTTGTCTATCTCAAATTATCATATTTAGATTTTCTTTTTAAAATAATTTCCTAATGTGTGTGTTGACTCACATACCAGAGTGTGCCTGTGGACTCACATACCAGAGTGTGCCTGTGGAAGTCAGAGGATAACATATAATTTTTTCTCTCTTTCCACCTTGATGTGGGTTCTGAGGATCAAGCCTAGTTCTCCAAGTTACATGACAAATGCCTTTACCCACTGAGACATCTCCCCAGCACTATTCATGGGTAATCTAAGGGAGAAAATAAGCTTTGAAAGTTAAGGGTGAACAGCAAAAATCTTTGAGTATCTTTTGTGTTTAGGGCATAATGCTGGAGAAATATGTTATTAACGAACAGTATTGATTAGCTCTTTCCCGCTGTGCAGTCTTTGCTTCTCCAGTAGAGAGGGAGAGGGAGAGATCCAGGTGGGGCATCTTGTAATACCTGAGGGCTCTCTGTTCCCCTCAGGCTGAAAGGACCTCAGTGATTGACACTGTGGGCACCTTTCATTACAGATGGCAAATGGAAACAAAAAAGCTGTGTTTTACCAAAGTCTGCAAAATGCTTCGGATGTGTGAGGTGCAGAGGCCTTGCTGTGCCTCTGTGTGCTGTGCTGTACAGTGTCCACAGGGAAAAGCCACTTTCCTTCTCCTGGATGGTGTGGTCTACAGATACTAGAAATAGGAAATGCTACTTCTTCTTCTTCTTTTTTTTTTTTTTTTTTGGTTTTTTTCTTTTATGTGTATGAGTGTTTTGTCTGCATGTATTTCTGCCTGGTGCCTGTGGAAGTCAGAATTGGACATCAGGTCCCTGGAACTGGAGTTACAGCTAGCTGTGAGCCACCATGTGGTGATGAAAATTGAACCCAGGTTCTCTGCAAGACAACAGTGCTCTTAACTGGTGAGGCATTTCACCATTCCTCGTCACCTTTTGAACATTGCTGTTGACATGAGGTCTGGCTGTGTTGCCCAGGCGTGTCTCAGACTCACATGGGCTCAGTGTACTGGTACCTCCAGTGTACTGGTACTGCAGCAGGCATGTGGCACCACCTCGACCTACTTAGATTTTATTATCTTAGATTTTGGCAGTTTGCTGTCATTTCTGCCAGTATCTCTTTTCAAACATTTGTTTTGAAATTTTACCTAATTAATGTTATTGTCATGTATGAGTGTTCATGGTGTGTATCTGTCTGTGTGCATGCCATGATGCATGTCAGAGGACAGCTTTGTGGAGCCAATTCCCTTCCTTACGTGAAATCCTGATATTGTCTGGCTTGCATGGCTAGAGCTTTGTCCCTATGGCCCTAGTTTTTCATCTTTTATCAAAATTCGCATCCTTACTTTTTCTTGGATTATTAACCTTTCTTTACTTAAGTGCCAGATCCTCCTTTCTTTTTGCATGTAGTTCTGAAAACATTAATTTTTAGAAACCAAGGTCTTGTTATATATGTTCTGGAACTTGCTATGCAGAACAGACTGCCAGCTTGAAGGTGTGGTGCACCGCCTGCCTTGGCCCAAGGGATGGAATCTTGGGCCTGCCCACCGAGCCTGGCGTTACTGTTTTTGGAGCTGTGCTCTGTCCCCATGACCATGCTGCCTCTCCTGTTGCAGGGCCTTCTGTGTCTGGATCTGTGCTCTGTCCCCATAACCATGTTGCCTCTCCTGTTGCAGGGCCTTCTGTGTCTGGTGAGGCTGGCCTTTGGAGGAGATGGGAAACATCGCCTGGCATTGCAGTCGGTGTCCTGTTTGCAGCAGCTGTGCACATGTTTAAGGAACAGACTCAACTTTTACCGAGACCCCAACTTTTTCTCGAGTAAACAAGGTACTTTGCTTCTCTGATTACCAGTCAGGGATATTGTTTATCTTCTGAAAACTGTCTGCTGCACTTGAAAGTTTTCTGTGTATGAATTTCACAATACAAATTCCCATTCCTAAAATGTAATTGGATCCTTGGATGACAGAACTACTGTAATCCCATTTAAAAAAATTTTTTTTATTAAGTATTTTTTACATATACATTTTTATTATTACACGTACATACAATAATCTGCCTACAGCAAGGAGAACCATGAAACAATTAGGAATTATATAAATGTTACATTCAGAGTGTTTTGGCTATTTGTATTTGGCAGCCTTAAAGAAAACATCTTTCCTTTCTTGGTGCGTCTAAAATTCTGAATGCAAATCAATATCTATCATATCTTGTCATTATCTACTTAAAACATCTATCTAGACCTAAAAATATCTTAACCCTAAAACAATTAAGCTTAATTGTAAAACTAAACTATCTGTTCTTCAACCCCATCAGAGACTTGAGAAGGAATAAACTTGATTACCTGAGTATACAGGGGGTGCAGGTTAGCAGCTTCCCAAATGAGAAGATGATAGAGACAGTTTGTTGCCTGAATAGTCAAGCAAAGTTGGAGTTACTAAGAAGAAGATTGTCATAAAAACTTAGGTGTGGCCACTAAGAAACGAGAAACACCCTGATGGATAGTTGTACACATCTGAGGTGGGCGCCACCTTCAGGGATTTGCTTTAAGGGTCTTAACAATGGTTACAATGTGATGTAGGTAAAACATGTTCAGTATGTTTCCTTCCTAAATGAGTTGATAAGGTGGTTTATGGGGTTCCATGTGTGGCTGTATGGGTTTGCAGGCTCATAAAGTAGGTCAGAAGAGGTCAATAGGATTCTAACTGTAGGAAGTCAGACCTTCATGATTCATTATTTTCTGGAATTTTCTCAGAAAAAGGAGTATATTCCTTTGTAGATGGTTTAAACATTTTTTAAAAGATTAATTTATATTATTTTTAATGATTTATAGTTGTGTGTCTGCATGTGGGTATGTGCACTTAAGTGCAGGTGCCTGAGGAAGGCAGAGCTGTAGTTATAGACACATGCAAGGCACCTGAGGTGGGTGCTGGGAACAGACCTGGTTCTGAGGAAGAGTGGGGAGTGTTGTGCACTGCTGAACTGTCCACATCCTGGGTGCTCTCCCTTCTCAGCTCTCCTTTCTTTTAATGTTGCATCGCCTCTGTCTCCCCCCCCCTCCCCAATATCTAGTTCCTCCTCATAGGGATGCTGTAGCAGAAGTTCCGTTTTCTGAAGCTTTTTCATGGTGACTTTACTTGCTTAGGCATTTGCAGAGTGCTTTTCTGTTTATCCCCAGACTCTTCTATCCTTATGGGCCTGGGGACCAGATTCAATTGTGACAATTCATGTGAGACTTAGGGAATTTAAATTCAAGGTGAAAAATTGTTTTGTTTGAAAACACTGATTTTTATTTTACCAACACCGAGTTTATGCTCTTTGAGATAGATGTGCTGGCAGCCACAGGCTTTTCAGAGGAAAAGTGCCACCTAGTGGACAGATGGAGTACAGGGTGGCCCAGGCGGAATGGTCCCCACACCCTGATTTCTGTGTGTTGCTGCACACGGTGCCTTGAAAGCTGAACACAACACTGCAGTCATCTGTGTTTTTACAGCCCTTGTTTACTTGGAGCTTTACTCACCCTCTGCAACTTGAGCATTCGTGCTTCAGGCTTAGAGGCTGTGAGCTCTCATCCATGTTTGTGGGGTATAGCTATCTGTAAATGATCTCAGAGAGCTGGGCCCCATGCTTTAGCAGAGAAAGAGTCCTAGTATTAATATAAACAGTCTCTGAAGACCAACTGTATATTAGGTATGTACTTTTGTATCTCCGACTGCATGCCAGGCGATAGACGAGGCTTTGGGTAGGGAGTACTGACCAAGTGGCCCTGTACAGAGAGGAAGACAATGAAAACCTGCTCTGGATCTGACAAGAAGTGTGCTAAGGAGATACAAGGACGGTGTGACAGAAGAGGATGCCATTTTTAGATGGATGGCCGCTTTTCTCTTGAACTGTTGCAACAAGAGCATCCCAAGGGAGGTCTGAGCCCAAGGCACCAAGTGGGGCAAGCATGGCCTGGGAGAGCAGGGTGTCATGGGCCAGGAGGTGACAGAAGAGACGTTATGGGGCACGTGGATCTTACTAAGCATTTCATAATTTTTGAGAGTGAGAAATGTGTGGTGTCAATTTTTTCCCTTGTATTTCTATTATCCATCAATGTATCTGTGTATTTATCATTATCTCTGGCTATTTATAAAGATATGCACATATGTGACATGAAATGCTATTATGGCTACTTTCAATATTATGTCTTATCTATAGATCTGTCTGTCTCTATCTGTCTATCTATCTATCTATCTATGTATCTATCTATCACTTATTAAGACAGGATCTCATTATTTGGCTTTGGCTGTCCTAGAACTCACTATGTAGATCAGCCTGGCCTTAAACTCATAGAGAGAGGAGGGGGGGGGTTCTTGTCTTTGCCTCACTATTGCTGGGATTGCCTCCTTAATGCACAGATTAGAGGTGTGAGCCACCAAACCAGGCTGCATGTGCATTTATAACATAAAATGTAATTATTGCTTTTTTAAAAAGTGTGTAATATGATGCATTTAATGTTCATTGTTTTACAGCTCTCTATGGACATTTTTTTTTTTTTGTTATCCTGAGGAGAGACATTAAGTAATAAATCCCTATTCCCCCTCTAACTGCCTTGATAGTCTTTAGTCTAATTTTATTGTAAATTTTGTCTATTCTAGGTACACGTGTGCTCATACAGAATTTGCCATTTTTGTGTCTGGCTTATTTTATTTGTAATGTTTTTAAGCTATGTCTTCTTTATTCCAAGTATCTATAATTTATTCCTTTCTATGGCTGAGTGATTTTCCATTGGATGTATGTGCCAGATTGTATTTGTTCATCTCTTGAGGAACATATGTGTTGTATGTACCTTGAACCATGTGTCAGTGAACAATGTCCTCCATGTGTGTATTTGCGTCTGTTGTAAATGCCAAGAATGGAGCTGAAGATCGTATGCTACTTCTTTCTTTAGCGCTGGAAGGTCTTCAAGCCCTTTTCTTGGTAGCTACAGCATTTTACACTTTTACCAGAAATGCATAAATCTTCAACACCCTGTAGTTACTCAGCTCATAGGCGCCAAGTGGTTTACCACTCTCCTTTTGATTTGAATCTCCCAACACTAACAACAGAGGATGAACGCACTAGTGATTTTTCATGTGCTGTGTATTATTTGTGTGTTTCTTTTAATGACTATTAAAATTTTTCCCATTTTTTAGCTTATTCTTTGTTTACTGTTGAGTTTTAAGAGTTATTAATGTATTCAAAATATTAAATAATTACTATACACGTACTTTGCAAATATTTTACCACTGTGTATTTTGTCCTTATATTTCAATGCACAAAAGTTTTAAAATATGATAAAGACTGGCTTATGGTTTTTTTTTTTGGTTTAATACCTAAGAATTCGTGGCCATGAGGATTTTCTTTTATTGACAGGGAGGAGTATTTGTGGCTTTAGCTCATATTTAGATCGATGGTTCATTGTGTAAGTTTGCATGTGGCTCAAGGCATGGGTGCTTTGAGAGCTTAAAGCTGGGGCCCGTTCCCCAGCGTTCTTCTTCACAGTCTCAGCTGTCACTGCTCAGAGCTCCTGAAAATCAGGTCAGGAATGTGTGAATATTTGCTGGAAAGGACAGTTTTTCTCTTTGAATTTTGTCCCTGCAGAATCATCCTGTCTCTTGTTATTTTTTTCTAAAAGTCTGGTGGATATAATCCACATTATCATAAGTCTGTTTCTACTAACGGGTAATTATATTTCTTTATTCCTCCAGACACAATCTCCCAGAATTCTTCCTTGTCTTACTGCCATGAAGCAAGAGGTCCTTACCATTCCCCGAACCCGTCCCCAGGAAGCAGCAGCCCTCGGCCTTCTGTGGTTGGGCGCACAGGCCAGCGGCCTCGAGGAGACGGCCAGGACTGGGATGCGGTGTCCTCCAGGTGACTGGCTCCCGCATCTGTGTCCATTACGAGGAGAGGACTGACCCTCCCTGTCTCCTCTTAGACCATGGTCCGTGGTATAGGCTTGTTTAAATCACTGGTTTCATAACTCTTTTATCATGAGCTGCAGGTTAACAAGTGTCAGCTTGAAAGTCTGCACTCAGTGCTCACTCAGATGCTCTCGCTTGCTCTTGTGACTCTTTCTTTTTATTTTATGTGTGTTTAACTAAAAAGCAATATGCTTGCTGCATTTTATCTAATTTGCTATTTCCCAAGAGTCCATATTCTCTATTCCTTTCTATTTCCTTAAAAAAATGGTTTTTTATTTTTTTCTGTTATTCTTATCAACTATACATAGAATATTGCCTATTTTAAAAATTGTAACTTTAAGTGAATGATGCATTAAAAAAGTTTTAAATGTGTGTGCCTGTGTGTGTGTGTGTGTGTGTGTGTATGTGTGTGTGTGTGCATGTGTGCGTGCGTGTGTTGTGTGTGTGTATGTGTGTGTGTGTGCACGCGTGTGAGGGATTTGGGTAGTGACTAGCATGCCGTGCAATACGTGTGTAGGTGAGAGGACAGTTTTGTGGATTTGATTCTCTCCTTAATCTTTTACATGTGTTTTTGGGGGTAATTCAGGTCGTCAGGCTTTTATGGTTTTATCTGCTGAACTGTCTCTCAATCCCTGACTTATGTATTTAACATAGTATTTTATGCACATTTTTGTAAGTCTAATCATAATTTGAAGTCCTGTGTATATGGAAATGAATGATTAGAGAATATGGAAACTCTTTCCGGGGACATCATTCCTCTTTGTGAAGGCAGAGTTTTTATATGTCATGTGTGGTGGGAGGGATGGCACTAGATTTCTGTTGCCTTATCCGAGGCAACAGAATATTGCAGCCCAGCAGCCTTTGCTTGCAAGCCATACCAGCAGGGTTCAGTTAGGCGACCTGGGTCTTGGCTTAGATGCTGCTGCTGCTGCTCTACAAGCTCACACAAAATCAGCATGCTCATGAGTGTTAGCACCACATGTTTTACGTTCCTGACTTCCTTAATCACCGCAGACAGCCTTGTATTAGGATAGGCGTTGTTACTGTTGCCAGTGCTTGCATTAAAGCCTGTATTTTCAAGGGCTTGAAACCATGACAGCTGCTAAGGAGGAGAGTCGGGCCTGTGTGTGACAGGAGAGCACAGTGCTCATGCTGTGGTTGGCTGATGACTGAGAGGTTTCCTTTTGCTTTGCTGCATTGTTCTCCATGTGTGAACAACTTCCTCTGGGTCTGTCTGACATTAAGCGAAACTGGGCGGTTCCATTCCATATTTTGGGATGTCTGGAGTCTTGAAGCTAAGAAAGAAGGAAATAGGCATATCCCAGGGAGGGTTGAATGTTGCCTGTGAGTCAGCTGTAACCCTGCATCACATAAACTGAGTTACAATTCTGAGGACCCAAGATAAGAACATTTGAATGGAGAAAGCATTTTCAAAATTATTATATGATGTCGAATGTACTGCTAAGTAGCGCATTTCCCATGGTATCTTTTGGGGTATTCTCCAGTTGCCCATGTTGGTTTACTTAGAACATTTCCTGTTTTACCCTCATGCTTTGCACCCATCAGTGCTTTGCTGTAAGCCTACTTGTTCTCTTCTTAGAAGTGAGTGGGCCATTGCTGCTCATGTTTGCTGCTGTAGGAATGTTTGTGTTTCATAATCATCAATATGAGAAGCGAGGCATAAATAAATGTTCAATTTTTCTGTTTTTCTCCTGAGGTGTTGGAGTTTGTAATCTAGTACATGCTAGGTGAGTGCTGTCATAGACCTGCACCCCTAGCTCCTTCAGGAATAATCTGAAGTTCTCTGTATGGAATTTAATTCATCAGAATTCTTATATGCGTCAGTGTGGTTATGAGTGGTGTGGGTTCTGCTGTGCAGCAGGTAACAGCAAGTCTGCACAAAGCTTGTTTCCTTACTCAAGATCTACCTTTGCTTACTTTCCAGTGGAAGTAGTGGTCATGCTCACGTGACCTCGAGGGTATCTGTACATTCTCCTTTGGATGTGGCCCATGTCGATCTGCCGGAGCTGGAGGCGGAGGATGCCCTGGAGCTGCAGTTCCAGCAGCTTAGTCTTCCTCAGTTCTGTATCTCCATCCTGGAGGCAGCGGTTCCCCTGCTGAGGACAGGTCAGCTGAGCCGGGAGCCCTGGGTCTTACATAATCTGTGTTTTATGTGTCTTCTACGACTGATTGACTTTCTTTCTTTTGTATTAAGGCTTTTAGTATCTATTTTTACTTATCTTTCCTAAGAAATTAGTAAACCCCCTTACCCCTTTTTAAATTTACTAAATGTGGGTGCTGTGCTGATATTCAAATAGGGTATTCTTGTCCTTTCATTCGTGGTCATCGGCCTCTTCTTTATTTTAAATGTGAACACTAACTATAAAATTTACATGGAGAAAGTTAAGAAAGATACATTAAGACCAGTAGGAAAATTCACTTTTGCTCTTTAGTCACTGCTTAAGTTACTCTGTGTTGCTCACACTTCTCACTCATGTCTTTTAAAGAAAATATTTATTTATAATTTTTGTGTTTGAGTGTTTGTTTTTTACATATAGGTATGTGCACCATGTGTGCTTGATGCCCATGGGGCTAGAAAAGGGCATCAGGTCCCCTTGAATGAGTAACAGCTTATGAATCAACACGTGGGTGCTGGGAACCGAACATGGGTCCTTTTGAAGAGCAGCAAGTGCTTTTAACTACTGAACTATCATCTCTCTAGCCATATTCATATCTTATAAGCCAGGATATAGTAACCAACCCCCTAATTAGATTCCTAACCTTTATAACAATATAATTTTCTTTAAGAAAACCCTCCCAAATATTCTGGTCACATTTTACTCATATGTGCTAAGTATTCTTTTCCTAAAGAGTGGTAACAACAGTGACAGCATGGCTGCTGTCTGCCAGAGTCTAGTCGTAGAGCCTGGGTTGAGGTCTCAGTTTGCTCAGCCATTATTGGTACTTGGTTTCATGAGCGTTATTTTCTGTATTTGTTTACAACCCATTTTCTCCTTCAGCAGTGGCTGTTAGTATTTTTGTCCTCATGTTGTCAAAGGAGGAAGCTAGGGTTTAAAATGGTCTGCAGACTTAATTACTGTTGAGATGGCCAACAGCAGGACGCTAACCAAAAGCTCCAAACACGGAGTTCATGCTCTTTTACACGTCTTGGTGTGAACAGTATTGGAAGCAGCAGTGACTTTTATTCTGCAAGTCTAACTTTCCCACTCAGTTTTGGAGATTGGAGCAGGTGTTCATGTTTTCTGGGCAAGTACTCACCCCCCCCCCCATTTTCGCAGTTGGTAAAGTTGTCTAGGTAGACAGATATAAGTGAGCTTTGTCCTTGTTAGTTTAATTATCAAAAATAATCTCATATTCATAACTAAACATTAAAGTTTTTGTTTGTTCTGTTTTGTTTTTTGCCTGTGTGAAGGTGATATAGAGAAAAATAGAGCAAAGGTGTAAATCTGGGGAACATTTATGTCTAGAAATAGCCTCTCTGCTTCCTTCCCACAGTGCTGATCATGGCTTCCAGGAGTGCGTGAGTGCACATGATTTCACATGTGACAGTGCTGTGTGATGGGAGAACTGAACTTTGGCATCACCAAATCTTTTTGTTTATCTGTCTGGTATATTGGGAAGAACAGTTTTAGACTTAATGATTTTGCACTTAACCTTTCTTTAATTTGCTATAAAAAGTCAGATTGATAATTACAAAGCTATATCTTGCACATAAAATTTTCTAAATGTTCCCTTGCCCTTTTGCAGTAAATTATTGTATAATTTGTAATTGTTCAGTATTGTAAGAGGTGTAGAGAGAGCTTGTTCCAGCTGTTCTATTGAAAAAAAAAAAAAAAAAAGAATGTAGATCCCCCGTGATTCAGGATTTGTTTTACTAATAATTTATTAGGAATTAACCTTTAAGATGCAGACCTTTAAGAGTAGTCTTATTTGAAAGTTTGCCTCACATAGAATTTTGGAAACTGTTTTTGTTTTCTGTTTCATCAGAGAAAGATTGGTTTTATTCTTTTGAAATGGTCTGGTAATGTGCCCAAAACCTGTTATGTAATCCAGTGCTGGAATATTTGTGGGTAGTGGCCTTTTGTTTGTTTGTTTTAGATAGTCTCAGGTATCCCAGCCTGCTCTTAAACATACTACACAGCTCAAGATGACTTTGAACTTCTGATCTTGCCTTCACCTCTTGAGTAATGGCATTAGAGGTGTGCCCTGCCAGACCTGGTGTAGGCCGCGCTGGAGAGCGAGCACAGGGCCTCAACCAAGCTAGGCAAGCTTCTTCCAGCTTAGTTACGTTCTCAATACTGGGTGGTGCTCCTGCCGATTTCCTCAGGACATGGTACTGTGGATGGACGTTTATTCTTTTAGCTGCTGTGGTATAGGATTAGCTTCCCATGTGACTCGTGTGTGCAAATACTCTTCTATGACAAAGCTTAAAGCTTCTGGTAGTAGACAGAAATGACTAGAATGAATTCTCTAAACTTCCTTGTTTTCCTGCGTAGATGTATAACGTGCATGGTCTCTGAGTTTGATTTTGCTTAAATCTGTTTCATTGTATTTTTAGTTATTTCTACTTTCAAGTACCGTTTCCACTTATGAGCACATTTGATTTGTTGTAGTGGATTGTGACTTCCTCATTCATCTCTGCCAGCAGTTTAAACACATCAAGGATGGAAACATAGGAATTTGGAAGCGTGCCTAGCTAGAGGGTCCAACTAACTAACTGAAAACCAAGTGACTTTCTTTCCCCTTGCACTTCTCCTGTTTTTATGTCTAGGCAGCAGAGAAGTGATAATAAGAGTTCTGGAACTGCTTGCAGAGGACATGGCACTCATTGGACAAGCAATTTCATCTGAAATCTGGGAGGACAGTAGCCTCTTTGCTATAGATGTGGTGAGGAGCATTCTTTTCCTTGGGGTACAGTGGGTTTAGCTTTCTGGCAGAAAAGCTGATAGGCTCATTTTGTATGCATTTCTGAGTGCCTTTTCCTCAGTGGTTTGGTTACGTTCGTAGAGACAGGTACAGATCAGTAACAGGCCACTGGGCATGATAGCTGTCCTGGCACAATCCTTCTCGTTCTATAACAGAGCTGTGGCATCTCATTAAAAAAGTCACTGATTTGTATTGCTGTGTTCTGATTTTAAAATTTTATACTTTTGCTCATAGAAAGTGTTAGTTCCTAACAAAAATAAAATAATTAACTTTAATTGTTACTATATGTAAGATAGCTTGAGACTAACTTCACTAACATTATTGAACAATTTATAAAACACAGTGTTTCCCAGCTTTTTTGTTTGTTTGTTTGTTTGGTTTTTTTTTTTTTTTTTTGGGCTTAGAGTAAATTTGTATCTTAGGACCTACAGTTGAAATATACCTTAAAGTTACTTGAAAGAATTCTGTTTTTTTTTTCTTTACAATTTCAAGAAACAGTTACATTGGCTTAGTTTGTTTTTAAAAATGATAAAAATGTAACTCATAAAAATAAAACTCAGATTTCTCTTGAAATTTTTTTTACTGATATCATTACAAATGAATTTTAAAGAAAAAATATTTGTATTGGTCCTAGTGTATAGAAACATAACTGAATGTTGTATATTGATTGTGTGTGTGTGTGTGTGTGTGTGTGTGTGTGTGTGTGTGTGAGCTTGTTGAACTTACTGATTCTCAGAGGTTTTTCTCTCACTGTTTTTGTTTTGGTAATTTCTTTAGGATTTTCTTTCTATGGAATCACTTAAGAATAAACAGTGTTAGGATTATGTTATCTGTGAATAAAGACAGCTTTATTTCTGGTTAGTCAATTTAGATAGCCTTTACTTTTTGTTGCCCCATTGCGCTGGCTAGAACGTTGAGTACAATGGGAATGGCTATGCTGAGAGCCTTGTTCTCCTCCCACAGGGGAGTAGTCAGTCGTTAAGGGTTAGGTACACTCTGAGGTCTCCAGTTCTGTTAAGGCTCTTATGGAGCTGAGAGGAAAATCTCTGTATTCTCCTCAGAAAAGACGAGCCCCCCCCCCCCCCAACCCACCTCAGCACATTGTCACATCTGGACTGAGCACATCCTCTTCCCCTGTGGCCTGGCAAGGCAGTCCTGCCAGGGGTAAGTGATCAAAAGGCAGGCAACAGAGTTCAGGCCAGAGACAGCCCCCACTCCCCTAGGGCACCCATATGAAGACCAAGCTGCCATTGGCTACATCTGTGTGGGGGTCTAGGTCCAGTCCATGCGTGGTCCTTGGTTAGTGCCTCATTTTCCTCAAGGCCCTCGGGCCTGGGTTAGTTGGCTTAGTTGGTTTTCTTGTGGAGCTCCTGTCTTAGGGGATTTTCTTAGTTAATAATTAATGGAGGAGAGCCCAGCACACTGTGGGCAGTGCTGTCCAGTGGACCTGGGCTGTATAAGAAAAACAGCTGAGCAAGTCAGAGGAAGCAAGCATGTCAGCTGAGTTCCTCTGTGGTCTGTACTTGAGTTCCTGTCTCTAGCTTCCTGCTTGAGTTCCTGGCTGACTTCCCACAGTGATAGACTGTGAAAAGGAGGTATAAGCCAAATAAACTCCTTCTTCCCCCAAGCTGTTTGGTCAGTGATTTATCACAGCAAAGAAAACAAACTAGGGCAGATGCTTTGCCTCCCACTCTGTGTTTTATTTGGTAGATAATTTCAGAAGTACACAATAGCTTCAGGAACATTGTATTAGAAGATCTGTATACTGCCAAAGTTTGGTTGTTATTTTTCTGCTAGAGATTGAACCCAGGATCTGTTGTTACACAAGAATTTTACTCCTGAGGTACATCCTCAGCCTTCAGTGTATCCTTATATAATTACAAATGATAACTTTTTCAACATTTCATTGTAATGTAATTCCTTTGTCTCTTTTGTTTTATTTTCAAATTATCTGATAAACATTTTCTTTGAAAGAATATTATCTATCTTGTTTATGTCAAGTTCTCTTTGTTTACTTTTCTTTTTGTTTATCTAGCTAGGAAAGTATTACAATATAAAATATATATTGCTTTTAAGATAACTTGTTCAGTGTTTTGTGAGTGTTGGGGATAAAACCTAGGGCCTTGCATGTTTTCCTGTTTTGGCTGTTAGAAAATGAGCTGTTAGTAATCCTTAGGAATAGAAGTCAGAACATAAAGACACAACTAAAATATAGATACTGCACATATTTACATAATAAATACTCGTGCATTAGTTAGCTTTCTGATGCTATGATGAATTGTCAAGGGAAACAGTTTATTTTGACTCACAGTGTTGAGCTTACAGTTTAAGACTAAGTGGGCCCAGTGGCTTTGGATTTCAGGTTTGTGTGATAACAGTGATGGTCTGTGAATGATGCCAATCTGCGCACCTCGCAGCCAAGAAGCACAAAGAAAGGAGAAGAGGCTAAGGTCCTTCCGCCGGGTTCTACCTCCTGATAGCTTCACCCTGGAGACCAAGCCTTTAACACTTAGACCTTGGAGGCCATTAAGTTTCTAACTCTAGCTGTGCCATGTATGTAAATGCCAATCCACAGCATTATTTTTTTTAGTGGTACATGTGTCTTGAAGAGATACATGACATATAAGAGGTATAATATGTTTTCAAGCTCTTCAATTTCTGATAATACTTTTCGTTTGTCTGTTTTCTGCCTTTGAGACAGAGTCTCATGTGTCCCAGGCTGGCCTCTAGTTTGCTGTGTAGCCAGATGATCTTGAACTTCTGATCCTCTTGCCTCCATTTCCTGAATCCTGGGATTATTAGCATGAGCTACCTTGATAAGGCATGAAAGTTTAGAGCTTCTTGCGTGCTGAGCAGAATACAACCAACTGAATTGCATCCCTAGTCCCTGAAAAATAATTCTTCATTTTGGATTAAAAAAAAAACTTTTCAAAAAGGAAGAGATTTTATACATATAGACACACACACACACACACACACACACACACACACACACACACACACGGTTTATAGCAAGAGATTTTATCCTTAGAAATATGAAGAATGGATTTTCAGTTGTTTCTTAAATTAACTTGAAGATTCTTGTCTAGAACATTTATTTCTGAAAGTCATTCACTTTTTCCTTTTGGCTGCTGCTTTTTGGTGACTCAGTGAAATTCTTTTTACTGTAAAGGTTAAATCTGTTATATAAGTACGAATTGATTTGTAAGAAATGCTAAGTCAACTATCAGTACTTGAAATTATATGTGATTTACTTAAGAATAAATACCTCCTTGGTAAGGCTATTTTCTTTAATGTTATATTAAAAGAAGCAAACAACTGAAATTTCTTTATGTTCCTACTATGACAAACTTTTAAGATGAAAGTTAAAGTATTGCAAAGGCATTGAGAGACAATTAAATTGTTATCAATTTAGAAATGAAGACTTGAGGATGTATAATCATATTTTTTAGACAGCTTTAAATAGTTGAGTAATATCTAATATTCTGTAACTCAGTTTTGTTCAGCACAGTGTAATGGATCTTCTCTAGAATTGAATATTTTTATTCATTTGAAGTAAATATGAAAAAACTTATTGTTGCTAAAACAGAAAATTTACTGCTAAGAGCTTGCCAAAATTATATTTTCCTGGAGTACCACATTCTACGTTGCATATACAATGAGGTCCATGTTTTTCCTCATACCACATGGCAGTCAGGTCCCGGAGCTGGGAGACACGTGTTCCTTTCAGATGAGTTCCAACTCCTTCTGTCCTTCCTTTTGTTCCTTTTCGATCTCTGCGTCACTGCTGTCATTGTTGCTCACTGACCAGTGGCGCGTTGGCCTTCGTGAATCATTGCTTCTAAAATCCGAAGTAACTCGCAGTGAGTGAACGGTGTTCTCTGTCTGCAGGTCTTTGCATTTCAGTCCTTCTGTACACAGTGTTGGGAGTAAGACCTCCAGTGCGCTCTGTCATTGCTCTGTTCTACCGTCTCACAGAAGCTGTCCTCTTATGAACCCGGCAGTTTAGAGAGCATGTCAGTATACTAGGGGAGTATATTTTGGTCTATATCGTCATGACTTTATGATTCTCTTTATATAATTACCTTTTACTATAAAAGATGCAATATCCTTGTTAAGTAGTAAGTTACATGGAAATTTATAATGGTAAAATAGTTTCCTCTTGAAACAACCTTACTACTTAGAAAGAAAGTTGACATATTTTGGCAATGTTTTTAGTCAGTTGGCTTCTATTTTATTATTTAATACATTTGAATCAATGTGAGAAGATTATCTGTTAAATTACTTCCTCTCCCCCATTCTACCTGCCATTGTTTTCAGCACATATTAAGGTGACAGTGGCAACTGGGATGAGCTTATAACCCTTTAAGCTTTTGTGTTTTATTGTTTTTGTTATATTACTTGGATCTTCTCATTAAATACTCTAGAACTTATAGCTTTTCTTTACAGTGTCAGTGCAGTGTCATCCTTTTTACTTTTTATTGTCGGATGTGGGTTATCTTTGATTAGTGGAATACATTTTCATGTTGGTTTGCCAGTGACTATTTTAACAATAATATTTTATTTGTTCTCCATGACATTTGTATATTTACATACAAAGTTGGTTGTTTTATCTTGTTTAATGTTCCCAGAAAGAGAAACTGCTCCACATATTGGGGTCCCTTGGAGATACCGTGTGTTACCGTAAAACCAGCTTTAGCTTGGAGCAAGCAGAGGCTCTACTAGTGCACCATAGGATGGCCTTTGTCAGCATTGCACTGTTCACAGTTCGCCTGCTGCAAATCCTTCTCCCTGTGGAAAAGGTAAGGGACAGAGGCTGGCTGATTAAAATGTACTGGAAAGTGTAAGTAAGTGGCTATTTAATGGGGTGGAGGTGTGTTCTATTTAGAATATTTACAAAATATATGTGGTATATAGCCCTGCGTGCTACATGGCTTGACTCTGGACACCTGACTAGGGTGATGAAAGAATGAAGAAAGGACAGACACACAGACCCACACAGAAAACTGGGGTCAGGTGGGCCATTTTCTCTGATGGAGGCACAACCTGGAAACTACATCTGTACCGAGGAGGTGGGCTTATTGTATACAGCTGAACAAGGATGCAGGGTTTGCTAATTTTGGAAGGAAGTCTCTGTCTTAGTTGGTGTTCTATTGTTATGAAGAGACATCATGACCAAGGTAGCTTATACAAGAAAGCATTTAACTCAGGGCTTGCTTACAGTTTCAGAGGGTGAGTCCATAAATGCCATGGTGGAGAGCATGGCAGCCAGTAGGGATGGCAGGCATGCAGGCACGGCAGCAGGCATGACACGGCAGGCATGCAGGCACGGCAGCAGGCATGACACGGCAGGCATGCAGGCATGGCAGCAGGCATGACACGGCAGGCATGTAGGCATGGAGGTGGCAGATATGGCAATGGAGCAGTAGCTAAGAACTTATGTCTAATCTAATCTACGAGAGAGAGAGAGAGAGAGAGAGAGAGAGAGAGAGAGAGAGAGAGAGAGAGAGGGAGGAAGGAGAGACTGATCTAGGCCTTGCATGGCAGTTTAAACCTTGCATCCCACCCCCAGTGACATGCCTCCTCCCACAAAGTCACATCTTGTAATCCTTCCTAGACAATCCAACAACTGAGAACTTTATATAGGAAGCAGTCTTAGGTTGCAGGCTTAGTGGAAGAGGAAGCTATGCTTGATAATTTTTGCATACATGGCACACGGATTAGAGGAAGGCTTTGCAAATTCCCTCTGAGTCTGAGCTGAGACAGGCTTTGCCGTTCTCAGTGTGGCTGAGGCACTGGGGTGCTAGACATGCCTATGTCCATGTCAGTAGTGTGCATTCACTAAGGAAGTCGTCTGCCCCTCACACAGTCACCCAAGGCTTCCTCCACTCCTCACAGCGCCCTCCTTTTTGTTTCTTAAATGCTTCCGATGCAGCTTGACTGGCTCAGTGGCAGTTTAGTGTGATCTCTAAAACCTGGTTAAGGAGAGAAAACATGGTGGCCTCTGGCCTGGATGGTTTAGGTTACCTTGCTTAAAAACTAGAACAACTTGAAAGCCAGTTAGATCCTTCCCTTCCACCACCTCTTCTCAGGGTTGCTTATAAGAGCTGCTGCTGGCCTTGTCCACCAAGAGGAAGGAGCAGAGCCATTTCCTGAGGTGGCGCCCAGCCTGCTCTGTAGTGGACAATAATCTGCTATGAAGGAGTCCCCACCTAAGAAGGTGTCTGCCTCCTGGGACCCTAACCTCTTGGCAAGGGTGCTGGAATCCTATGGTGGGGAGGAGGCTGGGTTGTCCTGCTTTAGCTCAAGGTCAAGACCAGCTTGCCAAGCACAAGAGATCCCTCTGCCCCCAAGCACTTCTACCCCTGGGGAAGGGAAGGCCTAAACAAAGATCTGGGCAGGCTAGCTGGAAGCCCACGAACTATCTCAGTGTGACCTGCTATGCCAAACCCAAACTTTGGAACTCTGAAAACGTAAAGAATTCTGACAGTTAGGGAGATGACAGGCTGTTAACAAGGACAACCCTGCCAACAAAATCTCCTTTAGAGTACCAAAACATAACTTGAAAGTCCAGCATAACTGCTTCTTTCTGGGTTCTGCTTATCTGTGTTTTACACCTAGCACCGAGACATGCACTTCCTTTTCTCTCTCCCTCTTCCTCTTCCCCCCTCCACCCATCTCTTCCTCTTTCTCTTTCTTTGCATACTTCTCTTGGACCTGCACAATTTGGTCCTGGAAACCTGATTGGGTTGACAAAAGAATAAAGATAGGACAAGACACACAGACACATGTAAGATCAGCTGTTTGTGATGGAGACACTGACACCAAGTGCCACCAGGAAATTCAGTGCGAGGAAGCAGGCTTCTGTATATGGCTGAACAAGGAAGGATCTTTAGCTAGTCAGGGTAGGAGGTCTCTCTGGGGTGGGGGGTGGTCTCAGCCTGTAGTGATCTAAGAGGAAGCTGTGGGTGCTAGTTTCTGCATACTGGTCAATCTTTCCTAAATATGCATAGTTGGATCAGAAGAAGGATTTGCCAGCTCCCTGATCCCGACTGGGGAAGAATTGCCGTTTCCATAGTGTGATCAATGAGGTCCTGGACATGGCTGTGCCCTGTAAACCACGCCCGTCACTCAGGATGTCCTCCCTGCCTTACACAGCAACTCGTGGCTTCCCTGGCTGCCCGCAGTATAGTAATTTTAAGAGAGATGTAGAAAGTGACCAGCACCTTGAACAATTTTGGCAAAATCATTTGATAGAAAGGGATTTTTATTTTCGCATGTTAAATGCGTTCTAGGTCTCGGCACTCGCATGCATATTCCGTCATTTGTTTACCTAATCAGCATTTAGTTTATTCCTGTAGTTGGTTAGTAGTGTTGGAGACTGGATAGAGAACTAAGTAAGAATTGGTCTCATGGAACTTAATCTTGTCTAAAGCTTGCTATTATCCAATATATGCATTTACATTCTTGACTTGCCTGGTTTCATTAATAAAAAAGGATTAATTTTATGTGTGAGTGTTTTATCTGCATTGTGCACCTGGTCCCTGTGGAGGGCAGCAGAGGGCATCGGCTTCCCTGGACTAGGAGCTACAGGTGGTTATGAGCTGCCAGGAGCTGATGTCAGGAATTGAACCTGGGTCCTCTGCAAGAACAAGCTCTTGACCGGTGAGCCATGTCCTCAGCTCCTGACTTCATCACTTGATAAACTAGGGGTCACATGGAGGGCAGTCATGTCTTCAGTTCTAACTCATTTTACCTTATTATTTTACTTTTACTAAGCATGTAGCAAAACATATAAATCCCTCATGTGTACAGACAACAGACATACACATACGCATACCTGTGTAATTGCTGGGCCATTTAAATGAAAGGGTGTCATTACAGATACACTTACGCTCTCATCTCTGCAAGTGAGTAGCGTAGCTCTCGATGCGTGTCACTCCCGGGCAGGTCAGCTACTGCTTCTGTACAGCTGGGCAGAGTCCGTCGTCGGCCCCTGGAATACATCGTTCCCAGCTGTGCACAAATTACATCCCGCTTATCATACAGCAATGCCATTGACTTTCTCCTGCTTTGACTTTTCAAAATAGATGAGCAGTGCCTTCGCACCCAGGTGTTGGTCACGTTGGTTTCTTAGTATTCTATTTTTTACACATGCTGTACTCTCAGTTGCATACTCTAGCTTAATAACTGCAGTGGGTTTTTCCTAACGGCACAAGTGTATCTTGCTGGCGTTCTTTGGTTGCCTCCTTTTTCCAGCAGTATAATTACTTGATATTTTATTTTGTCTGCTTATCAGGAGACTCTTAGGAAATGTGTGTTTGGTGGTATGAACTGTCCTGGTACTTGCAGGCTAGAGAGGCGGCTCAGGGTTTAAGACCTAGTGCTTCTGCAGGGGGCCTGGGTTCACTTCCCAGCTCACAAGCACCTGTAACCTTAGCTCAAAGGATATGAGACTTTGTGGGCATCCACATGTGACACGTAAATAAAAATAAAATCTTAAAAACATAAATGATTTGTATGGTTAATATTTGATACTCAGCTATTTGTTTTTGTATCTAAGCTATGTTGACGGTTTGAGCTAATTCTGTGAGTCCAGGCGTTAGTATGTCTTTTCAAAGTTCTTTAGGTCATTGACACATTCCTTTACAAAGCTACTTTTCCACCCTTGATGTTACTAAGCTTTCTTCTCTTCCAGTCTTCAGTGCTTTTATAAAATCTACTTTTCTATTTTATGTAATTCTTTCTTTGTAAAGTTTAGGGTTTTTTTTTTCAGAATATGAAATAATCTCTTATAGAATTTTAATATACAAAATAATAAAAATTTATTGATGATTTTAAATTACTTGAGGTTTTCCTTTATACTCAAATTGAAATTATATATAAAATTATGCATTTATGGATCTTTATTATATAGTATATATTTTCTACTTAATTAGGCACTTCATAAAATTTAATGGATACTAATATTTCACCACAAAAATGTTTCATGAATTTTAAAGGCATTCTTCAGGAAATTAAATTTAGGATTTTTTTTTAAATGATGTAAGGAGTAACCCTATGCCAAGTGTCTTTGCATATTTACTCCTGTTTGGATTAAGTCTATTTTGCATTACTGGATCAAAGTAAGCATTTAGCACACGTTTTTATTAAATATCTTGCAAGTCTACACACTTTACCATCTTTACTAGAGAACAGGTGAAATAAGTTGAACATGGAAAATATAATTGTGATCTTATATGTGGGAAAATTATTAAAAAGGAATATGTTTGAGAAATTGGAAAGAGTTGGAGGTGCTTAGAGCCAGCATTTCTTCTGCTTATGGCTAAACATTGCTTATGAAATTATGTAGTAGTTCAGTAATAGCTTAGTTAGGCCATTTAAACACTTAAAAATTGATAGTCAAAACCATAGTCTATAAGGGCTTTGGGGTAACTTCCTGTTACATATATTCAGGAAATATGCAGTTGGATGCATTTCAACCTAGGGACCACTACTTGAAGAGACAGAGCGTTACCATTTTGTCACGGCCTCTCCCTGCCCATTCCTCCCCTTACCCTCTCAATAAACGCCTCCAGGCCTCTCTCTGCAGACCACTTTGTCTGCTTTGAAGATCATTTAATGGAACTGTGGAGTCTTCTCAACTTCTTGTCTTTTGAGCTTTATCACTGCTGCTGCTTGTTTAAGCAACTTGTTAATTTTTATTGCAAAATATTTTGCCTTATGCATATCTATTAAATGGGTTCTCATAGATATAAATATGATTTACAAATCTTATTGAGTACATATTTTTGTATATCTGTTTTACTTTTTAACATTTATTTATTTATTTTTAAATATATTTTATTAATTTATTCTTATTACATCTCAATGGTTTTCCCATCCCTTGTATCCTCCCATTCCTCCCTCCCTCCTTTTTTCCCTTTTTCCCCTTACTCCCCTCCCCTATGACTGTGACTGAGGGGGATTACCTCCCCCTGTATATGCTCATAGGGTATCAAGTCTCTTCTTGGTAGCCTGCTATCCTTCCTCTGAGTGTCACCAGGTCTCCCCATCCAGGGGACATGGTCAAATATGGGTCTCTGGATACATGTGCCATGGTGGGTCAGACTATTACTTGTGGGCAGTGGCTCTCTGTGCTATTGTGGGTCCTGAGGACTGAGCTCAGGTGGACAGGCATGGTGGCAGGTGCCTTTACATACTAAGCCGTCTCAGTCACTCTGACTATATTTTTAAATGTACAGTTACATCTCTGAGTTTGACTGTTAATGGTAAAATCTCACACATCATTCATATTCAGGTATTCTATAGTGTAGCTTTTATAAAAAAAATGTAGCCTATTTTAATGAAGGTGTGTCAGTTAATGCATTAAAGATAATCTTAGAGGGCACCAATATGCATTAATAGACCATTTGGAAATGAAAACAAAGCAACATCCTCTTGGATTAGTTTAACCAAGTGTGAGTCCAAATTTTAATTCTCCTCTTGTCTTTCTGTGCTCTTGCCTACTTGTGGTTTGTAGCTGCTGGTCTATCCTCTGTCTGTTGCGTGTGTCTGTGTGTGTTGCCTATGGTTGTGCCTGTGTCAGATGTCTGTGTGTCTGTGTCTGTTGCCTATAGTTGTGCCTGTGCCTGTGTCAGATGCCCGTGTGTCTGTGTCTGATGTTTGTTATGCCTATCCTAACAAAGAGCTTTTCTCTGTATTTATTGAGCAGTGCAGGAAACAGCATGGGCTAGGAATAAGAATTCTTTATAAGAGAGTAAGTTACTGACCCCGAATAGCACTCAGTAGTGCAAACAGTTATCAAGCTATATCCACAGGTTGCTTTTAATATTTATAGTGAATATTTATTTTAAGGTTGCTTTCAACCTACTGTGTGCTTTCATCAAATGATTACCACAACACAACACATTATTATGGGTTAGGAGCATACAAGAGTGTGTAACTTAGGACTCAGACTGCACTTAGCTTGTAAAAGACGAGAACATGGAAAGTGCAGGGCATAATATGCTTGGTGACTTGTTCAAGTCTGGCTGAGTGCATAGTAGGGCAGCAAGTGAAGCACACAGTCTTACATGATAAGTGTGATGGCAAGGCCTTGAAAAGTTTACATTCTTTGAAGTCAAGAGATAGTTTCAGAAAAAACATATCACCACAGACGGCATAGGAGACCATGACAACTAGAAAATTGCTTTCTGTGCCTTTTTGTTAGCCTTAGTTATTAACCATTTTTAGTTTTGTTCCTAGAATCTTGTGGAGAATATAGTTTTGATTCTATTTTCTAATAATATTTAAGATATACAACATTGCCATTGTTTTTTTCTTTGTTTTTCTGAAGACAAATCATATTTGTAATTTTTCATAGTACATTTTTAACTTACAAGTTCACTAGATCAGTTTTGGACATTGCAGGAAATTATAGTTAATGTATTTATAGGTTACTTGGTTATAGTTGCTCTAATTAGCCCAGTACTTTAAATGGCATCTAAACACAAATGCCTTCCTCCATCACTCATTTCTCTCCTTTACAAACATGAGGTTTTGCTGCCCCCTGCCTGTGAGGAGTCACTAACAACTGGAGGGGAATTTGAGCCGTGTTCACAGTGGTTTTCCTTTTAAGTTGATATTTTTTGATTGATAGTGACTTTATTAGAGTATTCATACTTTGTTAAGATATTAATAATCTTGTGAAAGAGTATTTTAGTTGAACTAGATTGGGAAATAAAATGAAGGTTATTTCACTTGAAAAAATATTTGGCGCAGGGGGGTGGGGGGAGGGAGGGCGGGGGGGGGGGAGGAGGGTGGGCGGGGGGTGCGACTGAAAATACTGGCCCTGAATCAGAAGTAGAAGAATCTAAGATCCAAGTGTATTTTAGGAATGTACTTGTATTCTTCTCAGCTTGCAAGCAGAGGTAAAAGTGAAGAGGACTTCCTACACCAGGTCTTTTGGCCTTTAATGATGTGTGTAAGGTCTCATTGATGCTGCTGACTGCATGAATCAGAGTGGGGCATTTTGAAGTATGATGTGCAAATACCTCCTAGCGATCTTGCTAATCCTATCTTTCATATTCTGACTCATTAGGGTAGGGCCCCAAGGGCAGGCTTTCTTGTCCTCCACACCTGCTGTTGCTGGGGACACAGGGCCTTGGGCTTGCACTGTGCTACTGAGCTGCATCTCTAAACTGGAGGTCCCTTTTCTAACAGGCTCTTAGGTAATGCTGTGCCTTGCAAAATTAAATTTAGGATCTTTTCACAGTGTTTAGAGATGTTGATATAACAGTTTCCGATACGAATATGCAGAGTGAAAATGTCAGAGTTCCTCTTTGAGGGAAAAGGGGAAAAGGAAAGAAATGCATATTCATCAAGTACTCTGTACTCTGTTCTCTGCTTAATGCTGAATTCAGACCCAGCTATTATTTTTCTCAATAGAGTTAGGCACTACTCTTTTAAACAGAAATGTAGTTACTGTGGAGTTAGACCCTCTAGGTTATATTATTTGGGCACAGTGTGTTCAATTCTCCTTTACTGGTTTTTATCTTCCTTATTCTTTCTTCTTTAGGAGACTGACCTCATAGAACATCCTCCCTTATGTGATCTTTAGATATGATATACTTGTTTATAGTTCTAAGATTTACATTTCCAGGCAAGCGTGCACATATATAGTTCATATCATACATATGTTCTGTGTCTCTAGTGTCCCTTCAGTGCTCTCACGTGGGTAGTGGTCTCTCCAACTCCCCACCTCAGACCTACTTCTTTGCTTCATAAGTGTTTTCTCCCTATAGACCTTGTTATTTCAGTAAAGAGTATATTCATTTAAAAGGTCCAGTCGTTAAGTAGCGTTTCTCCAATGTGAAGTGCCTGAGTTGAACCCAGTGTCCTGTTTGGTCTGTGCTATCGCAGTAAGCTCTTCATTGGTCTCTCTGTTTTCAACCTTTGACTTTTACTCTGTGTTCACTGCAGTCTCAATACTTGCTTGCATCCTGTCAGGGGTTCCATCTGGGTGCAAATCCTTAAGGAAGATCAAATCCTTAATTGATCTGGTTCATCTCCATCCCTAAGCACTATCTGTAACGGCCTACTTGGAGCTTGTTTCCCCTTTTGATGTCTTTGTTTCATGACTGGTGCAGGCTACTTACTGTGTAGGAGCATCTGGGAGGAGAGAGCCTTAGTTGAAGAACCGCCTCCACCAGATTAGCATTTTCTTGAAGGTGATTGTTGTGGGAGAGCCCCGCGCAAAGTGGACCATGCCTGTTTTGGGGCAGCTAGTCCTGAGCTGTACTTAAGGAAACTGAGCAAGCTATGGAAAACAAGTCAGTACACAGTATTTCTCTGTCATCTCAGGTTCAGTTCCTGGCATCAGATTCTTACCTCAAGTCCCTGCCTGGGTTTTCTTCGGTGATAGTTTGTAATTAGTAATCCAAGTAAACCCTAACCCTCCCTCACTTGGATTTGGTTATGGTGTTTATCAGAGGAATAGAAAGCAAACTAGGATACTCCAGTGTCACTTACAGAGCGATACACTGCTTCAGAGCAGTCGCACCCCCACCTGTTCCACATCACTTGTCTCTCTCTTTCCGATCCTGGTTTAGTTTTTTTTATTAGTACTCCCAGTCACATCTGACATCTGTGAATGCATTACTTACTCTCTGTCTCCTTCTGTGGAATGTCAGCTTCATCGGGAGAGATTTTGTTTTGCTTCTGCTGTGTTTCCAAGATGTGGTACAGTGTCCAGCATGCATGGGGGCAGAGGGAAGGCCGAGGTAATATTTGTTGAGTGAACTGTAGGTGAGAGGGTGTGTAGTGAGGGTTCTCTTGACTCTCTAATAGCTGCTTTCTAATGCACCTATGTTTTTCCACGGCTTTAACTTAAAATTTGATTCCTTTATCTTTTGATCTTTATTTGACAACTATTTAAGGGTAGTGTTGCTTAACTGATCCAGCTCTTAATATTAGACTTTCAGGAAAGTGATGATTATTGTTAAAACAGGCTGTCCATGAAATAAATCATGATTAAATTCAGTAATAAAGACAGTATTTCAACCATACTATTTAGACTGTGGAATGATTTTTCTTTGACGTTGACTAAACTACATTTTATTTTTAAAATTAATACTTAGAATCTTACCATGAGCTATAATTATTAAAAATTAGTTATAGTTTTAAATCCATTGACTTTGATTATAAAATATATAGAATAAGTCTGTCTTCCATTAAGTTTTATGGGACTATTTGAAATATTATATTGAATTTCCTTGCAAAAAGAGCATAGTTTAATATTTGCTCAAATAAACCACGTTGGAATTGGGTTAGTGTTGTACTGTTTCATGTGTGGTTAGTGAGCCCTGCACTGCAAGCTCCTTTATGTCAGAGGACACGTTTGTGTCCTCAGGAGCGTGCTGGCTCAGATCTTACCTCATAGCAGAGGTGTAAACAAGAGCGGCAGCTCTGGGTATCGGAGGGGGAAGGTACCCAATCTTCCATATTTGCACTGAGACGGTCTAGGCAGAGAGAAATTGCTCTGCATAAAACAACGAAGTAGATGATAAGGTGATATTTTAGGAAGTACAGTTTTGTCTTGAAAAGGATAGGTTTTTGATAAAGAATTAATAAGAAAGAGACTCAACTTATATTAGAGCATACAGTTTGTTTCTAAAAAAGCACTTTAGAAGATTATTAACTTTTTTTTTATTTTAATCAAGGCGAGTGAGTTTTTGCCGGAGTCCGTGTCAGCAGCACTATTCCTTGTCTCTTTGGACATGCCTATTTCTTTGGAATATCCAGAGATTCATGACGCTGTTGTGGCTTATTTGGAACAGCTGGATTCTAAAAACTACAGCATTTATAAGCGAACCGCAGAGACTGTTTATTCAATTGAATGTACCTGTAACTTCCTATCTGATGTGGGCAAAGAGGTAAAATATTTTGCAATTCTTTTAAATATTTTTGGTGATGTGCTTAGAAAAATCTAACTTATAATGTCCTAACTGATAGACATTCAACAAGTAAATTGATATTTGATAAAAATGTGATATATTTTTTATTGAGTGTGTATATAGTATGATTAAAATAAGGATGTAATTTTTACTAAAGCAACACAGAGACAGTAGCATTCTGAATAGTGTATGTTCATAGAATTAGTGGTTTCAGAAAGCGGTAACCATTATGTCTTACACAGTGCCTGGATAAATGTCCCATAGTGTGGGAACTGAGTGATGATTGATTTGATCAGAATTATGAGAGATACATTAGTGCATGCTTATACTTGTAGATAAATTTTTGTTTTTATCTTTTATGACAGTTACTACATGTTTTTATGAAGAACCCATTATTTTTGTAGCTGATAATCATATTCTTGTTATTATGTGTAAGATAGTGGGTATCTTAAAGTATAATAGCTAAGCAGTAATTATTTTTACTTATCTTATTTAAAAATACTGTTGAAACATAGCCTATTATACTGAAAGGCCAGTGGATCGCAGAGATGGGTCCCTTGGAGAGAAGCATGAGTAACACCTCAGAATGTCTAAGTGGGTCCTGAAGGGCATGTGCACAGTTCTTCCTCCTTTTGAGGGTATCTGTCAACCTTGTGTTTATAATTTTCCTTTACTTATTTATTATGAGTTTTTCATATTTTTGCTGTATTTCCTCTCTTACCACCTTTCCCTGTACTGGGATGGAATCTCAGGCCTTGTACTTGTTAGGTTAGCATTTCACTGCTGGAGCTGAACTGAGCCTCCAACCCATTTTGTTTACTTTGCTGTTTGTTTTTGTAAATTGAGCAGAGTAGCCTTGAGTTTGTTTTGTAGTCCTGTTGGGCCTTATGCTTGGCCTCCTGCCTCAGCCTCCTCAGCAGCTGGGATGAAGGTCTGAGCTACCTGGTCTGCCCCCCCCCCCCCTTTTTTTTTTGTCACTTCTTGATGCCACTCGCTTCCTGTTTCTTCTTTTGCAATTTTCAATTGAATCTTTAAGTGGCCATTTTTGTGCATTCTGCAGCCTTTTGTCTGTGTACATTTAGGTGCCTTCTTGTTTCCAGAACTTGCCAGGATCATAGGTGAGAAAATACACTAGTCTTTTCGACACAGAGGTCACAAATGAGCAAAGGAACCCCAAATAATGAACAGTCTGAGGGGACATTTCACTAGGATTTCCCCCACTGTCTGCCCTCTAGGTTGATATTTTTAGATTGATTCTTCAGAAATTGGACTTAAATGCAAACAGGGTCTCTGAATTATTTAATTTCTTGAAAGTACTTAGTTAACTATGAGAATTTTAATCTATATGAACATTGTATTTCCTATCTTTTTTTTCTCTTTTATTGCAGGGAGAAAAGAATCTCCTAGAATTAGTGGAGCTGGCGGACCAAGCTTTGCGGAGCTTTCCCTATCATCAGTATTCCCCCCTGATAAGGGAAATCATCCACATTTGCTCAAAGATGTAATGTTTCCTTTTTAACTGTGACAGTATTAATATAGGACAGTGTGTGGATTTGCATGGGTCCATGTGCATGTGTGGGGATTGGATGTGTGGCATGCATATACATATTTAGGAATAATATGCATGAACATGGGTTTATAAGCTTAGGAATAATATAAATGAAACTGAACTTGCATGTTTCCTATTTTAGTTTAAATTGCTTTATGGGTTGCACTATTAAATTGTATATCTGCATGAAGCCAGTTAACTGCTTTATTCAAGAGTCAACTTTAACAGTGTTGTGCCTGTAAGAAAAACGAGTCGTTCTTGGATTTGTGTGCATTTGTAGTGTCCCTGTCAACTACTCAAACAGTTATTACTTTAATAATCTGAGGTTCTAAGTCACATTTATAGGCCCAATGCTCAGGACACAGAAGCAGGAGATGCACTTGGAGTTCAAAGTCGCACTTACTGCATAGTTAGACCTAGTCTCAAAAAACTAAACTCAAGACAGAAATAATTCCCCAAGTTTAAGATTTCTTTTTGATAAGTATTATAAAATTACTAATTTTCTTCAACATATTTTTAGGAAGCATTATGCATTGGTCAGTTTATTTTGAGATATTAGAATGGACCCCTATGATAAATTCCACAATATGCCAAACATCAGTTAACTTTTGAATTTGAATTTTGTTTTATTTTTATATTTTTTTGGTTTTTTCGAGACAGGGTCTCTCTGTGTAGCCTTGGCTTTCTTGGACTCCTTTTGTAGACCAGGCTGGCCTTGAACTCACAGCAATCTGCCTGCCTCTGCCTCTCGAGTGCTGGGATTAAAGGTGTGTGCCAACTTTTTTTTTTTTAATTAATGTATATGTGTGTGTAATATGGGTACACATGCCATGATGTGTGGAGATACGAGGATGATTTGGGGGAATAAATTCTCTCCTTCTGTAGGATCTGGGAATTGAACTCAGGTCATCAGGTTTGTGTGACAAGCACCTCTACCCTCTAAGCCATTTCACTGGCTCAAGTCCAGAGATTTTTTAATTAAAATTTTATTTATTTATTAATTTTTGTATGAGTTCTCACTAAGAAGCCTTGGCTAGCCTGGAACTTTCTATGTAGTCGAGGATGGGACTTAGTGATCTGCCTGCCCCTGTGTCTTGAGTGCTGGGCTTGAAGGTATGTGTCACCATGCGTGGCTGCAAGTGTGAGGTTTTAAGGATGCTTCCGTTTTGTTTCTTTCTCTCTATCTTCTCTTTTTTAAAAATATATTTTATTAATTTATTCATATTATATCTCAATTGTTATCCCATCCCTTGTATCCTCCCATTCCTCCCTCCCTCCTTTTTTCCCTTTTTCCCCTTACTCCCCTCCCCCATGACTGTGACTGAGGGGGACTTCCTCCCCCTGTATATGCTCATAGGGTCTCAAGTCTCTTCTTGGTAGCCTGCTATCCTTCCTCTGAGTGCCACCAGGCCTCCTTATGTTCTTTAGAGAGAATATATATATATTCTGCAGGCATATTCTCCAGGCATATATATATATATGCCTGGAAAGTTCATGCCAATCTCATTAATTAAGGAAATATGTCATGCAAAGGAACTGCAGCAGGAGGGGATCTCTTCCAACCTGCTTTATAAACCTCTGTTGGCCTCCGATATCTTGGCTGTTTTCCTTTTTCCCAGCTGGAAGTCTGCACAGGCCAGTCCATTGCTCCAGGGAGAGAGTCAGAAGGTGTTTCTCCACATGCTGGCTCACCCAATGCTACAGGTGAAGGTGGAGACTTATCAGTGCTGCCTGGAGATTGTAAAGGTGGAGTTTTCTTTTGCTTGTTTTTGTGTTAGTGCTAAGAACTGTATTCCGTAGGTAGGTGGTGGTCATTAGTCAGCTCTGAGAAGGTTGCACTACAGATCTAACAGCTGGAGCTGCAGGTGTAACGAGTGTGTGCAGCTTTGCCATTCTGAATTCTGATCTGTTTTCACATCACTAGAAACACTACTACAGTTCCACAGCTACTCTTGGTGTTGGTGTCCTCCCATCCGTGCTTTTATAATGTATGTTTACTGTAGTCTTTGCATGCCTTTATAAGTTAAACATACTGTTTTGTGCATCTAAAATTGAGTTTCCTACTATACAAGTTTTTGCCAAGTGTTTCGTTTATCTGAAGAATTTGAGATCTACTCAGTTAATTCATCTTTACTGTTATAAGTTTAGACTTACTTCCTTTTCCTTAATGATGACTAGTCAAGTTGAATCTCCTTTTTACTGAACCAAGGTTTTTAATCCTCAGTGCTGGGATTTTCAATCCATGGTGCTCAGGTGGCACTATGCCTATCTGAGGGGATTTTAAAGCTATAATATTGGTAGTATATTTAGGATATGGCCATAGAAGGCTTACAGAGGGAATTATTACATTTATGGATGAATAAAATGAAGCTCAGGGAATTGTGTGTATCTTAAGGAAGTGATAGCTATCTTTAAACATTAAGGCTGAAGCGTTACCTGTTAAAAGTTTAAAGTGGTCTTTTTTGTGGCAATGATAGTTAAAAATAAAAATAATATATATATATATATATATGCATATAGGTATGTATGTGAGATCACATGTGTGTATTTTGACTTGTGACTTGTGAGTAGTTGTAAGGACAGTAATTTGCAGTATGAAAGAAATTGAGTTTAGGTTTATGACTCATTATTATGTGTGCTTCCACCTACTGTAGTTACATTCTGTTAATATTCATGATTACTTCTGCTCTCTCACATTACATAGCTTCTAGGAAAACATTTTCTTTTATACTTGAGAAAAGATTTAATGTTTCCTTTTTTCGTATGCTTCTTCATGTATTTCTTCCCCAATACTTTTTCTTTCTGTCTTTTTTATTATTTGAATTTTGTTTTTCTTTTTAAAGCCTCAGTAAATGAAGTCACAAATTAAGCACATCAGGTTTAAGGTTTTAGAGTTTTGTCATGTCTTTTATATCTGTTGACATTTAGAGGTTATGATAGTTTGGTTATTTATGAAGATTGTTTATTGAGCATTATATAGCCTGTATAGATTTTAAGTTAAGTAGAAAATCTAACTAGCTAAAAAACTTTTCAATGATGTGAAAACTAAAATTGGAAATATATTATAAATAGAAGAAAGAAGACTCTTAGAAAAATCATTCACTAATTTCAAAATATTTGTATTATTTTACAGGAGTGTTTAGGTGTCCATAATGTCACTAAACCTGTATCTTCACTTTGTAGTGGAATTCACTTTCTGCTTCATCCAAAAGTTCTGTATGAAATCTCTGCATTTGGTATTCAAGAACCCAACACTGAGGTATAATATGTTAAAAATATGGGCAAAAGATTACTCTGTCACGTCAAAGAAATGCTCTGATAGAACTGAACAACTTGATGAGAAGCTACAAAGAAATATGCACGTGATGTCTTAGCTCAGTTCTGATAGTATTTATATAAAAGGAAATGTTAGCTAAGCTGAGTGAATGAAAATTTAGAATGCACTTGATCCCACAGAATCAGCTCAACGTTTTATTTACATTTCCTCTTAGGCATAGGGAGCTGCAGAGTAGTTGTTATTTCAGGTAAACCAGCAGAAACCAGTCAGGGAGAAGGCTCACAGTACCAGCTATAGACGGTGTGTGGCGAGGGGAACAGTGCCGCTGAGAGGACTTCCTGGCTCATCTCATGGTGTGGCCGTGTCTGTTGTTGCAGGTGAATGCTGCTGCCAAGGCCATTCTGTTGTATCTGCTTCAGGGACGATTGATGATGACAGCACTGACCTGGAACAAGTTTATCGAATCTCTCTGTCCTGTCATGCCAGTGCTACAGGTACTCTGTGCAGTTCATTTTGATGAGACATTTATCTTCAGCTGGTTGTCAGTGATGTAAAAAGCATGCAAACAGCAGAGCTGGCACAGTATGAGAAAGATGAAGTGGAGCTGTGAAGGCACTGGGGATAAGTGAGCAGGAAGGGGGCGGCTGTCTTGTTCCTGCCAGAAGCTGAGACAAGGATAGCTAATTTGCCCATGTAGACTTTACATATCTGGGTGGGAGGTCAAAAAGTACTGACTGTGCAAAATAGAGCTCAACCTTTTGTAAAGGCTTTGAGGCAAAGCCAGCAGTCCTTGTTAGGCAGACGTTGCATAATAGGCTGGCCTCATGAATTCTATTTGTGCATGCATTTAATTAGAGTAATACTTTGATTAATGAGCTCTAGGCACAAAGTTTTCTTAAGCAGTCCTTCTGGGCATTGACAGAATGAGGGAAGTTTAGGTTCCTACCTCCCTTGGATGGAAAGGCAGAGCTGGGACCCACAAACCTTTACTTATCTTAATTAAGTTTTATTTATGTGTATATATGTGTTTGTATGAGTGTATGCATGTGTGGGTACTCATGTAGACCAGGAAGAGGTGTCAGGTCACCTGGAAATGGGGTGATAGTCACTTATGAGCTGGCTGAGGTGGGTGCTGAGAACTGAACTTCGGTCAGAAGTGCTCTTTACAGCTGAACCATCATCTCTCCAGTCCTAGGGTTGTTTGGTTTTAAGTACATAATTATCTTTATCTTTAGAAACTGAACAACTGTCGAATTACTATAAAATATATTGTTTCCATGATAAAAAGTTCACATTCAAAACTATATTTGTGTGTATTACATAGGGCCCTGTTGTAGGGGTGCTGATGAGGGACAAGATTCTCTGGCTTGTCTGAGAAAGGCATGGTTTGCAGCTGGCTCACCTGCTAGGAAGGATCAGAATGTGGAGAAAGCTTTTGTCTAGTGTCGTGAAGGAAAGTGACTTTTATTTACCCTTCCCTTCCACAGTTTCTGTTTCAGTTTTTTTGTTGTTGCTGTAACAAGAATCTTGGCCATAAGCAACTAGCAGGAGGGAGGGTTTATTCGCCTTAAGCTCCCAGGTCACAGCCTGTCATCAAGGGGCCATGGAGGGACCATGGGGGAGTGCTCCTCTGTGGCTGCCCACAGTGGGCTGCACCCTTCTGCCTCAGTGACTAATCAGGGCAACCCCACTGACATGCCCACAGGCAGATCTGGCCTATGTAGTACTTTGGTTCAGGCTTTCTTCTCAGAAGACTAGACTGTGTCAAGTTGACAGTTAAAACTTAGAAGGACATCTAAGAATGAGCTTCAGAAACATTCTCTTTTCTCACTTTCGTGTTCTCCACACTGTGTTACTTGGAGTAAAACAATGATGTACAAGATATGGCTGTAGTTCACTGGAAACAGACTACAACTTCCTATGGACAGTGGTTATCTGTTCTCAGTGAACACATAGGTTTCAGTCTGTTTTCCACATGGAGTTCCTGTAGCACTCCTGCTTTGTTGTGTTTGGAGAGCACTAAAGATCTGTCAAGTGTGTCAGGTATGGAGGTGCTACTGCTGGGATCTTGGAAAACAGGAATATCAGGATATTTTCCTTAAAATGTACTTTAAATTTTTATTTTACTTTTAATTTAGTTTTATTTTGTGCCTTTTTTTCACATAGGTTATTTTCAAAAGAGGCTCTGTTATTTAACTGACTTAAAAAGAATTAATGAATTGCATGACGTGCCTTACTTACTCTTATTTTCAAGTGGAAAGCTTTATATTAATAAAACTGAATAATAGTTTCTCTTAAACAATTCTTAGGGCCATGCTGATACAGAAGACCCTTTAGGCAACTGCATTCTCCTTCTAAGCAAAGCGAGTTCTGAGCCTGGAGAAGGCATTCTCCCCTCTGCTACCCGGCTGAAGTCTATCCTGCGACTTCTGCTAGTGAAAAAATCTTCGTGAGTACAGGAGGAACAGTCTTTTACATTTAATTAGTTTACTTAAAATGCTTATTTTATTGCTTTTTTATTTTATATGTATAGACGTTTTGCCTGCACATATTTCTGTAACCCACATTTGTGTGTAGTGTTCTAGAGGACAGGAGAGGCCAGTAGATCCCTTGGTACTGCAGTTAGGATGGGTGTGAGCTACCATGTGGGAACTGGGAAAAGAACAGCAAGTGCCCTTACCTGGGGAGCCGTTTCTCTAGCCTGAGCAATCTTAAAATTTTTACATTTAATAATGGGTATATATATGTATGTGTCTGTTTGTGGTATATATATGTGTATGTGTCCGTGGTATATATGTGTATGCATCTGTTTGTGATATATATGTGTATGCCTCTGTTTGTGATATATATGTCTATGCGTCTGTTTGTGGTATATATGTGTCTGTTTGTGGTATATATGTGTCTGTTTGTGGTGTATATGTCTATGTGTCTGTTTGTGGTATATATGTGTCTGTTTGTGGTATATATGTGTATGTGTCTGTTTGTGGCACACATGTGTATGCATCTGCTTGTGGGTGCCCACGAAGGCCAGAGGCACTGGATCCATTTAGAGCTGGAGTTAAAGGCAGTTGAGAGCTGCCTGTCTTGGGTGCTGGACTCAAACAGTATCCTGTGGACCAGTAGTAAGTACTCTTAAACTCTGAGCCAGTTGTTCATCCACAGACATTATTTTCAGACAGATAATTTTGTTTTCCCTGAAGATAAAGAACTTTGTGGAAATAAACCACTAAAGGAGCAAAAGGAAGAGACCCTGCAGATGTCTGTGCAGTGTGACGTGACGTGTGGTGCAGGAAGAAGCAGGCCAGACAAAGTCAGCACGCTCCTTGGGGCTGCCTTCCATGAGGACTGCCGAGCTCCCTGGGAAGCACTAGCAGTTTTTAATCTAGTACTGTACTCTTTTTCACTTAGCCAGTACTGGCCTTTGGTGAGGCACCATAAAAGTATATTTGTCATTCTCATAGGTAGATTAGTTATTTTTGTTCATTCTCTGACAAAATAGCTAACAAAAGCGACTTAAGAGAGGACGGGCTTATTTGGCTCATAGCTTCAGGTTACCGTCTGTCCCAGTAGGGAGGCCGCAGCAGTTTGAAGCAGCTGACCACACTGCACATGTAGTCAGCATGTGTGTAGACGGATGCTGGTGCTTAGCTCATGTTCTTTTCATTCAACCGAGAACCATAGCTCATGGGAGTCTACTGTTCATGGTTAGGGTGGGTCTTCCCACCTCAGGAAAACCTTTTTGGACACACCCTCATAAACATGCCAGAGATGTTTCTATGGTGATTCTGAATCTAGAAGTTGACAGTGAAGAATCATAAAGGTCACAGGGGCCCACTGTCTCCAGTAAGCAAAGACGTCTCAATAGGATGCATGAACAAGGTCTGAACTCTCTTTGAGTAAGAGAAAAGAACTTAACATCGTTTAGCTTAGTCATTTTCTTCATTGGATTAATTTGTATCCCATCTGTAAACTCAGTGAAGCTGGAACCCTGTCTGCTGACTAATCTTTATATCCTCACAGGGTTTATATGCTAGAAAGGAAGACACACAAAAATTTTTTTATTTTTCTTATTTCTGGCATTGGCTTAGAAGAAACAATAGCACCAGGTTAATGTCTAGGCTTCCTTCCTATCCTGCCTTTCTTTCTCTTCTGTCTTAGTTACTTTTCTATTAATGTGACAAGACAGCATGACCAAGGTAGCCTATAAAGAAAGCACGATCCAGAGGGTTAGAGACTATGATCATTTTGGTGGGGAGCCTGGCAGCAGACAGGCAGTCATGTCCCAAAGAACTAGCCGAGAGCTTACACCTGATCCACAGCCCTGAGGGCTGGGGTGTGATGGGGGATGTGTCTCCCAGTGAGCACATCTTCCCTAACAAGGCCACACCTCCTAATCTTCCCAGTCACAGCGAGTACAGACCAAGGATTGCTGAGCCTTTGGGGTCATTTCACCCACATACATCACCACGTTCTGTTCTCTGGCCTCCAGATGCTTTGTAGCCATATCAAAATGTAAAGTGCATTTAGCTCCACTTCTAAAATCCTCATAGCCTTTCAGGTTCAGCCCTGTTTAAAAGTCCAGAGTCTTGTTTGAGACTCAAGGCAGTCTCTTAATTGTAACCTACTGTAAAAGCAAAAAGCAAATGATTATACTCCCAATACAGTGTCACACAATATACCTTACCATTCCAAAGAGAGGAGAGGGGACAGAGTGAGGAGACGCTGAACCAAATTAAGACTGAAACCCAGCATGACAAACTCCAAATCCTGACTCTGTACCCTATGTTAAAGGCGGCTCTGCTCTTCCAGTTTGGCTGACGGCAGCATAGGTCTCTCTCTCGGGCTGGTTCTGCTCCCTGCTTGTGTATCCCCTAAGCATGTATCTCGTGGCTCTGACACCTTCAACATCTAGGAGTCTCCAGTCTCCTCCAACAAGGCCACACTCTGAATCCTTCCCAAACGCGACCACCAAATGCAGACCATGCATTCAAATAGATGAGCTCCTGGGGACCAGTCTCCTTCAGACTGCCACATCTTGCAGTTCTGTTTTCAGACTGGCTTCATCACTGTGCTGCCCAGGTTCATGTAAATGCCTGTGTTCAAGAGAACCTTCTGTTGTATCCTTGAGCAGCTGGGGCTACAGGTCTGACATTGAGATTAACCTACTGAAGTTGACTGTGTTATTTATTTATTTATTTATTTATTTATTTATGTTTTCCGAGACAGGGTTTCTCTGTGTAGCCTTGGCTGTCCTACACTCACTCTGTAGACCAGGCTGGCCTCACACTCACAGTGATCCACCTGCCTCTGCTTCCTGAGTGCTAGAACTAAAGGGGTGGGCCACCATGCCCAGCTTGACTGTGTTTTTTAGTCTGTGAGTGTACAATGTCCTTATTAATTATTCTGTGTTTTTAATGTTATTTTATAAAACAAAATTGTCTCCATGTAAATAGTTCTATATGAAAGATTTCTGTAGAAATAGGAAAAGAGTAGTAATGGCAGTATATATGGGGATAGTTAAACTTTATTATGATAATTATGTATAATTCTAAGCCTGTTTATAGATAGTTACATAGTATGAAATGTTGACTTAAATGCTTTTTGTTATAGGGTTCGTGCACTAGCATTAAAATTTTTAGCATTTCATCTTACTAGTGAAGAAGGGGCTGATAAGAAACGCCCATTCATAGATGCCAGAGTTCTCTCCAGAGTTGCTAATCTGTTTATTGTGAAAAAACCCATTGACCTTAAATTGGATGATAGGCGAGAACTAGTTATTAAGGTAAGCATAATTTTTGAGTTTATTACTGTCTGGTACCTTGACACATTATATAGCATGTCTTTTATGTGATTTTCTTTCTTTTTTTTTTTTTTAGACTGTGTGTGATAGGAAGGGAGATAGGTAATTTGGGGCTGGTTTCTTGTATTTGGTATTGATCTGGCTTCTGGGAATTTATCACTTGAGTGCCTATTGTCTCCAGGAATTATGCTTTGTTTAACTGAGTGTTGTGTGCTAGAAATGCAAGTTATTCATGGAGTGTCTGAAATGCATTACAGTTGAATGCAGCGAGAAGTTTTGTAATGAATTTTTGTTTATTTTTCTAATTAAAAAAAACCCAAACATGTGTATGTTTGTATATATGCTTGTGAATACAGTGCCCAGTTGCAGCAGGGCATTGGATTCCCTGGAGCTGGATTTACAGATGGTTGTGAGCCACTTGGTGTGGATGCCTGGGATTGAACTTAGATCTTTGAGAAGAGTAGCATATGCTCTTAACCTCTGAATTATTCTCCTGCTTTTTTTTTTTAAATTTTTTTTAGTTAATTTCTTAAAATATACTTGTATTAGGGGTGTGTTTGTGTGTGTATGTGCATGTGTGTGTACACACAAATTAGGCTTTTCCTTTGACCATATGTGTTGCTGGAGATGGAACATAGGTCATCAGTCTTGGCAGCAAGTGCCTTTACTCATTGAGCCTCTCACCTGCCCTTATGACCAAAGAACTACTGTCAACATAAAAATATTGACAACTGCTAGTTAGGAAAAGAGAACTTTTTTTTTGTAAAAAATATTTCAGCCTCTGATGCCAGGGGAGTTTCTCTATGATTTTACAGTGATTATAAGGTTTTTGTTTGTTTGTTTGTTTGTTTGTTTTTGTTTAAGCTCTTTACTGAATCTTTGGCTCCTTTAGATGATTCCAGAAGGTTAGCACCTGTGATGCTTAGTTCTTTTGTCAACTTGAAACAAGCTAGGATCTTCTTGGAAAGCTTAACTGTGAAAATGCTTCCGTGAGATTGGCATGTAGGCAAATCTGTGGGCATTTTCCTGGTTAATGATTGATGTGGCTCATCCCACTGCTGGTCCCTCTGCAGAGCAGGCTGTGGTGAGTTGTATAAAAATACAAGCTGGGAGAGCTAGCAGAGCAACCTGTGAGTAGTGTTTCTCTGTGGTGTCTGCCTCAGTTTCGGTGCTGACTTCTCCTCAGTGATGGAAGCTGTAAGATGAAGTAAACCCTTTCCTCCCCAAGTTGGCTTTGGAGAAAAGCAAACTAAGGCAGCACCTATTTAACCAGGGCTGTCCCTACATCACTGAGCTGAGAGAGAGCTCTGCCATCTGTCCTCATCCTCCTTTCATTTCTGTGTTGGTTTTTATTTATCCTTTGATTTGGTCATCAGCATCGGTATTATAGGGTCATACAGAGCAGTTAGTGTAGTACTGCGTTTTTTGTTTGTTTTTTGTTTTGACAGGGTCTTGCCCTGTGGCTAAGGCTGGTCTTATCATATTGGCCTAGTTTTCTAAATGCTGGCGTCTGGATTACTATATCTAGGTTCTGAAACTTTTTTGTTTTGTTTTTAATGAGCAAATGCATTCTTAGTTTTGTTCTGAATTTAATGTTTTGTGCTTTATGATGGCCTTGGTCAGAGGATTTGAGGATCCAGCTTAGGGAATCAGTGAGTACCAAATTTCTATTAATCATTGTTACCCTTATGTAGAATTTGGGGAAAGAGAGGAGAGGACTCCTGGGGTATGTGTTCTGGTTTGCTTTTTGTTGTTCTGAAAAACATTATACAAAGCCAATGTAGAGAAGAAAGGGCCTATTATGTTTTACAGCTTGGTCCATCATCAAGGGAAGCCAAGTCAGGAACTTAAAGTGGAAATCATGGATAAACATTGCTTACTGGTTTGCTCCCAGGGCCAAGTTCAGATACCTTCTTATACAGCCCAGGCCCACGGCTCACAATGGCCTGGGCCCTAAGCATCAATTAGCAGTTAAGAAAATGCTCCGTAGGCTTACCTGCAGGCTAATCTGATGGAGGCTGTTCCTCAATTGAAGTTTCTTCTTCCTGGGTGTGTCAAGTTGACAGCTGAGATTAGCTGTCACAAACAGAAGTTAGCAGAGGTTGTGAGAGAAAAGGAATGTTGACTTAGTTCTTTTTATATTGCTGCTTTCGTTATCTCAGACTCTGAGCTTAAAGTAAGCAAAACCAATCTCTTCCTGTTAAAGCTGCTGGACTTGTCAGCAGTGGCAGAGATGGTTAAAGAAGAGGGCTGTGGGGTTTGCAGCTGGTGGTTTACAGGAACAAGAGAAAGTATTCTGAGTCATAGGTCTGAGATGCTCGCCTAAGGTTCGTGTGGTATAACAGAGATGCTAGGATATTCTCAAGGTGTTAATGGATTAATGGGTGACTTAAGACTGTTAGCAATAATGTTCATTAAAAAGGGAAGCTTATATAATGGCTGTTTCTTTCTGATCCTGTTTCCCTATTACCAATCATATCATTGTTGCAAATTTACATATAAATGTTTACTTAAGTAAGCTGACTTATTGGAGAGTTGGAAACAGGTGAAAATATATGTTTTGATTTTCAGCTGGAGACTGTTGAAAAAGTGTATGAAATCTTCACCTCCGATGATGTTGATCTTGTTTTGAGAAAGTCAGCTGCAGAGCAACTAGCTGTGATAATGCACGGTAATGTTTTTGGTGTTGTTGTTGTTTGTTTGTTTGCTTGTTTTGGTTTTTGTTTTTGACAGTGCTCGTTGCTGACCTAGGGTTACTGTGCAGTAGTATTGGTTGACTGTTCATATGACTGTTCATAGTCCAGATCTAGCCCTAACCTATTTTACCCATCAAGATAAGGATGCCTCATTATATGTTTAGAATTGTTAAAAAAAAAAAAAGCAAGACCCAAAAATGTGTGACAGAACTTACTTCTAATATTTATTACTGGGTTCTTCACAAAAAGTTTGCTTGTCAAGCATGTTGTCCATATTTGATCTATAAAGTGCCATTGGGGGCATTATCAAATATATTCTAAAATAGTAATAAAATTATGAATATAAAGTTATATATTTAAAAAATTATTGGTATGTGGTAATTTTGTACATGTTGCTCAGTGAAGTGAATCAAACAGTACTTCTGGGTAAGATAAAAAAAAAAATACATTGTGGCCTAGAGAGATGGCTCAGTGCTTAAGAACAGTTGTTCTTGCAGAGCATCTGGATTCAGTTCCCAGCACCACTCACAGGCCCACAAACGTCCAGAACGTCAGTCCCAGAGGATCTAATGCCTGCTTGTGTGTATTTCGGATACTGCATGCAGTTGGTATACAAATATACATGCAGACAGAACACTGGTACACATAAAATAAAATTTAAAAGTTCATTGTAATTGTATGTATGTATGATTTATTGTTTAAAAAATGTATGTGCATGGTTTAAAAATAAAGTAGAAAAAAATACTGTCTGATTTCTTTGTACTATTGCTTAGGTTTCAAGTCTTTCGTTAGTCCCCATCTTTGATGTATGTACTTTAATGATTCTGAGATAAAGGTAGCTTTCATTTATATACTGCAAAGACGTGGTTAGCATCCCTTGGTTATCCCTGGGTTATACCCAGGACATTATTAAGCCCTGTGATGAGAGGATAGTTTGCAAAGGCATAATCATAATCAGTATATGCAAAATAACTTTTATTCTCCTAGTCAGTTGTTGTCTGGGAGGCTTACTGCCTCCTCCTGCTATTTTAGGCCTAGTCCTGGAAGCTTCTAGCCTCCATGCTGTCTAACCTAGGCCTAGACTCTCCAAGTCTCCAAGTTTAATAAGCTCACCCTCACTTGTTCTTTCTGAGCTCTGGGCTGGCTGCTTCAACTCAGCTGTTCTGGCTCAAGCTCTTTTCCCAGCTGACTTACTTAATGTGGCCTCTCTCTCTCGGCCTGGAATTGCTCTGCTTAGCCTCAAACTATTTTAGCAATCTGCTCTAATCTTCTGGATTCTTCTCATTTTCTGGTTCTGTCTGTCTTTAAGCATATTTCTGTTTTTGTTTGTTTGTTTGTTTCCTTTTTTTCCTTTCCCTTTCCCTTCCCTTCCCCTTTCCCCTTCCCCTTCCTTTCCCTTTCCCTTCTTTTCTTCCTCTCTTCTCTTCTTTTCTTTCTTGGCAGCTTCCGTACCTCTCCTTGTCCCAGTCCCTCCCTCTCAACTTCTCTCCCCCTCTGTAAATGTAACTTTTGTTTTCCATGTGTTTGGATTCCTGTCCTGACTTCCTAGATAAGGCAGTTTAGGGGAAAGAGATACAAAGCCAGGCAGTGTAGTCAGAGACAGTACCTGGTCTTTCCATAGTATCCCAGATTCCTCTTTGTTTTGTGCCAGAAACGTTTTAGATCTAACATTTTCTTTAGACAATGTATCAATTTCTTCTATTGTACCTTCCATGCATGGGATTCTTTCTTCCATCTCTTGTATTCTGCTGGCCATGCTTGTGCCTTAGTTTCTCTTCTCTTACCCAGGCTTTCCATCTCCAGGATTCCCACAGTTTGTGTTTTCTTTATTGCTTCTACTTCTATTTTCAGGCCTTGAACAGATTTATTCATTTCCTTTGCCTGTTTGTATTTCTTTAAGGGATTAATTCATTTCCCCTTTAAAGGCCTCTATCATCTTCATAACATTGGGTTTAAGGTCATTTTGTTGAGCTTCAGCTGTGTCAGGCTATCCAGCACTTGCTGTAGTAGGATAGCTTGTGGTGGTGATGCCATATTGCCCTGGCTCTTGTTGCTTGTGTTCCTATGCTGGCTTTTAGCCATCTGGGTTTTGTGGTTATTGTAGGTTTAGATGACGATATCTGAGCTCATCTTTTTTTTTGGATGGGTATATTTTGGGTGTCCCCCCCCCACTCCATTGGTTTCTGTCTCTCCTCTGTCTTCTGTCTTGAGTGGCCTAGGGTTCTGGTACTAGTGAGTCTTCAGGTCCAGTTGGGTGTTTCCCCTGGGGTTTTTGTGGCCTACATGGCCGCTGGGTTTTTGAGTGTTATTCTTCCCTCTAGAGTCCCTAATACCAGTGTGACCTGGGGTTCCTGGTGCCAGAGTGGCCTTTGGGAAAGCAGGCAAGAGTTGTGGCCTCCAAAAAATGGAGTTCAGGGGTTGGGGTACAGGTTAAAGCTATTGGGTATGCTTTAGGGGACTTGTCAGGCAAGGGCTTGGTGCAGGGTCTCACCTGGTTGTCCCTGATAAAGCACAGGAGACAGTGTGTAGTTTACTACTCTTGTGTGTGCGTTAGGGGGACTTGGTAGTCAAAGGATTGATGGGGTAGGAATCTTACCTCGTTGTTGCTGGTGCCAGTAGGCCCCTGGGAATGCAGGCAGAGCTGTGGTCTTTCTTAATAATTTTCTTAATAATTAATAATTTTCTTAATAATTAATGATAGATGTGTGAAGGCCCAGCCCATTGTGTGGGTGTCATCTCTTGGATGGTAGCCTTGGGTTCTGTAAGAAATCAGACTGAACAGACTTATTAGGAGCAAGCCTTTAAGCAGCACACCTTTATAGCCTCTGCATCAGTTCCTGCCTCTAAGTTCCTACCCTGTTTGAATTCCTGTGCTGGCTTCCTTCAGTGATGGACTGCAATGTGGAAGTATAAGACAAATAAACTCTTTCCTTCCCAACTTGCTTTTGTTCATGGTGTTTCATCATAGCAATAGTAGCTTTAACTAGGACACAGCTCACTGTCTCATATAACCCTGTTCACAGTGCCCTATCTGTGGTTTTAATAACAGTAATACAGACCAAAGAAAATAGGCTTTAAAAATATGGAAGCTGGGTGTGATACCTGTAATTAGAAGTCTCAGTAGAATGATTTTAAGTCTGGTCTGTGACCAGCCTGGAATACATAGTGCGACCCTGCCTTAAATAGAGGAAAGAAGGATGTGGGTGTGGTGTATATGCCTGTGTTAGGCGTTGGTCTGATGTATGTTGATGATAATTAATAAAAAACCATCACCCCCGGGCAGGGCAAATGAGATAGGCGTGGCTAAGGTTCCGGGCTTGGGGAGACACAGAGAATCTTGGAAAGAGAGAGACCTGAGGAGAAGAGAGGAGAAGGCTGCGCCATCATGAGTTAGGTGGGGGAGAAGCACATGGCCAGCATGGATGGAGGATTTGGCCCAGATGAAGAACATTAGCAAGTATATGGGATTAAGGATGGGAGGTAGCGTGATAGAAATTATTAGAAGCAGGTGGCGTGGGATTGGGCAGGTGTGGGATACCTGCCCCACTATGGGAAGTAGTTTAGAGGATTGATATGTGCCCTGCCCCAGGTTAACTAAGGCTATTTTAAAATGTAACAGGTGTCTGTGTCTTGATTAATTGCTAGCGAGTTAGAAAATACTGCTGTAATAATAATTACAGGCCTGATAATAAACATTATTAGGCCCTACTGGTAAATCAACAACAATATACCTGTGATCCCAGTTCTTCAGAGGTGGAGGCAGGAGGACCAGGAGTTCGAGGTCATCCTTAGCTGTAGCCTGGCCTGCCTGGAGACCTGCACTAGATGAACGAGTGAATTTGGTTAATAAAAGTTACACAACTTTTATGGTAATACTTCAGTATTACTAACATTTCAAGAGTAGAATTTGAAAATACCCTATACTGTGGTTACTGAAAATCCACGTTTTAAAGACTGGCAATAAAGCTAGTTATAGTGAAGCCTATTAGCTTAATATCAGTATGGAGATGCTTGTGGCTTTATTAGTGAGAACAGAGGAGAAAATTTGACTATAAATTATTTCCCAATACTTGTAACTAATTTATAAACTAGAATTTCTGATTCTAGTAACAGCTGTGTGTGCATCTGTGTTTGTGTATCTCTGTATAAAACCCTTAAATTTTCTTCTTAATGTTCTAATATTTGAATATGTTTGTTGTTTTTTTCAGAAATATATAGTACATTACAATTTTTCCTTTTACATTTTCTATTAACTTGAGGATGAAAATCATTCATTAATAGAATGATGCTCATGTTCAACCCATAACTACATATTACTTTATGGAGAATTCTAATTCTTTCGAGGTTATCTATTTGGAAAAGAGAAGAAATGACACAATATGTAGAAACATTTGCCATGTAGAGTTAAAATAATTCCATTGCATTCTTAAAATTCTAGTTCTACTTAGTACCTAAATAGGTTGTGTGTCTGTTAGCTTTATAGTTTTATATTTTGTATTTCATATTCCATCATGGGCATAGATGTCATATTTGCTTGTAGCTTACCTGATTTTATAGTGTACAAAATCATTAACATATATTTGTATAGTAAGAATTTGGGAATTTTGGTTTCTTTAAAAATCACCCAGTGGGGAATTGGGACAAATTCTGGGACTTGCTACTGGACTCCAGGTGAGAGCAGTATGGAAGAAGGGGGGACGGAAGGACCCAGGGGGCTCAGGAACCCCACAAGGAGACCATCAAGGCCGGTGGGTCTGAACCCAGCGGGACCTGCACAGACTGTTGCACCAACCAAGGACAATGCATGCAGTAAACCTAGAACCCCAGTTCAGATCTAGCGAATGGACAGTGCATTCTCCACGGTTGTGGGGAGAATGGAGACTGCCTCTGACATGAACTCTGATGTCCCCAATTTGATCACTTCCCCTTGGTGGGGAGGCCTTTTGAGCACATAGAGGAAGGGGAAGCAGGCTATCTGGATGAGATCTGTTAAGTTGTGATTATATGGTGGGGGGATAGGGCAGAAGAGGGAGGGAGGGTGGGAACGGGAAGATACAAGTGAGGGGATAGCTGTCAGGATGTAATCTGAGTAAATTATAATAAATTAAAATGAAAAAATCACAGAAATATCATGTTTTCATTTTAATCCCAGGGGTGGGGATATGGGCTTTTTTGCAGCAGCTGACTATGATTTGCCTTGTGCTCTAGCAGATGAAATTGCCAGCTGCAGAAAATTTCTGTGATGGTGTGACGCTTAGGATTCTGGGGACATTTTAGAGGGTACATGAATGCTAGAGAAAGGTGGTGGTTGGTTGGTTGCAGTAGTCATGCACAAAGAAGAAACAAGAAGAAAAGAGGAAGAGAAGGAGGAGGAGGAAGAGGAGGATGAAGAGGAGGAAGAGGAAGAAGAGAAAGAGGAAGAAAAGGAGGAAGAGAAAGAAGAGGAGAAGGAGGAGGAAGAAGAGGAGGAAGAGGAAGAAGAGGAGAAGGAGGAGGAGGAAGAAGAAGAGGAAGAGGAGGAGGAGGAGGAAGAGGAAGTAGAGGAGAAGGAGGAGGAGGAAGAAGAAGAGGAAGAGGAGGAGGAGGAGGAAGAGGAAGAAGAAGTAGTAATTCGATGTCCTGATGGTGAAGATCAAACTTGCCTCAAGGAGCTCAAGCCCACAGTCAGCAGGAAGCAGTCTAACAATAACGTCTCTTCCTTCCTGACCCTGATTTTATTTTATTCAGGGATCTCTTTCCTTTCCTCTCAATCCTTTCTTCTCCCATCTCTAGTGTTAGGGGGATGAAAGGGAAGGAAGAAGAGACGGGGTGGAGAAGGGTAGGAGGAGGAAGAACCCACAAAGTAGCAATGCAGGCTACGGTTTTGTCTCCGAGTTTCAGCCCCAGGTGTGCCATATTTTTAGTAGTTTGAAATTTGGATGCATAACTGCCCTGTATGTTTCAAAGTGTTTTTTAAAGCCACAAAACACTTAACTTTTAATACTATTTTTCTGTAGATGTTAAGACGCATGCAGTGGTGAAAAAGTTATGCTTAATTGAGAAGATAATCTGGTATTTAAATGAATGCGTGGGTCAAGATGGCAAGGTAAGACTATAAAGTCTGGACATTTTTTTATAAGTTGACTTTTTTAAAAAGAGAGGTTATATCTGCATGTGTGTGCGTGTGTACATGTGCGTGTGTGTGTGTGCATGCAGGTGCACTTGCCTATGCATGGGTATTTCGAGGCCAAAAGGTGACACTGGTTATCTACTTTTCTCCATCTCCAAATTATTTTTGAGGTAGGGTCTTTCATTGAACCTACAATTAACTCACATTTTTGTTGAGCTAGGTGGCCAGGAATCCCCAGAATGCATCTGTTTTTACATACCAAGTTCTGGTTTACCACACCCAGATTGTCCATAGATGCTAGGATTATATCCAGGCCCTTCTGCTTGCAAAGCAAGTACTTTCTCCACTGTGCCATGTCTCTAGCACAGTAGGTTGATTTAATTAGTTTGGAACTGAATTTAGCTGAATTTGGAAGAATACTTAAATTTTTAGTCTCAAAAGGGTTACCTACTCATCTTTTATTTTTGATTTCTACAAAAGGTCTGTAAAGGAAAACTAAGCTTAGAACTTCTGAGTTTTATAAAGAGAAGTATATTCAATGTTGCTTTTATTTTTAAGTAATTTTTTAAAATTAAAAGTATGATTATTTTATGTGTATACAGGTTTCCTGAATTTATGTCTGTACACCACGTGCATGTCTGGTGTCTTTAGAGGCCAGAAGAGGGCCTTGGATTTCCTAGAAGTCAACTTACAGGCAGTCATGAGCCACCCTGTGGGTGCTGGGAATTGAATCTAGGTCCTTTCAGGAGCAGACCGTGCTTCTTATCCACTGAGGCATCTCTCCAGCCCAAGTTTTAAAGTAATTCTTTATGTAAAAAAACAAAAACCAATCCAAACCAAACCAAAACCCAAAAAACAAACATTTAACATCTTTTCATTTTATTTTCATGTAATTTAATGATAAAACCATTAAACTTAGAATAAGATAATGTGGTATATTTTATCTCGTTTCCTGTTGGCAGGTTATAGAGTGCTTGATTCCACCATGCCTCACCCTCCTGAGGAAAGTTTTATGTGCTGACCCAGTTGTCCGTGCTTCCTTGTCACAGCAATCTTCTCTCTTGACCCTGTTATTCAGAGGTGAGTAAAGAAGGGAACTAGTGTAAGCTGTGAGCGCTCATTGCATGGCTGCAGGAAGCATTTACGTCCCATTGTACTAAGAACAAAGTTCCTTACTGTTATACTGGAAAGTAATCATGAAGAGCATGATGCCTTTGTGTAAATACAGTTGCTACCTAGGTAGGCAGCAGCTGAGAAAAGCTGAACTCTGACTGCTGCACCTGCTTGTTGGTTTGTAGCTCAGTGCTTACGTGGTGATCATTGTCTTTGAGGAGATCAGCCAACTGCCCTTTCTTCCTTTAGTGTCTCTGTCCTGCCTTAGTCTTCACTTGTACCTTTGCATTTGCTTATGAGCTTAGACTGGGATTGAGACTGTAGGCCCAACTAAATCACACTGAGTGACTTACTCTGAGCATCTGTATATGGATGTAATTTGAAGAAGCATTTAAAAAAATCCATGTTTAATTTAATTTTAATGACATTTGGATAGAAAATATGGGTTTTATCTTCTTATCATTTGCTTTTATATAAAAAAAAAATACCCAGGTCTGTTTTAAAAGAATCAGGGTGGACTTACTCAGGGCCAGAACTGAAGGCCAGCAAGCAGGGCACACGGTTCCCTTAGACTGTGCGTCGAGCCTGCTGCCTGAGATCCACTGAGGGGCTGACCCACAGAGGCTCTGTCTCGCCTGAGCAGCACAGAGTTCTGCAAGCACTTCATTGCCTGTAACTTCTGGGGCTTTTTTTTTGTTTTCTGTTTTTGGTTTTTTGAGACAGGGTAGCCTTGGCTGTCCTGGACTTGCTTTGTAGACATGCTGGCTTAGAACTCACAGAGATCCACCTGCCTCTGACTTCCTGAGTGTTGGAATTACAGGTGTGTGTGCCTTTATACCTGGCTACTTCCTACAATTTTTGTCTCACTGCTTTTAATTATTCTTCCCTCCCAATTTGTATCCCCATGGTGTCCTTAATTATTCTAAAGAGGCATTTTGGTCAAATATTTCAATATTTTGTGACCTGGTAGGCACTGATGAGATAAATCAGATTTATATTAGAGTATATAGTATTATAAAATAATTTTATTTTAGCATTTTCCCTTCAGTGATAATCTGTTTACAAAGTGTGTCGGACACAGTCTATTTAAGAAACATTTGCAGGACTGGAGAGATGGCTCAGAGATTAAGGGCACTGACTGTTTTTCCAGAGGTCCTGAGTTCAATTCCTAGCAATCACATGGAGGCTCACAACCATCTGTAATGTGATCTGATGCCCTCTTCTGGCATGCAGGTGTACATGCAGGAAGAGCACTGTATACATAATAATAAATAAATAAATCTTAAAGAAAAAAAAAACATTTACAAAGTTGAAACCAGGAAAAAAGACTCTTTTTTAAGGTCAGAAAATTTTAAGTGCAGTGTGATTTTTGTTTTAACGTAGTGCTCACCTGAAGGAATAGTAAGTATAGATTTATGATTTTATCTTTCTCCTTTTAAAACATAATCATTCTTTCATTTGCTTTCCTTTTAAATTTTGTTTTTTGAAACAGGGTATGGCTGTGTAGATCTTTCTTGTTAGAACTTGCTATATGGACCAAGTTGGTCTTGAACTTGAAGTGATCAGCCTGTCTCTGCCTTCCGAGTGCTGGCGTTGCAGGTGTGCTCCACTGTCTAGCCTCCAGTTTCTGTATTCGTGTTAATAATAATCCTACTAACCTCATTTAATTTCATTTAGTCTCTCATTTATCCATTTTAATTTAAATTATTCAAGTTTATGAGTACCTAACGGATACTAAAGCTCTTTTACAATTGTGGGATGGTGCTTGGAATTAAGCGTAGGTCCTGTGTGCGCTAGAGAAGAGCTGCACCGGAGAGCCACCCCCTGCTGCACAAGCGCTTTCCATGGCAACATAAGCTGTATTGTCTTTTTTTTTTTTTAATCAGTTGTTCTCTCTCATGCATGAAACTTTCATTTTTTTAACCAGCTACTCTGCCAGGAAAATCTATTCCTCTGTAAACATTTATGAAGCACATATTATGTTGTGGGTGCAGTGGGAGGCCCTTCTGTCAGAGTTATGAGCATGGCCAATGGACTGTCAAAGACTTTGACCAGTAATTACAAACACAGCGTAGTAACACCTGATGTGGGACCCCTGGAGCCAGAGGAAGTGCTGAATGTAGTAGTATCAGGGAAGTATTACATGGTGCGTCTAGGAAGCATGATATCTAAGCTAGGGCTTGAGATTTGGGGGTTCAGATAGACACGACTCACTTACTGATAGAGGAAGAAAGTATGTTGCATATCTTAGCTCGTTAGGAACAATGGATTCGAAGGAGGGTGGATGAGGGGAAATGGTAAGATTAAAAAGCAGGGCAGTTCATGCAGGAGCTGGTAAGCCTGAGTAAAGACCAGAGAAGGCTATTTGAGGTTGGTCAATGGGAACATGTATTTTAGAGATTACTCAGTCCTAGCATGGAGAATTGATTCACAGGCTTTAGTGATTACATAACCTTGCAAAGCTCTGTTTTGACTTATAAGCTTGCTATGACAGAATCTTGTACTGTATTTCAGAGGTAGAAACTAACTAGATAGTATTTATTATACCACTGTAGAGGGAGGTAATTGAAGTTGCAGAGATATTTGGGGACTTGGGCATAGTCATAACTAGATTTGTGGTAGAGGCAGGAGAAGAGCTCTAGTTTCTTTATCTTTTTTCCAATCATGACTAAGTTACATATCTCCATTGCAAAATTCTGGACAGTATAGAACTATATAAAATAACATTTTATAGGTTTTCATCATCTTTTAAAAAAATATCTTCAACGAATAATGTTGTATTGTTGCTTCATTGTTTCCGTTTGTCATATTACTGGATATTTGCTTCAGATTTTTTGTTGTCAGAAAATCATTTGTATATCATCTTATACATTTACTGTCATTAGAACTTCTACTCCCAGTATGGAATATGGTTAAGTTCTTCTCCAATGAAAAAAGAGCTGGTTTTCTTCACCACTCTGCCTTCACGGGTGTGTCTCATTGAAAAATTTTTTGTAGAGAAAAATTGTAGTTTATATAGTTGGGGATGGGAAAATGAGGCTGTTGGAGGAGGAACTAACCAAACTAAAGCATGTGTATAAAGAAGTATTGCTCCCTGAGTAAAAAAATAAAATGAGGAGTATAGTATTGCTCATGTGATACGAGAGCCCTGACTTGGAGCTGGGTGCGAACTGAAGGTTTAAGCAGATACTGGGCAGGGCTGTCGGGGAACGGATGGATGGGGTTAGAGAAATGAGAGCTCAGGATGCACAGAAAGTCCTTATGAAACCTCACTAGTTTGTCAGTTATTTAAAAATATAACAAGAAAGGAGCTTGTCATATATTAAAAACCTTTAATAAGCTTAAATATTTTATGGAAATAAAATGTAAGGTAAGGATCTAAGTCTGTTTTAATCCCATATCATAACCAGTTGTATTCCAGAATTTTTTTTAGTATTTAAATATCCAAACAATCTGTCTCTGCTGAGGAAATTGTCTGCTTAACATTGGTTCATTTTTATATGATTCTTATTTCTTTACCTTTTAGATTATATTTTTAGTCATGGTAATTACATATTTATTTTTTCTTACAAGTAGGAAACTGTATTCTATAGCCAGATTTCTTGCTTGTGTTTCTATAACGTTGAAGATTCTGTATTGTCACTACTCCTGTGTGATGGTACAGCTATTCCAGCTTTAGAATTCCTTAGTTTGCAGACTGTGCCATTGGGAATGTTAGAGAAGTAGATGGGGCTATTTTATGTTGAAAGACTTTACTAGTGCGTGGTGGAGGTCGTGTGATCACTGCTAATCAGATGTCTTTCCCCACAGCTTCTCATAACAGAGAAAAGGCAGAGTAACATAGCATAAACACAGCCTTTTAGCGTTAGGTCTAAGTTTAGGACCATGTTTGTTTTTAAGACGCAAAATTATAGAGGATCTCTAGTGAGAAAACTCGGGCTGGAATTATGTAACCCAACAAAAGCATCCCCTGAAGCTGGATCACTTTGCTGAGATTACCTGCAGCTGGGCAGTGCTGAGTGAGCAAGTCTGCACATGTGGCTCTTGGACCAGTAGTGCCAGCATTTTCTGGGAACCTGTTAGAGACGCTCATTATATATGTAGACTGAGAAATTGTTGTATATGCCTTCCTGGTAATTCTCACACGTTTGTTAGCTTGAGAGACAGTGTTTTAGTTATGTCAGTTTTTCTGGGTTATTGCTGTATTTCTCTTTCTTTCAAGTTAAGACATTTTAAAGCCAAAGTTTATTCTTTCTGGAATTGAAAATGTATTGTGAAGTCGCATTCCTTTTATTCCTCAGTTTCCTTGATATTTCATGAAGATTGTGCTGTGGTGACTGAAGTTGGGGCTGTGTTTTGTCTTCTATTGTTTGATGAAGTGTCAAGAATGGATACATGGTGAGATATGAGGACTTTTATTCGCTTACCCTTAGCTCTTTAGGTCTGATGCACTCCTACAGCAGCGCACTGAGTTCTTGTGACTTAAAGCCTTTTCATGCTGTGCACATGTACTATGCTCTTTGGTGTGAGTAAGTGTTATTTAAATCCCATGGGTTCAGAAGTCACCCTGACTTACATTTTTGAGCATAACTAAGTATGAAATTGAAATTATTAGTGATTTTTGTCTTGGATATATTTTTAGTACATGTCTTCAGCTTTGTGTGCTTTACAAAGTATAACTTAAAAAAGTAGAAAATATTTAGAATGATAGTCTCTGATTAACCTGGCCTTAAGCATCAGGGGGAGGAGCCACAGAATTTACTTGCTAGTATATCCACTTTATTATATGAGATCTTATTATATGAAACTACAAACCAAAATGCAATTTACTCTCAATTAAGGTGGTAGCAAACACTTGACTATATTGAGTTTTAGACTTAGTTATAATCTTGAATATAGTGCTCAAGAATGCAGTGGGCTGTACTATATAGAAGTTTGACCTACTCATTTTTCTTTTTGCTTTCTTTTAAATAGGTCTCTTAATCCTTCTAATAAACCTTCTTTGTCATCAGTCTTCAGTTTGCCTGTTTCAGTGTTTAGAAGGTAAAGAATTTATTTGTCTTATTTTCATGGCTACTAAACTATTACTACACAAAGGGGAATTTGCTGTCTGTAATTTGTTATAGTTTTCATTTAGCATTTTAGTCATTTAATTGGCAGTAATTTCATATTTTCCTCTTCATCATCCTTTGGAGAATCTATAAATACAGCTCCCTCTAAGCAGCGTTTCATTTCAATCTCCTGAAATGTTATAGGAAAGCTGAAAGAACTGCAGTGTGTGTCCGTGCTCCCTACATTGTTAGCAGTTGTTCACAGGCTGTTTCTTTCTCCAGATATAATCTCTATTATCAACCATTTGAAAATAAGCTTTAAAATAATTTTTCACTTTTCGTTATTATTATTATTATTATTATTATTATTATTATTATTATTATTATCATCTCATTTACATCCCAATTGTTATCCCCTCTCTCTTATATTCCAGTTCCTGCTCTCCCTCCCTCTTCTGCCTTACTCCCCTCCCCTAGGCCTCTGATGGGGGCCCCGTCCTACCCCACCATTTGGTCACAGTCTATCAGGTCTCTTCAGGGTAGCCTGCATCTCCTTCCTCTGCCACCAAGGGGCAGTGATCAAATCGCAGGCACCAGAGTCCATGTCAGAGGCCATCCTCTCTCTCCCCCTCCCCACACACATGGAGCATGAGCTGTCCATCAGCTACATCTGAACAGGGGGTCTAGTTCCCTGCATGCATTGTCCTTAGTTTGTGCATCAGTTTGTGCAGGGCCCCTATCCAGACCCACTGGTCTTGGTGGTCTCCTTCTGGAGCTCCTGGCCCCTCCAGGTCCTTCCATCTCACTCCCCTTCCGTACAACTCTCAGTCTCCTCCCAAGGTCCAGCTGTAAGTCCCAGTGTCTGTCCTGAACTCCCGCTGGGTGCCGTTTCTCAGAGGACATCTATGTTGGGCTAATATCCACTTATAAGGGAGTATGTACCTGTCGATGCCGCCCCCGACCAGCAGGAAAGACACCAACACCGGGAACTCTTCTTGCCACAGTTTTATTCAGGATCCTGTACTTCCAGAGTGACCCCGGGAAAAGCTCCCACAGAACTTTTATAGTGTGCCTGGTCCTATCAGAGACTGCCACGTTGTCGCTCTTGGTTGGTGCGTTCAGATCACACCACTTCACGCTATGCCTTGTTCGGATCACGCCATCTCACGCCATGCCTTCAGGCATGCGCATAAGGGGCTTACTCACTGCGCATGCGCATAAGGTTTACTCACTGCGCATGCGCATAAGGTTTACTCACTGCGCATGCGCAAAAAGGGGCGCATTGTGCCGGGGAAGCAGCAGGGGGCGCTGCTATCTGTGGCTCTCCACAGTTCCCCCTTATTCATTACATTTTGAGCAAGTGGCACAGAGAATGCCTGGTAGGTTGTCCCCCCTGCACTGGAGAAATAGGCTGACAAGATGGTTGAACATTGGCCATATAGCCCATCCACAATTTCTTCTTCTTCAACATCTTCTTCTTCTCCTCCCTCTCTTTATTAGAAAAGGAGGTAGATGGATCCATCATATACAGGTGAGCTTGGGTCCCTGAAGGGAGCGGGCATTAACCAGAGGGGGGCAGCATTGACTTGATCCTCCTGGGGCCACATTGGCCTGTCAAGATGTCTTTTTGAGGAGGAGAGGGGGGTCCTGATCTGCTGTCTGTGGGCATCCCCAACATACAGCAAACAAGACAGTTTCCGACATCAACCTCTATGCAATCAGGTTTACTTCTCGGGGGACTCAGAGTCAGACAATTGGGTCCTCCCCCTGCGGTACCTCGTCCTACACCCCTTGCAGGTGCCCATGCCTTACGGCAGGCAATATCTGAGTATATGCCATTCTCACCATGCCAAGGAAGGGGAAACGGAAGCACATTAGTGTCATGGCCTTGGTCTGCCAAGTGCATGGGGGATCTATACCCGTCACTGACTACTACTTCTCTATCATGCCAAGCCACATTTGAGGAGATTGCCCAGCCTCCAGTGCAGCAAATGCTTGCATCATAGAGGCCTGCGTGCGATGTTGGTGGGCGTGCATCCTGCATATGCACCAGAGTGCTAGGTAACTGACAAGGACCAGACACACTGTCAAAGCTCTTATTCCTGCCCATTCCTGCCTATGAGAGAAGGCGTTTTGGGACCACTGCGACAGCCCAGAGACCATGGAGACGTCAGTTCATGTAGAATTGATGTGCACTAGGGAGAGACGCAGTTCCTGCAGGGGACTATCCAGGCTTCTGCTCCAGTTATCTGCAAGATACTGGGAGAGACTGCTAGACAAGTTAATAATCTGAAAACATAAGCTTGCCTTAAGGGGAAAGCCCATATTTTCTGTATCAGGTGCAATCTCTTTTGTTAACAAAACATTGGTGGTGAAGATTCTTGGGAAATTTGTGGTTGTATGTTTTGGAAAACCCGACAAGATTCTCCACCTATACTCAGGCTGTGTCATGGAGCCCGGAATGTTTCCCACCATTATATTAATAGCTCGCAAGTCATGTAATAATCTCCATTTGCCTGATTTCTTTTTTATAACAAAGATGGGTGTATTCCATGGTGAAACTGAGGCCTGTAAATGACCTAGTTCCAGCTGTTCCTTAACCAACTCATGAGTGGCTTGCAATTTTACTGAGGGCAGGGGCCACTGGGGAACCCATACAGGTTCCTCAGTTTTCCATGTAATGGGAATTGTATCCTCAGTGGCCCCTAGGAAAAACCCAGACCCTTACGGTCAAGCTTTGAAATGCCGGCAATAGGATCTGGACGTCCCCGCAATTTTTTTCCAAGTCCTTTTCCTCCAATATATCCCGTATTATTCATCATCTCCTGGGACTGTCTGCTGTAGGACTCCTGATTAGTGATCTTATATCCTATTGCATTCAATAAATCTCTTCCCCACAAGGTTATGGGGACTTCTAATACATATGGTTGGAAAACTCCTCCATGTCCCCATCTTTCCAATTTAGCATTCTGACACTAATATTTGGGGTTTTCTCGAAACCCAGCCCTCTGAGTAAGTGACTAGAGGTTTGAACAGGCCATCCGGGGGACCAATCACCTTTAGCAATTATGCTGATGTCGGCTCCAGAATCCATAAGGCCGGTGATTGTTTTTCCTTCTGTTAAAAGTTTTAGAGTGGGGCGATTTTGTAAATTCATAGCCACATAAACCGAAGCTCCTGAGGATCCAAATCCCTTCTCTCCACGTGTTTGATCTTTTGCAGGGAATAAATTATGACAGCTAGGAAGAATGAGCAACTGCGCTAGACGGTCACCGGGTGAAATTGCGCTCACCCCACAAGGAGATGAGATCATAATTTTTACAATGCCTGTATAATCTGAATCAATTACACCGGGATGAATAATAATGCTTGCAATGTAGTAGAACTACGGCCAATTAGTAGTCCCACTGTGTCTTTTGGTAGAGGGCCAGTGAAATCAGTGGCTACCAACTGAGGCCCCATTTGTGGGGTCAGTACGAGTCTGGTGGTGGAACAGAGGTCGAGGCCTGCACTCCCTCTAGTAGCTCTCCGGGGCGTTGCCATTCTATGGGAGAACGCAGACTCGGCCACTGTTCCGGAGCCCTGGTCTCCTCCATTGCCCCATATATTTGAGGGCCCTGAGGACGAGGGCCCCGTGTCCCGTTTTTTGGCCGTGCTCCCCTAAATCCTGCTGCTAGTGGCTGACCATTAATGTCTTTTACTGACCGGCATTCATTAGCCCAATGATTTCCTTTCCTGCATTTGGGACAGAGGCCAGGTGTACGTGGAGGAGGATTTTGACTAGTCTGATTAATCCCCCTGGGACACTGGCGTCTGAAATGTCCTTCTTTGCCGCACTTGAAGCAATTTTGAGGACCAGTAATTCCCTTTCTATTCCTTCCCTGGGCTGCCTGCATCACGGCTGCAGCCAATCCTGTATTTGATAATGGTCCTCCTATCTCTCTGCAAATCTTTAACCACACATCTAAAGATTTATGTTTGTATGGATTTATAGCTTGTCTACACTCCTTGGTACATTGCTCAAAAATAAGTTGTTTTATCAAAGGCACTGCAGTATCTGGGTTGCTGAAGATCTTGCCAGCGGCATCAACTAATCTGGCCACAAAGTCGGCAAATATTTCATTGCCTCCTTGAATAATTTTTGTGAGATTTCCAGATACTTCTCCTCTTTAGGAAGGGCTTTCCATGCCCTTGTGCCAATAAAATTAATGTGCTCAAAAACTTGCACCGGATATCCTGTCTGTTGGTTAGCGAAATGTCCCTGCCCCATAAGCATATCCTGGTCCCATGCCGGTTGTCTGTTAGCTGCATTGGCAGTTGCCTGCTCAGCTGAGAACTCAATGTAATAAGCTTTCCAATCTAAATAGGCGCCAGGTGAAAGGCAGGCTCGTGCTAAATTTTGCCAATCTGAGCGTGTCATGCAATATCTCCCTAGGGATTCCAACTGCGCCATAACAAAGGCTGCAGTCGTGCCATAAGCATGAATAGACTCAGCCAGTCTTTGGACAATTTTAAAATCCAAGGGTTCATGATAACGATTCCCTTGTGCATTCTGAAAAACTGGGTAACAATGAGGGGCATTTTGCAACTGAAATTGCCTCCATACTTCAGGACAGGTGGACCTACCTCCCCCTGGTATATGGGGCGGGGGTCTTATTCCGCCTGGAGATTTAGGTGGCTCTAGTTCAGGAGCTGACGGCTGCGTTATCTTGATCCCCTTCTTTTTTGGTATAATAATGCTATCTAGCTGTTCAGCCAACTCCTCTAATTCTTCATTCTCGGGGCCAGAATCGTCCCCTTCAAACCGTTCCTCTTTCACTTTCCCCAAAATATAATTCCCCATTTTGTCCGAGTCCCGGAACTTTATTGTCTCAAAGCCTGAGAACTTAACAGTTATGTCCCACTGACCGGGAACTTACCAGCTAGCTGCCCTGGCTGCCGCAAGTTCTGAGATTCCCCGTATGGGCCACCAAAATGTCGATGCTGCTCCTGTCCAGCAGGAAAGACACCAACACCGGGAACTCTTCTTGCCGAAGTTTATTCAGTATCCTGGACTACCAGAGTGACCCCAGGAAAAGCTCCCACAGAACCTTTATAGGGTGCCTGGTCCTATCAGAGACTGCCACGTTGTCACTCCTGGTTGGTGCGTTCGGATCACGCCACCTCACGCTATGCCTTGTTCGAATCACGCCACCTCACGCCATGCCTTCAGGCATGCGCATAAAGGGTTTGCTCACTGCGCATGCGCATAAGGTTTACTCACTGCACATGCGCAAAAAGGGGCGCACTGCGCATGTGCAAAAGGGGCGCATTGTGCTGGGGAAGCAGCAGGGGGCGCTGCTATCTGTCACTTTCCACATGTACCATGCATGTCTTTCTGGGTCTGGGCTACCTGACTCAGGATGATCTTTTCTATCCTGAGTTCCATCTATTTGTCTGTAAATCTCAAGGTTTCCTTGTTTTAAATAGCTGAATAGTTTTTCACTGTATAAATGTAGCACAGTTTCTTTATCCATTCTTTGGTTGAGAGACATCTAGGTTATTTCAAGATTCTGGCTATTATGAGTAAAGCTGCTATGAACATAGTTGAGCATAGTCCTTGTTGTGTGGTGGAGCATCTTTCAGGTATATGCCCAAGAGTGGTATAGCTGATTTTGAGGTAGCACTATTCCCAATTTTTTTGAGAAAGTGCCAGATTGACTTCCGCAGTGGTTGCACAAGTTTGCACTCCCACCAGCAATGGAGGAGTGCTCCTCTTTCTCCACATCCTCGCCAGCATGTGCTGTCACCTGAGTTTTTGATCCTTGCGATTCTGATAGGTGTAAGGTGGAATCCCAGAGTCGATTTGACTTGCATTTCCGTGATGACTAAGAATGTTGAACATTTCTTTAAGTGTTTCTTGGCTTTTTGATATTCCTCTGTTGAGAATTCTCTGTTTAGCTCTGTACCCATTTTTTAATTGGGTTATTTGGTTTGGTGGTGTATAATTTCTTGAGTTCTTTATTTATTTTGGATATTAGCCCTTTGTTGGAAGTAGAGTTGGTGAACATCCTTTCCCAGTCTGTAGGCCGTTGTTTTGTTCTGTTGACAGTGTCCTTTGCCTTACAGAAGCTTCTCAGTTTCATGAGGTCCCATTTATTAATTGTTGATCTTAGAGCCTGAGCTATTGCCATTCTGCTCAGGAAGTTGTCTCCTGTGCCAGTGAGTTCAAGGCTCTTCCCCACTTTTTCTTCTAACAGATTTAGTGTGTATGGTTTTATGTTGAACTCTTTAATCCACTTGGAGTTTAGTTTTGTGCATGTTAATAAATATGGATCTATTTGCATTTTTCTACATGTAGACATAGAGTTAGTCCAGCACTATTTGTTGAAGATGCTATCCTTAGTCTTGGACAAGAATTTGATTACTGAACTATAGCCCTAGCCTGTTGGATTATGTTGCATTATTAAAATTATAATCAATATTTGTAGCATATTAGGTGTGAAATACTGTAAACACTGTAAAATTAACTTGGGTTTATTTAAGAGACATAAGTATTGAATTTCTCCTTGTATCTAGAAATACTTATGGAATGTTGAGTTTATCAATCACTGTGTTCTTAAGGGAAAACAGTATGTTGAGCTCAGCCTCTTAGTAACTATGATCATAGACAATTCTGTAGCACCCTGAGAGCCTCATGTTGTCCACCACTGAGGTCCGACACAGCAGCACCTCATGTAAATGGAGAAGCGGTGGTTTCAAACTGTCAGGAAGTCTGCATTCACGTTTTAGCCAAGCACCTTTAATGCTTAATTTACTGTAGTCATGCTCCTGACTTCAAGGAACAGTGCTATCTGCAACAATCCTAATATATAGAATGTAGCCATACTTAGGAAAGAGTAATATAGTATTTTGGAATGTGGATGAGATGACAGAATAATTAAATATTATGTAAAATGTGATAAATTTAACATTGCTAAATAAGAAAGTCACAAAACTAGCTGTCACTTCTAGTTCATTATTTGAGTCCTACTTGAAGTTTATAACTATGTAAATTCACTTTCTTTAGGTATCATCTACCAGTTCATGTGGTTGGCCACCATGCTGTGAGTCCCTACTCAATAGTTTTGCCATTATCTGCTGAGTGTTTGGCCCTGAGGCCTGTGTCGGACATGCTGAGAATAGCTTGGAACCTAGCGTGGTATCATGGGAGTGATAATCTATTAAAAGAAATGACCTCTGAAACTAAAATTCAAGAGTAAGTTGTTATATTAAGATAAAAATTATCACAGATTAAATTATGTGGAATTAATTAGGCTTCACTTGTCTAGGTTAAAAGCTTTTTTACTTGATATTACCAACTGAGTCTAACTTAAGATTATATTTTCACTTTATTTCAGGTCTGTGCCTATTAAAAATTATGTAAAGCCTTTTAACTAGAAAGGATTGTATTTTATGCAGAAACTATGTAGTATAAATATATATTCATCTCATTCAGTTAATCATGCCTTGGAAAAGAGCTATGGCATGAGAATAAAATTCAATAATTTTACCTGAGAATGTTCTTAACTTTTGGATGTCTTAATTGTCTCGAGTGAGTAATACTATATAGTGTTTCATTGATAAGGAAAAAGTCAGTATCCACAGTTGAAATGTTATTGTAAAATATAACATCTATGAATTTATATATTAGTATTCCTTTAGCTATAAGTTAACCTTTATTGAAAAGCAAATAAAGACAAAACAATTGCCCCCCCCCCCACGCCCCGCCCGAGACAGTGTCTCTCTGTATAGCCACAGCTATCCTGGACAAGCTTTGTGGACTAGGCTGGCCTTGAACTCACAGCAATCCACCTGCCTCTGTCTCCCAGAGCACTGGCATTATGCTCATACATCACCATGTCCGACTCAAAAAACAGAATTTTTGAGAGAGGCTTATGATAGAAATAAATGTGGGTTTATGTTCTTTTATGCTCAGGTTTTTAGGTACACTGCAGCTGTCCACAGAAGATACCCTCACACTGAGGATAACGTACACCGTGAGTGGTCTGCAGGACTGCCTGCACTCCATCACCCAGGCTGGGGGCCACAGGGATGTGAGGGCTGCCATTTCCAGGATGAGTTTTTATCTTTTGAATGACAAGCTGTCTTTGAAGTATGACATCGGTCCATGTGGGGCTACCTTACAGTCCTTGGCTTGGCATACTGTGCTGAACAGGTGAGTGTGAAATTTAGATTGCCAGTTTGAAAGACTTGTTTAGGATTATCTTCAGATCTCCTACAAATACATAGTCTTCTGCCTATTTGTACAGTTGCTGTTATGAAAGATATGCTTTAAATAGAAAGAATATTTAAATATAAGAATATAAGAATATTTAAATTGAAATAGAAAGGAGAGTCTGTTATTTGTGATGAATAATAACAAAAGAGAAAACTTCACCTTGGTCCTGGCATTCCTGAAGGACCATAAGCAGGTACCTCAAGGATGAAGCCTTCTGACATTAGTAGATCGATAAATAGGCTATGACTTCCGCTGGCTGGTTATGTTGCCTAAGTTTTCTTCTCAAATAATTGATTTAATTTTTCTTTCTGCTAGATGTTCATAAAGTTAATGGCCATGTGGCTATCTTTTGGTAGTTACTTGAAAGATTTTAGCTTGTAAGTTTCAAGTGTTGAACTGGCAGCAGATGGCTACATTTGAAACAAGATGGAGAAGCCCAACCTGCAAGCAGTTTTTCAGTTTATTTTTCATATGAGTAGTGTAAATGTATCACTTTCTGAACAGGCACAGCATATAACTTGTAAATTTCAAGTTCTCTACTTCATTGTTAAGGGATGTGAGAATAACTAATCATCTCCAATGATAAGTTGAACCAGCTTGTGAGATGACATTGTGGAAGAGCTGATGGCTTGATAATATGCAGTATAATTTTATATATTGTTAACATATGAATTAGATTATATGAAAAGTAAAGGTATCCAACATGAAAATGGTCACTTTTTAGTTGTTTTCCATTCTCCTGTTGTCTGTGCTCTTGTGGTTATTTATGATGGATGTTTTATGGAAGAACTGTTGTATTGTGTGCTACTGGCATGATTTTTCCCCGCCCCCCTACTACACTGTAACTTGCAATAGGCCACAGTGGGGATGTTATATTGTGTAAGTTGGTGAGGCCAGCAGCTTAGTCCGCTGTGTTACCAGGCTACCCCTTTTATGCATACCAACTAAAGCAAGTGAAAACTTTGCAGTTTCAATAACTTTGATATATTCTATTTGTAAAAAAAAAACAGTAAAAGCTATTAATCTATCTTGACTTCATTATACACATAGGATTTCTTTTGCACGTTAAAACTATAATGCTGTGCCAAACTGAAGCAAAGGCTCTCTGATAGGTTTGTATCAATAGAGCCTCGAGGGTAGTTCAAATTGTGTATTAGTGGTAGCTGTATGTGAGTGTCACATTTCTTAGGATGGTATTTTCCCCATACATGGACAGTATCATATGCGTATGTTCCATAGCTATGCATCTGCTACATCTAATATACTGTGGATTGAAAATAATAATAATAAAAAAAGATTGGATGGTCAGATGGTTCAATGGTTAAGAGAGTTGCTTCTCTTGCATTGACCTTAGCTTATTTCCCAGCGTTGGGTGGCTCACAATTACCTATAATTTCAGTTTCTGGAGATTGTATTCCCTTATCAGTCCTCTTTGGGCTCTTGTACACACGTGGTGCACATACATACACACATATAAACAGTTCTCCCAAAAGGAAGCATCTTGATGAGAAGATGGTTTTCCATGTCACTGTTTCCTAAACAATACGGTGTAAGAACTGTATTCATGATATTTACACTGTACTGCATAGTCAGAGCAATGCAGGAGGATATGCACAGGTCATGTGTAAGCACTATGCCATGCTACACAAAGGACTTGGGCATCTGCAGAGGTTGGTGTTAGGAGCCTAATTAGTGCAAATTGGATGGGTGTCAGGCTGTAGAGATTATTTTGTCTAGCCGTGTGAATCCCTTTCTATGTTTCCCTGTTCAGCAGCCATGCACCTTTGGTGTGAGGACCTTTTTTAAACAACGACTGATCCATTTTTTGTACTTTGACCATAAGTTCTTGTTTTGAACTGTTACTTTGTAATTATAGCTGCTTGTGTGTCCTTTAAACTTACTCAGAATTAATTCTAACTATATTTGCATGTGATATCTCCCCAGTTATTTAAATATAACTATAATTTCTTCTCAGACTTTTCTTCCTACTGTTCTCAATGTTCTTTAGGCTTATTTGTTCATACTTTCTTTGTCACTGTGATGTGATGACTTTTAAAAGGGAAGTAGTAGTGTGGAATGGACTAGGCAAAGAAAAAGGAACACTGTCCTTTTTCCTAGTGCATTTAGCAAACAGTTACTTACCTACTAGGTACTAGGCCCTTCAAGGAAATTTAATAGTAAGCCAAACAAATAGCTCCTCTGTTCTCTTGGAATTTATGGTGTAGCAGCGAATAGTTTTACTAGTTGTAGGACTTCTCCTCGGGAAGTGACTGGTGGGAGACGGGAAGGGAGGGTGTCTATGCCCAGCGGAGGACTAGTGATCCAGGGGAAGAAGTTTAAGTCAAAGCACAATAGAGGTTCGTAGACAGGAAGGGAAAAGATGCCAGGCAAAGAGACAGAGGCCTCCAGTTAGAAAAGAGTGTCTTTGAGCAACAGAAAGAAAGAAGTTACACATGGGCTTAAAGGATATGGGAGCCGAGAAAGAATGAGGCTACAGAGATGATATTTTATGGGTCTGCTGGCTATTAGGGAAAATTTCTTGACATTTTTTGACCTTGACATTTTATTTTGTTAGAATCATCTCTTCATTCTGTCTTAAAAAATAATTTTCTAATCTGTATTCCTTTAAAACAAGACTTGGTGTCTTCTCAATTCACATTTCACAAAGTGGAGGCTTTAATGGAAAGGTGTCCTGTTGTTCTCATCCTGGCCCAGCACGCCTCTCATGATGGCTTGTGTTAGCATTTGTGTTCCAGCACTTAGTAGCCATATGACCATGAAAAAAACTTACCTAATCATATCTTGGCCTGAATATTTTCATTTCAAAAATGGAGGTATCTAGTTTTAGAAACAAGTTTTTAAAACTGGCAAAAGGCCGGTGTATAGTGGATGCAGTTCCTGTTGCTCTGTCAACATTCTGATAAAGCTCCTTGGGGTGTTTTTAAATAAGCCATTTCCAATGCTGTTGCATCTCATCTTTTTTCCTGATTGCTTTTAAAGCTCCCCCCCCCCGAAATGTCCTTTATAAACAATCTTTAGCTCTCTTATACCAGTGTTTTTTTTTAAAGAATCTTAGAAAGTTGCTTTGACTTCTGTGATTCTTTCTAAGCCTCCTATAGCCTACTGCAGCTCCCACCCCCCTCTCTCCCTCTCCCTCTCCCTCTCCCCTTCTCCCCTTCTCCCCTTCCCTCCCTCTCCCTCCATTTTCCCCTCCCTCCCTCTCCCCTTTGCCTTTGCCTTTGCCACCCTGATTTTCCTAATTGGTTAGACTTGGATTTGGAATCGTAATTCTTATTAGTGAAGACTGACACTGCCAGATTGAAAATGCACAGACAGAGGGAATGTTTTGGGCCCGGCATCCCCTTTGGCACTTTTCCTGAGCTTGCTATTTTTATTTTTGATAGTCCTGGGTGAATCTAGAGCTCTGTACCTGGGAGGCAAGTGTTTTACCATTGAGCCACACCGCCAGTTGACTTTACACTTACCTTTTTCTCTTGATGACTTACTTGTCACTTCATTTTCTTTTGTTTTTAATTTCATCACAAATTTTCTCCACAATGGCTGAAGTTATGAGAGGCAAATGCCCGTTTCCTTCACCTGTGCATCTCACAGCATCTAGAGGCTTATCATATAAAATAGGGTGCTTTTGTTGACTGTACATATTTAATGAGCAGTGATGATGTGTGCATTTTAAAGAGCTAGAAATCATGATTACTGTCTTTTTCTAAAATATAGGTTTTTACAAGTACTTCCTGCTTGCACTGAAGATGAGAAACTGCTAATAGATATCATTCATTTTTTGAATAAGTTAATAAAGGAACAGAGAAAAAGCCCATCAATAGAACTTTTAAACTGGATTCTAGAGTTACTTCTTAGGCATGTAAGTATATTAAAAGAACTCAAATTTTTGGTTTGGGAGGAAATTTATTTGGAAATATCACTTACATTGGAAAGGATAATGCTTACATTGCATGTGCTAAGTAAAACAATTGTTACTGTGTAGTGAATGCTCCTTGCAGTGGCCTTCCTGATATGATCGACGCTGTTTATTTAGTGGACATTTTGTAGAATAAATGAGATCCTGAATCTTGGTGTTTAATTGATTCAGTTTTGTTGGTGAGCTTTTTGCTCTATTTTAATATTTATTTATGTTAGTGGATTTAAAATTTTTTATGTATTTTGAAATTTTTCATACAATATATTTATTATCATATTTTATCCTCCCAATACTACTATCAGATCTTTCCACACCTCTTCTTTCTGTCTCTTAAAAAACACTAAAATACAAACAAAACACCAAAACCCACATGGAGTCCTATTTGTGTTGTCCACCGTTCCTGGGCATGGGGAATACCCTGGGGTGTGGTTGACATACCTGGTGTCTTGCCATTAAAAAACTGCTTTCCCTTCTCCCAGCAGCTAACAATTGCAGGTGTTTCTGGATAGGGGTGGGACTTTGTGCCCACTTCTCCTTGCTGCTGGCTTTTGACTGTATTGAACTTGTACAGGTCTTGTGCACGCTGTCACAGTCTTTTTGGCTCATATGTATATCAGCCCTATTGTCTAGAAAAATTGTTTTCCTGAAGTCTTCTACCACTTCTGGCTTTTGAACTTTCTGTCTTCTCTAATATATAGATCCTTGAGCCTTGAGGGAGGGGTATGATACAACATCCCAGTTAGAGTTGTGTGCTCCAAAGTCTTTTACTTTCTGTGCATTGTCCAGTTGTGGGTCTTGATGTTCATTATCATCTACTGTAAGACGTTTCTCTAATGAGAGCTGAGTGATAAACTGATCTGTGGGTATAGCAGTATGCCATGAGGAATAATTTTATTGCTTTGTGCATTTATCACTAGTTAATGACTAGTCAATATTCTATTCCTGTGAAGAGACACTGTGACCCCATCAGCTCTTACAGAGGAAATCATTTAATTGGGGCTTCCTTTCAGTTTCAGAGGTTTAGTCTATGGCAGCATGTGGGCAGACATCATGATGCACAGGAAGTAGCTGAGAGAGTTCTGACACCTTGGCGCCCACCTCCAGTGACGCACTTCCTACAACAGGCCACACCTCCAGTGACGCACTTCCTACAACAGGCCACACCTCCTAATTCTTCCCAAGGAGTTCACTCCCTGATCACTAAGCATTCAAACAAATGAGTCTGTGGGGTCCATTCTTATTCAAACCACCAAAGTCATGCAGCCTGACTAAGAAGTGGAAGAGAACTGAATGAGTGGCACTCAGTCTTTACTGCCGAGTTGCTGGGGATTTGCCTGTCCAGTCTTTACTATCAAGTCTTATATTTAGCTGAGTGTTTCTAAGAAACTTACTAAGAGCACTAAAGGCTAACTAACAGGTGGTGCTCAAGGGTTTGTTCATCTATGTATTTATGTCTATGAACTCAGTAAACATAAACCTTTTCAAAAATAAGTAGGTACACAGGAATTAGAAAGGAAGGTCTGACCTGTTATAGAAGATGGTAAACCTTATAAATAAGGCAAACATATCTATTGTGTTTTGACATATTTGCAAAGTTTATAAGAATACCAAGTTCTGTATCTTGAAACTTGAAAACTCTGATTGACAGGGATGTTTGTATACTACTTAGTGTTTATGATCTTCTCCTTTCATGGAACTAGTGAAACCTGGCTGCTTTGCTCATAGCGAAATGCAGCATCTGTCCTTATACTGCCCATGAACATTTATTAACTCAAAACCACACATAACTTTAATTTCATAATTTACTTAACAGTAATAAAATAGCCAATGTAAGGAAGTTCAAGGGTACATGTACAAATATATTTATAAACTAATTATATAGAATTGTTGCTATGCAATGTCGCAGTTGTGTGTGTGTGAGAGAGAGAGAGAGAAAGAGAGAGAGGGAGGGAGAGAGAGAGGTTAGTATTGCTGTGTACATAACTTACATTTAATGAAGTAGAGATGTTTATAAACTTGAGGCATTTTTTTTCATTTTCTATGAATTATTCCTTGATTTCTTGCTGATTCTACTCCATAATTGCCTGCCTGCCTCCCTCCCTCCCTCCCTCCCTCCCTCCCTCCCTCCTTCCCTCCCCATTCTCTCGCTCTCCCCCTCTCCTTTCCTTCCTTCCTCTCTCCCTCCCTCCTTTTCCTTTCTTCCCTCCCTCCCTCCTTTGAAATGTTCCTCCTTTGAAATTTTTGTCTTGGCCTTTATTACCACTTTATTTATTATCAGGAGCATATTGTTGGGAATATATTACCTTTCTGTGTATCTTAATATAATGCTATTTTGTTAATATAGAACTAGATAGTAAGTGCTGATTCACATTCTTATAATAATGATTTTTTTTAATGTTTGTAAAAGTGGGGCTGTAATTTTCCTTTCTTTGGGAACGTTACTTAGAGCTTTTTGTTGTTGACTTTCCTGTGACACGCCCTGGTGCCATAGTTTGCTGAAAGCATAGCGCAACTTTCAGTCACAGACTGCTGTTCGGTGTAAAGTGAGGCATACGTGATGAGTGTGGTGCACAAAGAAAAACGTGCCATCACTGTACAAATTTTTGGCTTTTTAGAGGTCAGCAGCGACAAAATGAAGGCTCAAGAAGTTTAAAATGAGGATTGAATATCAATATGAAAGGAAAAAAGCTTGAGGTGTGAAAGATTAAGTATTTGTGATCTGGAGATAGTGTCAGAAGCATCATCCCTGTTCCCTCTTGCCCTTGTCTTGTGTTTTAGAAATGATACTGTTACAGTTCACTGGATCTGAATGTTAACAAGTGCTCTGAAGTTACGAAGGGAGAACATTCTCAGCAGTCTGCCAGCACAAACAGCTTGCTAGTACGATTGAGAGTCTTTGGGCAAATCTTACTTTTAGATAAATACTTAATATTAGTATGGCAATCAGTAGTGTCTGTTTAATTTTTACTTGTATATCAGAATACATGTTTCTTGGTTGTTAAGTATAGATATTTGAGAATCTCAGTGTGAATAGTTTGTCATTCTACCACTATTTGTGGGAGATATTTGGCATATAACTGTGAGTTACCCTTTGGGCTATTAATATTATAGAAAATATATTGGTTTTTAAAAAAGAACAACCTAAGTGTGTGACCTGATTCTTTTATTTGTGGGAGAGAAATAGGTTTATCAGCTATGTTTTAGTTAATTTTAATTATTCTATGGGTATTTTTTACTTAAGATAAAATAAAAAGCTTGAAAAAAGTACTGCTTGGTTATAAAGCATAGTAATATAAATTAAAACCAAGTCAGCCCTCCCCAGGTCTTCCCAAAGTTTTCACTGATATTGTTTTTAGAGTTATATATCTGATTAATGTATTCTCAACATACTTTATAATGTAAACGATTTGAAGATTTTCTCCATTTTTTTTCACTAAATGCAATGTAAACATTTTAAAGTTGAGTTCTTTACATGAAATATTTAATAAAAGCAGTAGCTACATTTAGATTTGATTATATTCTGTACTATTATGTGCGCAGTAGTGATGTGACACAATGCTAAGAATGAATGGTTAATTAAATTTGAGTATGGTGCATCTTGCTCTGCATTTGTAGGATTTATCCTCTTTCTCTATCTGATTGCTTATCTTTAAGACAGATGTGGAAACAGAGATCGTCTAGTTACTCAGACTTAAATGAAATCTTGTTTTTTCCTTCTTTAGCATAGTCTCTGTGACACTAAAATAATGTATGATGTGCCTATCAGTACTTCCAACACCTTATAATATTTTCTACTCTCAGTATTTTTAGAAACAATCCATTTAAATACCTTCAGCTCAGTTTTTTAGTTGGTAAACAAAATAAATTTTACAAAATAGAAATTTGATTCATTTCTTAACCTATCATATTGTCAAATATTACAGCAATAATAGCCTTCAACATTGGCTTATATACCATAGGACTTTTCACATCCTACTTAGTCAAATAAATACATTAGTACTTTGCGGGGGCGGGGGGGGAGTGTGAACAGGGTAATATGGCAATATATCAAAAGGTTTAAAACTATTACAGTGGATTGTCTGAGTAATTCCAAGGATTATGATTTTTATATGAATCATAATCAGAGGTGTGCACACTTTGTTGCAGCTCAGGGAAACCATAAATCACTGAGTTTCCATACATAGTGTTGTAAGCCCTTATGGCCGAGGAACAGTCAGATATCAAAACGAGGTATAAAGCAAATGGTAATCAGAGTAAGTAGGACAAGTGTTTGAGTAGTGGATCTTTCACTTAGTGTAAAACTCATGATTTAATTCTGTTTATACTCCCAGCCACAGACCCAAAGTCACGCACATGGCGTTGTGTGTGCTTTCCTTCCAGATATCTCATTGCACTCCTTTCCCCTCGGTTCTTTGTGATGGATGCACTTTCCTCTCATTGACATAATAAATCAAGACTGTGTTAAGCTGCGCATGGTGGCACACACCTTTAATCCCAGCATTGTGGAGCTAGACGTAGGTGGCTTTCTGTGAGTTTTAGGCCAGCCTGGTCTACAAAACAAGTCCAGGACAGCCAGGACTATAAGAGAAACCCTGTCTCAAATAATCAAAAAAGCAAAGCCAAAAAGATAGTGTTGAATTTAGAATGTCTTAAAGAATGTTGTTAAAGCCCAGGGCTATCAGTTTTACTAGTTAGATAATAAAGCAGCAACAAAAATACTTTTATAGAAAACAACACATATCAGAGAATAAGTATATTTTTAAAATGTTTGTGTTTTAGAATCCAAACCCTCTATTAGACCTGCTGGTTCTAACAGAATCTCAAGCACGAGGAGAAACAGATGAAGTCCGGACTGCTGTTAGACAACAACTCCAGAAGGAACTGATCGCTCTTCTCAATTCCTTGCTGCTGGCTTTCATGACAGTCACTGACAGGTACCATTTGTATTGTTCACTATTTAGGAACATTGTATAAACCATACTTTTCTTTGATTTCCAAAGGCTGATTTCTTAGTTTTTTAAATTAAGAGGTAAAAAACTATTCACCAGGTACGTACAATCTGTTTGTGTTTCCGGCGGAGCCTGGTTGTAATTTATTGATCTAGACATCAGTGCCTATGTGTTGGAAGAAAAATAAAAAGATTTTCCTCTGTTCCCACACCATGGGAACTTTTGACTCATAGATGTGACTTTTCTCTTTACCAGGAAACAAATAGATTTTTAACTAGTGAGTAACAGTTGGTTTTGTCTAATTCAGATCAATATGACACAGTCTACCCTGAAATTCCATCTGTTTCAGACTGAAGCCTTAGTCTCAAAGATGTCCTCACGCTCACCTTTTGATGCTCATCGGCAGGTTCAAGTTGTTCTCCCTGTGTTCTCGCAGACCAATTGTGCCCTAGGGCGCTGGCAGTCTGATGTAAGGGCTGATTAGTTCACACGAATAGCTCATAGACTTTGTGGGGATACTTTACTTACATTTACTGCTTTATCAAGATTTTAGGACAAACTTATGGATGGAGGGTTACACAAAAAGGACTGGAGGAGTGTGGTTTGCAGTTTCCATGCTTTCTTTGGGTGTTCCACCCTTCATGTTGAGCTATCCACAAGTTCTCCAAGCCAAGTCCTTTGGGTTTTTCATGGAGACTTGATATTTATGATTGCTAATGATTAATTAGGAAACCTAGCAAGGCAAATGTGCTGTAATGTTCGTAGTCTTTCTATGATATAGTCTTCCCAGCAGCGTATGAGGCTGGAAGCTTTGGAAAGAGGAATCTTGTGGTCTATGATCTACTACCAGGCAAGGTTAGGTCAGAGATGTCTTCACTGACTGGGAGATATGTCCCACAGTCTAGCTGGTTTGAAGCTCCTTGGCTCTGGCGGACCTTTCCCCCAGTTCCTCAAACGGCAGTGAATTTTCTTGTTATGTCTCCACGATGGAAAAGAAGGGGAGGATTCACATTCTATCACTTTGCCTTTGGGAAGAAAAATACTGCTTTCTTTTTCTGTCTCTGGGAGTGAATTATGAGCAAGGAATCACAGCTGAACCAAAACCAAAACCAAACACCTTCTCAAGCCCTGTGTGCCCCCTACATCTCAGGGCATGTGCACATCCTGAGTCTTAGACCACGTGTACAATCTACATCTCAAGGCATGTGCACATCCTGCATCTTAGACCACGTGTACAATCTACATCTCAGGGCATGTGCACATCCTGAGTCTTAGACCACGTGTACAATCTATATCTCAAGGCATGTGCACATCCTGCGTCTTAGACCACGTGTATAATCTACATCTCAGGGCATGTGCACATCCTGCATCTTAGACCACGTGTACAATCTACATCTCAGGGCATGTGCACATCCTGCATCTTAGACCATGTGTATAATCTACATCTCAGGGCATGTGCACGTCCTGCATCTTAGACCACGTGTATAATCTACATCTCAAGGCATGTGCACATCCTGCATCTTAGACCACGTGTATAATCTACATCTCAAGGCATGTGCACATCCTGCATCTTAGACCACGTGTATAATCTACACCTCAGGGCATGTGCACATCCTGCATCTTAGACCACGTGTATAATCTACATCTCAAGGTATGTGCACATCCTGCATCTTAGACCACGTGTATAATCTACATCTCAAGGCATGTGTACATCTTGTGTCTTAGATCATGTGTACAATCTACATCTCAAGCCATGAGTGCACCTTACATTTTAAGGTATATGTACCCTACATCTCAATCTCTGTGTATTTGCTACATTTCAAAGCATGTGTGCACCCTACATTCTCTATGCATGTGTGCATGCACATAGTAATTTTTTCTTTTTACCTAACGTCCTTATTCTTTCTTAATTCCCTATATACATATTAGAGCAATTATACTCATTTTATGACTGATTATTTTTATATGGATGATATTCAAATATATGTATATAATCTTGATTTTCTTTAAAAGATAGTAAAAATTAAGATAAAAGCTAAAATATATTTAGCTTTTTTAAGTATACATTTGAGTCTTAAAGATGGCTTATAGGGTAAAAGTGATTGGTTATGTAAACCTGACAATCTGACTTTGATCCCTGGTTCCCATGGTAGAAAGAGAGAACTGAAAGTTGTCCTCTGAGCAACATATGCATGCTGTGGTTTGCATGTGCTGGCACCCAAACAACACACACACACACACACACACACACACACACACACACAAAACCAGCAAACACATCACACGCATACATACAAACCAAACAAACACACCACACACATACATTCACACCACATTACACAGCCACACACACCAAACACTCACTCACACACACCAAACACACACACATATACCCCCCAAACAAACACACGACAAATAATCACTACAATAATAATATAACAATATAATGTTAGAGTGCACATTTACTGATTTTAATGTCTTCAATATTGTGCAGTCATCACTACCATCTAAATTTACCATATTTTCTGTATATAGGCTTTATTAAATTTATTACTAATATATTTTTTTATGTTAAACATAATTATTTGTTCAACTTCCCCTTAATTTATTCTAGTTTGTAGAAACAACAGACTTTTGCAAGTTGATCTTGGGTCTTATAGTTTTAATAAATTTATTTATTAGTTTAAATAGTTTCTACACATTATTATGCCATCTTCAAATGTAGATCACTTTTTTGCCCTTTTAAAGTGACATTTCCTTTTTATGTGTACCTGTTTTGGCTAAAAATTCCAATGTGATGCTGAATGGCAGTAGTGAAAGGAAGCCTCCTTCCTCATTTTGTTATATTGGGATTTCTTTTTCTTTTTCTTTTTCTTTTTTTAAAAAGATTTATTTACTATTATGTATACATTGCTCTGCCTGCATGCCAGAAGAGGGTATCAGGTCACATTATAGATGGTTGTGAGCCACCATGTGGTTGCTGGGAATTGAACTCAGGACCTCTGGAAGAACAGTCAGTGCTCTTAACCTGTGAGCCATCTCTTCAGCCCCTTCTTTTTCTTTTTCTTATCTCAATTTGTAGTATGTTGTAGTGTTTGTATGTGTGCTTCTTGTAATGCTGGAGAAATTCCCATTTCTCCCATTGTGTAGATGTACCACAGTTTCTTTATCCATTCTTCGGTTGAGGGATATCTAGGTTGTTTCCAGATTCTGGCTATGATGATTAAGGCTGCTATGAACATAGTTGAGCAAATGTCCTTGTGGTGTGGTGGAGCATCTTTCAGTATATTCCCAGGAGTGGTATAGTGGGTCCTGAGTTAGCACTACTCCCAATTTTTCTGAGAAAGCGCCAGATTCATTTCCAAAACAACAGCCTATAGACAGGGAGAAGATCTTCATCAACCCTATGTTGGGCTAATATCCAAAATATATAAATATTTCAAGAAATTCTAAACACTACAAACCAAATAACCCAATTAATAATGGGGTACAGAAGTAAACAGAATTCTCAACAGAGGAATATTGAATAGCTGAGAAACACTTAAAGAAATGTTCAATGTCCCTAGTCATCAGGGAAATGCAAATCAAAATGACTCTGAGCTACTATCTTACCCCCATCAGAATAGTTAAGATCAAAAACTCAAATGACAGCACATGTTGGTGAGGATGTGGAGAAAGGGGGACACTTCTTCATTGCTATTTGGAGTGCAAACTTGTACAACCACTGTGTAAGTCAATTTAGTCCACTTTTTAATCAGGTAGCAGTATCAAGAACTCTTGCCTAAATGTGTTTCTCTCTCTTTTCCTAAATGAAGCTTCAAAATGTATTTATTTCTTTAAAATGCAATGGCATACATTTATGCTGAGAAGTACAGCAATAAAGACAGCTGAAGGAAGTAGAGCATGTGTGCATGATGAATGTACAGACACACCACACATGCCTAAATGCCTGTATATAGTCTTTTAGGGTCAGAGTCACCACTCTGAAAAGATCTTGTCAGTTTAAGAAAGGGAGCAAGTAGATACATAGTCAAAAATGTTCACTGATTGTTATTTTGTTTAAAAATTAGTAAACAGTACTACAGAGACACAGAGAACTTACAGGAAAGGCAAAGGTTATTTATATAAGTTCACTATCTCACAGGTCAACCACAAAGCAACCTAACACAATTTAAAATCTTCCTCCCCCTCTTTAAATTCACACCTTCTTCTCTTCCTCCCTTCTTGCCTCCCACACTCTGGGTAGTTCCGATGACGACCCCAGAGATTAACAATATAATATTTACTGTTTTTCTCCAATGAGATGCATAAGTTTCAAAATGGTACATGTTAGATTTAGTTGTCAAAGAGCACATCTAACATGACTAAACTGTTATTATAAGTGTAAGATGGGTCTGTAATAAAAGCGTTGTCTATGAGAACACTTCACTTTTCACAGTATTCCTTTTATCTTACGTTAATGTTATGCTGTTGGGTTTATAACCTTTATAGCAATAAAAAGCAACTGGGAAAAAGGAAAATAATACAATTTTAAAGGTGCAATAAGCGTAATTGTGTCATAGGAAGATGAAATAAAAAACCCTCCAGGCAAACTTGGTTCTCATTGGAGAAAAACAATAGATATTATATTGCTAATCTCTGGGGTAGTCATTTGTAGTACCCAGAGTGGTGGTGATGTTGGGGGCAAGATGAGGAGGGAGAGAAAGAAGTTTTAATGTTTTTGTTTTGTTTTGTTTTGTTTTTTTTAAAGATAGGAACACTATAAATTGTGTTAGATTGCATTGTGATTGACCGGTAGGGAAGTGAACTTCCATAAATGACTTTTTACTTCAGTGTAAGTGCACTGTGCTTCTAAAATGCTTTAACACCCAGCCAGTGGGAGATATGTAAAATAGGAGAAATATATCTGATGAAATAGATAGTGATGCAGTCAAAGTTGTCAGTGTTAGAGTCTTGTAAGCAGTGATATTGAAAAAATATTAGCTTTTATTCAGTAGTTTGTTATTAAGGTAGAGGAATATCGAATGGCTGAAAAACACAGAAATGCTCAATGTCTCTAGCCATCAGGGAAATGCAAATCAAAATGACCTTGAGATTCCACCTTACACCCATCAGAATGGCTAAGATCAAGAACTCAAGTGACAGCGCATGGTGGAGAGGACGTGGAGAAAGGGGAACTTTACTCCCCCAGTGCCGGTGGGAGGGCAAACTTGTACAACCACTTTGAAAATCAATCTGGTGCTTTCTCAGAAAATTGGGAATAGTGCTACCTAAAGACCCAGCTATATCACTCCTGGGCATATACCTGAAAGATGCTCTACCATACAACAAGGACATTTGCTCAACTATGTTCATAACAGCTTTATCTGGCATGAATTAATAACATAATTCTTTTTGTACTACAGCCAGAATCTGGAAACAGCCTAGATGTTTCTCATCCGAAGAATGGATAAGTAAATTGTGGTACATTTATGGAAGGGAATACTACATAGCTATTAAGAACAAGGAAATCTTGAAGTTTGCAGGCAAGTTGATAGAACTAGAAATGATCATCTGAGTGAGGCAACCCAGGCCCAGAAGGACACACATGGCATATACTCATTTATAAGCAGATATAATACAGGATAACCACACTACAACACACAGACCTAAAGAAACTAAACAACAAGGAGGACCGGGAGAGAATGCTTAGTTCTCATTCGGAAGGACAGATCTAATAGACCCTGGAAGCAGTTGAAGAGAAGGAACAGGAAGGGAGCCGACCATAGTGGTCCCGTGAAAGACTCCACCCAGCAGGGATCCAAGCAGATGCTGAGACTCACAGCCAAACTTCGGGGTGGAGCACAGGGAGTCTTATGGAAGAGTTGGGGGATAGAAGGACCTGGAAGGGTCAGGAGCTCCACAAGGAGACCAGTGGAGCCAACAATTCCACGTGGAGGAAGGGGGTGCTGCAGAGACTGATGCACCAACCAAGGACCATACATTGTGAGGACCTTAGACCCTCTGCTCGGATGTAGTCTATAGGCCGCACAGTGTCCTTGTGAGTCTCCTAGTATGGGGAGAGGCAGCTACCTCTGACATGCACTCTGGCACCCTAATGCTGATCACTATCCCCTGGTGGGGCAGCCTTGCCAGGCAACAGAGGAAGAGGACACTGGCAGTCCTGATGAGGTCAGATGTTAGGGGAGGAGAGGATGTAAAGGAGGGAGGGTGAGATCCAGAGACCAGAGAGGGGGCTACAATCGGGATCTAAAACGAGCAAATTAAAAAAAAATAGTACAAAAAATTATGTTATTAATTCATGCCAAGGTACTTAATTTTAGGAATTTGTTCTTTAATAAAAAATGTTCTATTTGTGACCATTTTGCTTATGTGCTTAAGTTTTTAGGGAAAAAAGGTAAATTTTAATTAAGTAAAAACACTTTAATGGCACTTAGAGATTTAAGTATAGGATTAATATATGGAAGTCAGTGTCACTCGAAATATGTACTTTTTAATTTCAGCTTTGGCTTCACTACAGGGTGGCAGTGCCGATATTTACTTACATATTGTTTTCAATGTACCTGTTACTTATGTTTCTCTTGACTTTCGTTTGTTGATATTTTTTTCTATGCTTCCTTTGAAAAATCTTATTTTGAGAGGAATTATTTTCTACTATCTTCTCTAATTGATATATTTCTAATGTAATGCACCAACAGAAAACACCTCAGCTGCTAAGACTGCCTCTTGAGCCCTCACTGTGTGGTTTTCCTCTTTTTCTACGAATAGGAAATGCTTGGAACTTTTTTACGTTTTCCAAACACAGCTGTCTCTAAAGCTGCTCCAGTGCCTCAGAGTCACAGACGCTCCTCATTTCTATGGCTTGCCTTCCTTGGAGAGGACCTTAGCAGGGATGGCTCACCTCACTGCCTTCCCCGGCTGGAGTGCACACTCTACGCTCTCAAAGCCACTGGAGATTTGTGCGAAGTACTTGTCAGGTCTCTTGGAGGTGAGTAACCATGACAACTCTTAAGACGTATCCACTGATAGTGATCAGTTTTTATTTTCATGCCAGGAACAAATGTAGTGTGTATTGTTATATATAAGGTAGATTAAAGTATAGTATATGTATAACTCATAATGTTAGAATGTCTTAATTTTTAAACAAATATGGGAGATCATATATGCATACTTACATTTTGAAGAAAAACTAAGGCTTATCTTCAGTCTCTTTATGAAAGTGATTTTCCCCCACTTATTTAGCTTGCTAAAGTTTCATTTTTACATTTGGATGTTGGGTGTGGGGTGGGTGGGGTGGAGTCTGTGCATGCCTCTGCACAGATGCGATGATCAGGGGACAACTGACAGCGGTCCTTTCTCTCCGCGCTCCATGTCAGTCCTAAGACTGAGCTAGGTTCACCAGGCTTGGCAGCAAGCACTTTTATGTGCTGAGCCATCTCAACAGCCCCGTTTAAATTTAAATTATAAAATATAATACATATCCAGAAAATACACAAAATTCAACACTAGCCTAGTGAGGTATTACACAATTAATCCCCACATGATTGCCCCACAGTCTCCAAATAGAACCTAGCTGACAACTCTGGCGTGTTGTCAACCATGTTCCTTTTGATAATATTCCCCAACGGACCTTGATAGCTTGGTGTCCTGTCCTTTTTTATTATTGGTAGTTTTACTATTTTATCTTGTGTCTGTCTACAAAATATTTTCTGACTTTTTAAAAATGTACAAATGAAATAACTTGTTTGAATTGATTTCTTTCAGTAATATCCTTAGGAAGTTTATTCATTTATTCATTGCTTATTAGGATAGATTAATTTTTTAAAGTAATCTGCATACTACCCCCAATGAATTACACTTAGTTTTTAAATATTGTTTGCTTGCAGCCAAATTTGGATGTTGTTGATTTGAACATATTGCCTTTTGTTGAAAATGGGGGTGTTATGTATATTTTAAAATTTTTTTCTCATTTTGTTGACTTATGGAATCTTAATTTTTATTTATTGACTCTGTATTCATTAACCTTATTTCCAGTTTCTAAGCAAATGCCTTTAACTCTTCACTTATTGACAGATTTTGTTCATGAAGTCATTCAGGCTGGAATCTTCTATTTTGAAAGACTGTAAGATTTGAGTTGAGTTTTTAGTAGATCTATAATTAGACTAGGTTTTTTTTTTTTTTGCTCGTCTTAGTAAGTTATATTTTCTAGAATTAAAAATTTTGTTTGCCTAATTTAAAAAATCATTATACAAAAATTATTCATCTCTTAAAAGTGTGCTGTATGTTTAGCTCCTGTTAGCCTTTCTGCTTTTTCTTACATTCTCTCACCAGTGCTGATGCTTGTTATTGTCACAAGGGAATAAACTGTCATCTTTGCTTCTCTTTGTAGTGCCTTTCCCTGTTAGATTTTACTTGTGTAGAAGAATACATTTACAAAAAGTATACAATTTACCAATGTTTTAGGTGTGGTCTTACCTCACTAATTTCTGCTCCTGATGCCTCTTTTCTTTAATAAGCCTTTTTGTCTCTTAGCATATTAGAAGCATGGCCTTAATTACATCCCACAGACATCATTTGGCTGGCACTGTTTCCAGTATGATGCAGCTGATTTAACTGAGATAGGGTCGTGCACAGTATGCAGAGAACAGTTTTGCTGTGGGGAACTGGCAGCCGTGCATTGTGCATCTGCCCAGCTAATGGAAGGCTTAGCAGAGCTGGCTGCGATTCCGCTGCAGTAGGAAAACCTCGGCATCTTCACGGGCTGTCAGGAGACTGACTCTCGTGCATGCTCACTGTGAGAAGTTGGTTATGAACATTTAAGCTTATGCTTTTTTATTTTTATATCTACATATATTTTATTTAGTTTTTATGATTTCAAACCTTTTTATTCTTTATCATTTTATACAAGTTATTTTCATTCTATTTGCCCTCTCTCCTAGGCTCTCCTCTAGGTTCTCCTCACTTCTTTACCTATCCAATTTTGTGCCCTCCCTTTTCTGTTTCCCTTTCTTTTTTTTTTTTTCCCCAGCAAAGACTGTTTGACAGTTTCTCTACATAGAGTTTAAGGTTTAACTAATTTTTTATTTTTTGAAATAAGCCTTTTCTTCTTTATCATAGCTATGTGATAAGCTTTGTTGGTCTGCAGATGGCATTTACCTATAGCCATTTCCGCATGTTGCTGTTATTCGGTACATAATCCGTTAATCCCTGTGTTTCACTGTTGGGTCATGACAGCTGCCTTTGGAACATTTCTACCTGCTAGTGGCTGTCTGCTTTCTCAGCACAATGATTGTAATCCACAGCTTATTTTCCCCTAAAACTATGTTCTGTTTTTTAAAAAGACTTAAAAGTGTTAAATTTTAAAGAAACATTATAATATTCAGTATAAACTTTGCTGTAGCCTCTTTAAAAAATGCAGTTTAAAAATATATATATATACCACAAAAGACATACTGTAAGTTAAATCATTAATTACTCCATGATACAAGATGTGTGTGATCATAAATATATGAATATTTTACCCAGGTGTATTAGCCAAAGAGATGGTTATAATAGTTTTTTAAAAGGTAATTTCGCTAGTAGATCTAAAAATATAATTAACCCAGACTCCAATACCTAATTTCTAGTATTAGTTATTATGTGACTTAAGAAAAAACACAAGTAATTTTTATGGGACATATGTGCTCTTTGTTTATTTTTTTATTTTAAAATAATGTTTATATGTGTGTGCATATGAATATGTTTGTGTACATGTGAATATGTGTGTATGCACATGAATATGCGTAGGAACCCAGAGAGGGTGACAGGTTCTCCAGAGCTGAGTTACAGGAGCCCTGTGGTGTGGATGCTGAGAACGGGGCTGTGTCCTCTGGAGCAGCCGCCTCTCTTACTACTGAAATGTCTCTCCAGCACTACCATACGTCTCTTCAAAACAAAATTTTATTTTATTTTTTTTCAGATCAGGGATTCATGAGAAGCTAAATGTTGTTCTGTTTTTATTTGAAAAGCATCAGATGTACTTTTGTTTTTAAGATTAAAATTTCTGATCACAATTGTCCTTCAAATTCTAGAAATTAAAATTAGCTATGTATAATATTGGAGAATAAAGTTTTTAAATAGCAAACCCAGTCAGAAGGTAGTAATTTAATTTTATGTTCAGCTATCTTGAGATAATAAACTTTAGCAGAACTTATTAACCAAGGAATAGATAAGAATATTTCACAGTTATGGAAATTTGATTAATGAGTACTGATTTGGAATAAACAGGTGTTTGTTTCATGTTTCATTAAAAAAGGAGAAACACGTCTTTATATTCAGTGACAGGAAGTTGATGTCAAGAAAACATTTTATTTTAGAAGGGCTTTAGGCTCAGTTAACTAGGTGACTGGGTCTCTTATGTATACTGTCCAAGCTCATTATTCAGAAGAAAGCGCATACGAGGGGACTAGCAGGACGCATTGTTGGCCCCACTGATCTGCTTAGTGGTTCCTGAGCCAATCCCGTCTTGAAAGAGCTGTTCTTCCAATACCAGGCCCTGTTGTTTCTGTACATGAGATCCTATATAAGGTCAGGTGGTCACAACTAATTAGGATATGTGAATGAGCACTAAGTTAATCCCAGTGTTCTGACAAATTATACCAAAGCTATGGACAGATATGATGACCTGGAAATAGGATTATTACAAAGATGGTAAAAAGAAAATAATAAGGATTTGATCATTCAAGATTTTTATTTCTAATGTACTCACTTAAAAACCTAAGTTTTTAATTATGAAGAACATCATATGAACCCACATTTTGGAAGTTAGTTGAGCCTATGGAGCTGTTGGTCATTGTCTAGCTTCCGCCTAGTCTTGTCGTTTGAGAGAAAATTTAAATTATCTGTTTACAAAAATTTATCATTGGTCAATATTCCTAAATTTTATATCAGGTAATATAAAAATCACATATATATATATATATATGTATATGTATGTGTGTGTGTGTGTGTGTGTGTGTGTGTGTGTGTGTGTATAATTTCCTTCACTGCATGAATTCAAGAAACAAATAAAAGAAAGCATAAAAGAGCCCCAAGGGAGCTGATGTGAAGCAGCCCATGTGGAGGTTTCCCGTGAAAGAGAGCAGCGAGGCCTTAGCCAGCCCCAGCACTTGCAGTTATATTAGTGCCCAAAACAAGTAGTAGTGCTTGCTTGGACTTACAACAGCATTTTTCTCCAAAGATATGGGACCTAAATATAGTATCTTAAAAAAAAACATGATTAAATATGAACTAGAAATAATTTTTGTCTTACTGAATTTTTAAATTTTAAATTGATAATCTATAAGGAGTATGTTTTCCCCTGCTTGGGAACAATGTCTGATTCATACAGAAATGGTCAAAGAAAATGCCACATTGAAAGTGTTTTATAGAGCAAACATCAGGACTTTTCTGATGTAGTTGCTTAGCTAAGGGGTTTCTTCACAAGATAAGTACTACTGCGTTGCCACTGTTGGGGAAGTGTGAGAGCTCTCCGATGTGTGGAAAAGAAATGAATTAATAAGCATATTCTCAAATGAGAAGAAGAAATCTAAGATCATTCAGAAGTAAATTAAATTTCTACTTGTGTTTAACACAAAGTTTTGCATAACCCTGGCAGTCAATGAGTTTTGTAGATCTAGTAATTTTGTATATACTTTTCAACTACACATTTAAAAATTTTTAAATAGAAATGTTACAGCACTTAAAATAAGTATCGGAAGTCTAAAAAATGTCCTAAGAAGGTACTAAATAAACATCCTTTGAACTGATCCCACAGTTGAAAATGTTTAAAAATATTTTTTAACCATGGTAAACTTTACCACTGTGGTACTATTAAGTATATTAATAGGACTGTTTTAAACTTCTATGGCTAAGCTTGATTAGATAGTTAGCAGAAAGATGCCTATTGGTATATATCCTTACAAGGAAAACCACTGTAAAATTGTTTGTATTTTCTTCTAGGTCATCACTTCTTTTTATGTGGAACGGGGAGGAAATGCTATGTCCTTCATGGGAAAAGGTGTGACAAAGAGCACCGTGCTTTGCTTGCTTCATTTATCCCATGAGATGATGGCCCAGGAGCCAAGCTCGGTAAGAGAAACACCAGCTGCCATCATCTCAGCTGCTGCTTGAAGAGGAATGTGCTGTGTCTCGCACATTCCAAGGCTATGAACGCGCTAAGAAAGTGTTATTTTAGAGTTGGTAGTAATAGGAATTATTGACATAGGGAGCTGTAGAGATGGAAACTGTTACACATGTGCCTTACACACAAAACAAACAAAAATAAAATCTATTTTTTGTTTTTGTTTTTTCCAGACAGGGTTTCTCTGAGCATCCCTGGCTGTCCTGAAACTCTCTTTGTAGACCAGGCTGGCCTTGAACTCACAAAGATCTGCCTGCCTCTGCTTCCTATGTGCTGGGAGTAAAGGTGTGCTCCATCACGCCCGGCTCAGAAATAAAATCTTTAAGACAGTAATTGTTTTGAGTTATAACATTTCTTGAAAATTATATGTGTCTGAATTTATTTAAAACTTTAGTTTGGTTGGAATCATTAAGGTTAAAAATTGTGTTAAGGGAAGCCAAGATTTTTATTTGTATTATTTTGGACAAAAAATGCATTTTTACTTTTTGATCTTCAAAAAATTAGACTCATTATAAGCTCTCTAAACTTACTTGAATTACTCTGTCTTTGGTTTTCATTCTAGGAGTGGATGCCACTTTGGTTCTTGCCTTTGGGCAGTCACAGTGAAGAACACGCTCCTACTCAGCAAGGGCTGGCCTGGCTAATTCCCTTATGGGTTGATAGAGACCCAGAGGTCAGTATAGAAGAGTAGTAAGTATGTTACATCTAGATTCAAAAGCAACTACAACACAACAGATATGCAATATTATGGGTTCTTGTAGTTGATACAACTTATGTTTTATTTAGCCCCCAATGTTCCCTCAGGCAACGATAAGCAAACACTGTTGACTGGGTTATTGCCATAAGAGAATTTTTGCCTTACAGTTTGTTGGCTGGAAGTTCAAGGTCTGTGTTCCAGCATAGCCAGGGTCTGGAGAGGGCTCTTATTTTCACTTACAGACGCCTGTCATTTTACATGGTGTTCATAAAGCTTTTCGCTGTACATACGTCAGGCTGTCACCAGTCTGGTTGGGGGTAGGACCTCATTGCTAAGAGTTCATTATGTTTAATTATATTGAGGAAGCCCTATTTCCAAACAGGTCACATTGGGAATTAAAACTTGCACTGAGATTGGAGGGTCATCCTTCAGCCTTGCTTTCCAAATTTGTTCCATTAAAATTCACATCCCTCTCTTTTCAAATAAGTACATTAATCACTATAAGTAGATTTAAAAACCAAACACCAAAACTTAATTCACTTTAACCTGAACTTTAGACTCTGAAGTCCAAACTTTTGTGTGAATATTATCTAAATCAAGAATACATGAGAATTCGTGAGGAAAGAATTTGTTCTTACCTAGGAAACTATGAAACACAGAAATTATGTATCTCTATTTGATTGTAGAACAGTCGTAGGATACAAATTTCTAGTCCTAAAGGGAGAAATAGGAATGGAAGAAATGAGGTTCCAAAGCAAATGCCCACGGCGAGGAAGGACATTGCACTAGCACTCAAGGATTAAACTGTGGATTATGGCCCTCTGGAGGCTGGAGAAACAGTCTCAACCCCAGCTTCCTACAACTCAGTGGGTAGCCTGACCTCTTCAGGCTGTCTCCCTGGGCTCCACCTGTGATGATGTGGTTACGGACAGCACCACCTTCCCTGAGGAATTGGACTGTGCCAGCCTGGCCCAGTGAAACTGGAGAGGCCACAGCCTTGGGAAGTGAGGGTGTTGCCTCGCCGCCATGCCTAGGCTAGGAATGGCCGCCCTGAGGGTCTCACTACATTTGGAACCATTATTCTCTCTGAGGAATTGCCTGTGTAATCCAAGCCCCTCAACCTCACAGTCACTGCAGCTCATTTTCTTGTTCCCTGCCATGCTACACTGGAATTGTCTCATCTCCATTCTGGCTCCTCCTAAAATGTCTAAACAGTGCTCATAATTGCTTCTCTGTGGCCTTTCCAGAACAAGACTTCCCATTTTGTACATAGGTAGCTAAGAACTTTTAAAAAATCACTTATAATTACCCTTAAAAAAAAACTCAAAAAAAAAAAACAACCCCAAATATATCATCCTTATTCAAATCATGTGTCCTTTGCATTTTGCTGTAAGCACTCAGGAGGTATTAATACACTCAGCACTTTACATAGAGATATTTTCAGCTATGTGCATAATTTCATTGCTCACAAAACACTTAACATTTGAGCACAGTTGGACCACTTTTACTTCTCTTTGTGTAAAGCAGCTTTACATTACTACAACAAATGCTAGGAGTAAAACAACTTACAAAGAGTCAACGTGTATTTTGGCTCACAGTTCTGAAAGTCACAGTCTCTTTGCTTTTGGTCCTGCAGCGGAGTCTTGCTGGGCGCTCATGCTGTAGCTGCTCACCTTCTAGCAGCTGGGCAGCAGAGAGAGAAAGCAGGCCACTGGGTCTCAGTATCCTTTGGGGGGCTTGCTTCCCTATCCTTAACAGTTCTACCTTCTGCTAGTAGTCCCATGGACTGGAGATGACACGTAACACACAGGCCCTTGGTGGTTACTTGTCCAAATCAGAGCACCATCGATTCAGGATCACCTTTCTTCTATACCACACTGCGAGTAAGGTCCTCATTTCTTTCTGACGTCACACTGGAATCATTCTTACAATTGATCTTCCTGCAGTCTTTTAGACTCTAGCCTGTTGTGTAGTTCAGAAGTCACGTCTGTGTCATTAGGTATCTGTTCTTGTTGGTAGGGAAAAAAAAATCTGTATTAATGTTTTCAGAAGGAGCTGCCTCAAACAAGCAGCAGTGTGGGTTCCCACATTTGTGGAGGCAGCTGGCTTCTTAGGAGACTCCCTTTCCACTATGCATGGCTGCCTTCTCATTACTTGTTCATTTTCCTCTTCTTGTTACAGGACATGGGGAAAGACATCTTGTCTTTTTAAGGCAGCTACCCCACTTCATTTTAAAAGCCTCGTAATATTAATGTGCCATTTGTTCAGTGATGTTGAGTAAGAAATGGTGGATCGTATTTAAAACCTTGATTTGTAGACGTATTATTTGATCTGAACTTAGAATGTACAGCTTTAGGAACTAAGCACTTGGACTCATTACCTGACTGTTTTATGGATGTGTTATTTTTATTCTGTAATTGTTACTAAAAAATGCATTGTTATCTTAAATAGCAGTTATGCTATGGCCAGCATTACTGTACCAAATTAAGCTTTCTTGAAACATTTTTCTCTTAAAATAACTTGAGAAAGTACTACATGCCCTATAAAGAAATGTGATCCAGCTACATAGTTTTTAAATGAAGTATTAAAAAATTAAAACTATTTATTTGGAAAAAATACTGCTAAATAAAAAGTAGAACATAATATTTTTTAAGAATGAGGAATAAATAGGAATCATGTTTGATAAATAAGTATTCTTTGCTTTTCCTTAAAAATCCTTATAAATTATAATTGCTTTAATACTTATAGCTATCTAGGTTAACCTCATATAACATTTGATTATAGTCTACTTCTTTTTCAGGTCATTTCTTTTCTTTTCTTTTTCTTTCTTTTTCAACCCTGATACAGAAATTTTGTAAAGTCAATGCTGTTTTCACACATATGTAGGACACTGTTTCTATGTGTCTTTTAATATGTAGGTATGTAAGGCCAGTGACATCTTCATGCATTTGAAGGACACTGTTTCTGAGTGTCCTTTAGTGTGTAGGAATGTAAGGCCAGTGCCATAGTCACACACGTGTAGGACACTATTTCTGTGTGTCCTTTGGTATGTAGGAATGTAGAGCCAGTGCATGTTCACACAGTTCTAACACACCTTTTGCACCAGAGGGGTGACTCCATGCTGGCATGGAGCATGCTGGGATGGAGCACCCTTGGATTGACATCTCTGTCTTGACAGGTGAGATTCACAGCACTGGGCTTGGGCTCAGCACTGACTGCTACTGAAGCTGGCTGTGTGGCCTTGGCAAGCAGCTGTCAGAACATCTCTGGTGGGCTCTGGGGAACTGCGGTGAACATCCTTCTGGATCAGTCAGAGTGCAGCGTGGTGCGCCGGGAGGTATGTCTGTAAAGCAGCCTAATTCACCTGCCTTCCCCTTTATTGACATTAGAAGTCTATTGCACGTCAAGTCCACTTGACTTGCTGTTTGGGAGAGTAGACTGACAAAAATCATTATTTATTTTGCTGACCAAAAATTAAAATGACAAGTGATTACTTTACAGTAAAATTCAAGTCCTCTATTCAATTAAGGCAGAATATTTAAAATTTTTGTATTACATATTTATGTATTTTTTGTGTATATGTACATGCATATGAACACACGTTTGTGCACGTGCTCTCCTGAGGGAGGACAACTTGTGAGAACCTGTTCTTTCCTCCCATCAGGTGGGTTCTGGGGATACAATTCAGTCTTGGGAGTAAGTGTCTCTACTTGCTGTCTTTACCTTGCCATCTTACTGTTCCAGAAATGATATTTTAATATGAGCTTTTTATATTACTTATTGTAAAGTAATTCACAGAAAACATTTGTTTTTAACATGTATTGGCCTTTAATGTTTGTAATCCCTTAATAATGAGAAGTATTTTCTTTTTTTTTTTTTTGAGGCAATTCGATTTTATTTTTTTTTCCATTTTTTTTTATTATTAATTTATTCTTGTTACATCTCAATGGTTATCCCGTCCCTTGTATCCTCCCATTCTTCCCTCCCTCCCATTTTCCCCTTATTCCCCTCCCCTATGACAGTTCCTGAGGGGGATTACCTCCCCCTCTATATGATCATAGGGTATCAAGTCTCTTCTTGTCCCCTGGATGGGGAGACCTGATGGCACTCAGAGAAGTATTTTCAAAATAATATTTCACAGTGCATGTCAATAATATTTGAAAATAATATAAACACTAACTTAATTTATGTTCTTAAAGTTATTTATTTATTTGTTATTTAGTCATTTACCTGTGCACATGCCTGTGCTTATGAGGGTCAGAGGACAAATCCCCAGTCAGTTCTCTTTTGTCATCTTGTGTGTTATAGGGACCAAACTTGGGTCATCCATAAGCGCCTCCGCCCACTGTGCCATCCTGTCAGCTCAAACTGGTGTTTGTTTTTGTTGTTGTTATTTATTGCTGCTTCTGTCTAGTGATGACTCATACTAGTAGTTTAAAAATTACGAGCAAATAGTGCTCAGAGGTTTCTGAAGAAATCATCAGTTCCTGGCCCACCAATATCCAGTACCCAGTGGAAAAAGCATAGATCATTTTTCATATTAGCTGCTGTCATAATTTCAAATGGTAATTGTTACATTTATGCATTTTTTTGATTCATTAATTTTAAACGTTGGGTTTTTTTGGTTGGTTTGTTTGTTTTCGAGGCAGGGTTTCTCTGTAGCCTTGTCTGTCTTGTACTTGCTTTGTAGACCAGGCTGTCCACGACCTCACAGTGCTACCCCTACCTGTCCCTCTCCAAGTGCTGGGATATAGGCGTGTGCTACTGTGCCCGGTTTAATTTTAAACTTTTTAAATTCACCACCAGTGCAGATGGATGGAAGGTTTTCTCTTAGAATTTCTCACATTCTCATTATTCTCTTAGTACAATTGCGGAAAATCTTTCACTAAATGAAATTCAGTTCTTATGTTCGTATGATTCGTCACCTTATGGTCTGGTAGGTAGAACTGGACATTTGTGCTTTGAGATTATTAGGAAGCTTTGTACGAAAGAGAAGGAGACTGAAGAGGGAGAAGGCAGGTGTTTGCTATCTGTGTGTGTAACCCTAGGAACGAATTTGAGGGCATCATGTGCATTTCTTAAATGCTTCTAGAATCTCTTATACTAGTCAATTTTGCATCAACTAAATTTTGAAATAGTAAACTATATTTTCTTATGAAGTAATTTCTTAGTTTGCTCATTACATAATTCAGTCATCAGCTGAGAAGAAATGAGTTTATGAGATCTTGTAGCCTGCTGTGGCCTCTATATTTGATTACAGCAATTGGTTATTTCAGAGATGACAACAAGATGGCAGTATTGACATTTTGTGTTTTTAATTTTCAGGCTGCATTTATTCTTCAGAATCTCCTTGTAATTCCGATGCCTTCAGAAGTTAAAAATGATTACACTTGGCAGGTGGGAATAAACAGTTATCACTCTAGCAGATATTTTTATTCATTATTTTTTAAATTTTCAGCATGTGTGTGCAACTAGTCTTTTGTGTCTGTGGGTTTCATATTTGTGGATTTAAGTAACCAGGCGTTGAAAATATTCAACAGAAAGTAATTGTACTGAATAATTACAGACATATTTCTTTCTTTTTTCCTTTATTAATTTATTCTTGTTACATCTCAATGGTTATCCCATCCCTTGTATCCTCCCATTCTTCCCTCCCTCCCATTTCCCCCTTATTCCTCTCCCCTATGACTGTTCCTGAGGGGATTGCCTCCCCCTGTATATGTTCATAGGGTATCAGGTCTCTTCTTGGTAACCTGCTGACAGACATTTTTCTTATCATTCTCCTTAAACAGTATAGCATGACAAATACATACAATAGCGTTCAGTTATTGTAAGTGACTTAGTCAGCCGAATATGTATAGATAATCACAAATAGCACTCTGCTTATATAGGAATTAATTTCTCTGCACAGAGTTTGGTATTTGTGAGAGTTTAAGAACCAGTCTCTTGTTGAGACCAAATGGCTAGACTTTATTACTTAAAAACTGTGTGTACGGCAGCAGACATTTCTTAATTAGAGGGTGGTAACTGTCTGCTGCTTGCTCACAGTTAAACATTCTCCGGGGCTGTGAAGTGGCCCAGCAGGAGAAAGGAGCGAACAGACAATAAAGTTGTCCTCTAACCTCCACACGCATGGCACATGTGGCCATATACTCACATAATAATAATTTAATTAAAAAATTAAGATTTGCTTATTTTACGTGTATGATTGTTTTGCCTTCATATGTGTGCACCACGTGCATGCCTGGTGCCCACAGAGGTAAGAAAGGAGTGTCGGGTCCCTTGGAGCTGGAGCTACAGATGATCATGACTCACCATATAGGTGCAGTGACTCAAACCTGGGTCCTCTGTAAGACTGAAAAGTGCTCTTAACCTCAAATAAAGTCTTAATCTCTCCAACTTCCAATAAAACATTTATTTTTATTTATTTGTTTGTCTGTTGGTTTTGAGACAAGAACATGCCATGTAGCCTTGGCCAGCCTGGAACTCACTGTGCACATCCGGTTGACCTCAAACTCAACAGAGATCTGCCTTTCTCTACTTCCCAGAGTTGGGATTAAAGGCATGTGCCACCATACCCAGCCTGATAGGACATTTATAAAACAATAAAATTGTAAGGAAAAAACTCTATACTTTTAGGATTAGTAATGCTTAGCATGATATACACTAAGTACTTTTCTAGAAGCTTCATGTGTATTAACTTCACGTGTATTAATGGTTGTTTTTGTGAATGTTTCTCTTATTTAATATATATATATATGTTTGGAATACATATATATTAGTTTAGAATACATATATATAGTTTAGAAGTTTTAGCACACAGGTTTGGAATAGTGTGATGAAGCCATATGGTTAGTCAGTGGGAAACCCTTGCTGTGAGTATAGAGAGGGTTTTTTTTTTTTTTTTTTTTTTTGGTCCACATCATTAAATTGGCTCTGCAATTTAATAATAAGGTGGTTGTATTTAAAAAATGCAATCATATTAAATTGTTTTATTTTCCTGAGTTAGCATATAGTTGGGGCCATGATTTATCTCTATTTCCTTATATTAGATTTTTAAAAATAATGAATGTCAAGTCATTAGTTAACATTTAAGTAGATAATTTGTAGAAAAAGAAAGTGATGTCATTGTAGGCATGAAATGTGTTTGCTATTATTTTATCTTCATCTATGATTGTATGCCTATGAGAATGTTATGTGTATTTCTCTAGATCCTCTACAAATGTTTATTTTGAAGTTCTCCTCAGAATATGAACTAATAGTTACTGAATCAAGCTGAGCTTCAGAAAGGCTGATTTCAGTGTGTCACCTGATGTGAGATCCAGCTGGCAGTTACTTCCTGGGGTGTTCACTTCTTCAGTCTTTACAAAGCCAATTAGCTGTGCTGTTGCCAGAATTCATTTCTAGCCATGTATGTGTGTGTGTGTGTGTGTGTGTGTGTGTGTGTGTGTGTGTGTGTGTGTTCGTTCTTGTGTGTGCATATGTATGTCTGTGTGTGTGTGTGTGTACATTGTGAATGTGTGCATGCACACATGTGTGTGGGTGTATGTGTGCACCACAGTGCAGGCCGAGAGGATGGAAGCAGGTCTGTGAAGTCTGTTTTTCCCTCCTTCTTTTATGAGGTGCAGGGGTGGGGCTCAGGCCATCCGGCTTACACAGCAGGACCTTTTACCCTCTGAGTCTTCCTGCTATCCTCTGAAAATGGTTCTAAAGTCTTTAATTTCTGAAAGACACTAGTGTTTTGTTTTTACCATTAAATTGGATTCTTTACCACATATTACTTTTACTTCTTTTCCTCATTTCTTACCAATATAATTTGTCTTTTTGTCTAGAATGTTTGTTTTTGAAGGTTGGGGCCATAGTTTATTATTTTTCTTTAATTAATTAAGTTATTCATTTATTCACTTTCCATCCTGATTGAAGCCCCCTTTCTCCTCTTCTCCCAGCCCCAGCCTCCTGCCCTCTTCACCCATTCCCCTCTCCCATTCTTCTCAGAGGAGGGACCCCACCCCACCCCACCCTGCCCTGCCTCACCCACCCCACCCTACCCCGCCCCGCCCCGCCCCGCCCCACCCTACCCCGCCCCACCCCGCCCCGCCTCGCCCGCCCCACCCTACCCCACCCCACCCTACCCCGCCCCGCCCCGCCCCGCCCCACCCTACCCCGCCCCACCCTGCCCTGCCTCGCCCGCCCCACCCTACCCCACCCCACCCCACCCTACCCCGCCCCGCCCCACCCCACCCTACCCCACCCACCCCGCTCACCCCGCCCCACCCGCTGCCATTGCCCCAGTGCTTCATGCTGACTCAGGACTTATGGTTCTGGGGACTGAACCAAGGCCTTGCTTATGCTGGGCAGCAAGTACTCTACCACAGATAGGTTTGATGTTTTGAAATGTGCTCTAACAGTTTCCACTGGAGAGGAGATGGCATTGCTTTAGAATTTCTGGCTTAGTAGTATGCAAAGCACAACTTTTGTTATTAGCCTTATGTAAGGGAAGTCTTTCTTTTGTATCATAATATCTCCCATTTTCTGTATAGATACAGAAATATGCTAGAGATGGAAGAGGAACAGATGAACAGCATGTGAACACTGCTTCCCTTGGCCTCCAGTGAACGCCCGTACCACCTTCCCTTAAAGGCTAGGGAGCCAGCCCTGCTGAGAATGAGAGCTCAGTTCTTGGTCTAGAAATCTTCACGTATTGTAGCTCTTTCAAATTTAGGGCATTTCTCTTAAGAATGATGTTTATAACGGCTCACCTTTATTCACACCAACTATCAAGGCTGTCTATCCAGAAAACAGAATCAGTGTTGAAGCCCTGGAAATTATATTGTGGTTCTAGCCACGCAGTGCCTGTCCACTAGTGCTCTACAGCCCAGCTGCTTGTGGCTGGTTTGGTTGTTGGGTTTACTTTGAAGACTAGCGTTCCCAGTGCCTGCAATGTTTACAACTAACCTTAGACTGGATTATGACAAGAAATCTAATGGTCAGAAGTGGATATTCTCTCTCTCCCTCCCTCTCCCTCCCCCGCCCCCCCCCCCCGTGTGTGTGTGTGTGTGTGTGTGTGTGTGTGTGTGTGTGTGTTTATGTCCATGCCTATGGCATTTGCTTAGTGCTTGCATATTGGGGGTATTCAGTGACCAAATTTAATGATCTGGAGCTAATGACCTGATTTAGGGAAAGACGGGCATTTTACAACGTTTTATGTATTCTACTAGTGGCTTATGCAGAATTTTTGTAATGATAGAGTTGTTCTTCCCTTGAAAAGAATATAATAGTATAAAGGAGTTATTATGTGTTTCAATATACCAGATTATTACTAGATTATGAGGGTAATACACTTGTTCTCACTTTGCTTTCTACATTTGCAATAGGCCTTTGAATTGGCACATGCACACTTCTTCACTCAAATTTCCCAGTGTTATTTTTCATATGTGGTTTAACTTGTCTGTGTGATGGTTGTTCTTTTGAAAAATATTTTTATATTTATTTTTTATAATTTATTCACATTACATCTCAATTGTTATCCCCTCACTCTTATCTTCCTGTTCCCACCCTCCCTCCCTCTTCTGACCTATTCCTTTCCCCTAGACCTCTGACAGGGGTGGCCCTCCTACCCCACTGTCTGGCCACAGCCTATCAGGTCTCATCAGGATAGCCTGAATCCTTTCCTCTGTGTGCCCGCAAGGCCATCCTGCCAAGGGGCAGTGATCAAATTGTGGGCACCAGAGTGCCTGTCAGAGGGTCAGCAGCAGTCCTCCCCCATGTCAGAGGGTCAGCAGCAGTCCTCCCCCATGTCAGAGGGTCAGCAGCAGTCCTCCCCTATGTCGGAGGGTCAGCAGCAGTCCTCCCCCTACGTGGAGAACGAGTCGTCCACTGGCTGCAGGAGTCTAGGTTCTCTGCATGCGTTGTCCTTGGGTGGTGCTGCCAGCCTTGACTGTCCCTGCCTCCTCTGGGTCCTTCCATCCCCCAACTCTTCGATACAACTCTCAGTGCTCTGCCCAGAGTCCAGCTTCTAGACCCAGTATCTGTCCTGATCTTCCACTGGGGGAGTCTCCCAGAGGACATCTATGTTGGGCTAATATCCACTTATAAGTAAGTATAAACCATGCATGTCTTTCTGGGTCCGGTTTACCTCAGTCAGGATGGTTTTTTTCTAGTTCTGTCCATTTGCCTACAAATTTCAAGATTTCTTTGTTTGTAATAGCTGAGTAGTATTGTGTAAATGTACCACAGTTTCTTTATTGATTGTCAACTTGACACACCTGGGAAGAAGGAGCCTCAAGTGAAGGAATTACCTCCATTAGGATAGCTTAAGAGTGTGTGTTTAAGCTGGGCAGTGGTGGCACACGCCTTTAACTCCAGCACTTGGGAGGCAGAGGCAGGTAGATCTCTGTGAGTTTGAGGCAGCCTGGTCTACAAAGCAAATCTAGGACAGCCAGAACTACAAAAGAAACCCTGTCTTGAAAAACCAGATAGATGATAGATGATAGATGGTAGATAGGTAGGTAGGTAGGTAGGTAGATAGATAGATAGATAGATAGATAGATAGATAGATAGATGGTCTATAAAGCAAATCTAGGACAGCCAGGACTGCAAGAGAAACCCTGTCTTGAAAAACCAGATAGATGATAGATGATAGATAGACAGACAGACAGACAGACAGACAGACAGACAGAGAGGGAGAGGAGAGGGAGAAGGAGAGAGGGAGAGAGGGAGAGGGAGGGAGGGAGGGGGAGAGAGAGACAGAGAGAGACAGAGAGAGAGAGAGAGAGAGAGAGAGAGAGAGAGAGAGAGAGAGAGAGAGAAAGAGAGAGAGAGAGGGAGAGAGAGGGAGGGAGGGAGGGAGAAGGAGAAGGAGAGAGAGAGAGAATATGTGTATGGGGGTGGGGCACATTTTTTGATTGCTAAATGATAGAGGAGGGCCAAGCCCATGGTGGGCAGATGGGCAGGGTTATAGAAGGAAGCAAGCTGAGCAAGAGCAGGAATTAAGCCAGTAGGTGCTGTTCCCTCATAGTCTCATGGTCTTTGTTTCAGTTTGTGACTAGAATTTAGCTTCGCTACAGAATGGACTATATAACCCATAAGCCAGATAAACCTTCTCTTTCTCAAGTTGTTTAAGGTCATGGTGTCTATCACAGAAACAAAACTGATTTTCTGGTGTCTTTTAAAGGTTTGTTACTTTCTGTGAATCACAGGCACACTGTTCCTTTCCCCCTTCATTATGAAGGATGAATTTCTTAAAAACAAGGACATTCTCTTACATGATAATAATAGTTTTTATAGTATGTTATGCAATTCTACCAAGAACCTTATATAAATATAATGTTTGTTTAATAGTTAACCAAATCAAAATAAGCTACTGAAAGGTAGATTTCAGGGTACCTGACACACGACCTAGCCGACATCTATCTTCTGGATCATTTCCTTTCTTTTGTTTATGGAGAAAGGAAATCCAATCTTGGATCCAACTTAGAATACATTTTTCATTTAGTTATTTTCATCCGAACGTGTTTCTAATTCTTTTACATCTATAATCTTTTTGAAGGACGCATGCTCTTCAGATTCTGTAATGTCTTTCTGTTAGTCTTACCTGTTTCCTTATGATTAAATTTGTATACTTCAGTCTTTTCATAAAACACATAGAAATGATGTACTCGGACTTATCTTTTTTCTATTATTTTGGTTATATTGATTGATTTCTTGGTGATTGCCTATTTTTATTGTTAAGAAACATTTTGATACTTTGTCAATGTTATCTGAAGTAATTATATGACATTTACTAATGATTTTGTAATTATGTCATTTCTTTCTATATTCACTACATTCGACTCTAGCGCTTTCCTGTTTTTCACTGCTACTAGCTTGTTCACTTATTTATCCACTTTAGTATAGACTCCAGGCCTCTTAGTTTGTTTCTCAGATTGCCACCTCTGTCTCTTTGTTTGGTTGATCAGATTATTCTAGCTTTGGCTAAGACTGTCCTTGATGATGACTCTTTTGTCCTTTAGACTTGTCTTTGGAAAGTTGGAACATTAAGCTTACTTTCTGGTGAAGAAAGGTGTTATCCTTTAGTTTTCTGGCCTCAGCCTAGAATCAGGTATTTGCTCACAGGTCTCTGATTACTTTCCAGTAATGTATGTATGGGGGCTGGAGAGATGGCTCAGCAATTAAGAGCACTTACTGCTTTTCCAGAGAACCCAGGACAGCTCACAACCACCTGTAACTTCCGCTCTAGGGGATCTCATGTCGTCTTTTGGCCTCTGTAGGCATCAGACATGCATGTAGTGCCCAAACATACATGCAGGCAAAACACCCACACACATGTAAAAAGTTTTAAAGAAGAAGCAGTATGTACACATGTATTGCTAATATGGGCGTTTTTTGTTTTTTAACATTTTCTATTTTGAGGGAGGGTCTCTAACCTAGGCTAATCTCAAACTCCTTATGTAACTGCAGATGGCCTTCCGGCCTACAGGCCTGTACTACCTACCATTTCTAGGTTACATGGTGCCAGGGCCTTGTGCATGCGAGTCGAACACTCTGTCAAACAAGCTACCTCCCCAACCCTATGAGTGATGCTTAGAAATGAAGTCTGGTGTATGGATGTGCTCCCTGTTCTTGACTTCTCTTGCTTCTGTGTCTGTGCATGTGCTAGTCTTTGTGTGTATGTTTTTGATCAATAGAAGCACTTATTAGTATATATTATTAGTTATAAGTTATTCATATATATGCTTCATGTTTGTATAGTCAATACACGTATTTTTATCTTTTACTGTTACATCATGAAGCACTTTCAATATTTCACAAAACATTTTTTGTTGAACTCATCTTATTGGTGGTCATAATTCATGTGCTTTTATGAATTTTTAATATTTGTAGGATCATGTTTTTATAGTCTTTAGATTATATTATAGTACTTTTATATGTTACCAAAGTAATTCCATTTTTTATTCTTCTTACATGTAATTCTTTGCTTCTAGTCTATTTGCACAGTGACTACAGGAGTAAAATATATGTCTTACAATTAATATCCTAATTTTTTTCATGCAGAACTATATTTTCAAGTTAATTGCCGAGTTCTGAGATAATTAATCTGCACCATTCTTTGCAATTATGTTTATAATTGGCACCTGGTGACTTATGAGTTGCTTTTTCTTTATACACTGCTGTGCTGAGTGTTCCCTGAAATTCAGCTGGTGGTCCGTCAGGTCCAAGGCTCAGTTCACCTGTTGAGCACAAGGGTGATGATGACACAGACATCTTGAGATAAGCCATTAGATCATGTGGACTTCCTCACAGTACCAAAAGAGAGCGATTACAGTTGCCTCTGTGGAGCCAAGCTAGTGTAAGTCTCTGTTGGCCTGGCTATTGAATCATGTGTCTTCAGTGGGAAGCCTGCGTCAGGCCTTCTTTGTGCATATGCTGGGCATGGCCGCATTGCTGACTACGTGCCATCACCACTGAGAAACTTTGGCATGTGGAGATTAGGGTCAGCTAAAAATAATGGTGTCTAATTCACATGAATTACCGTTCATGCAACTTTCTTTTGAAATATTAAAAGTGGTTTTAAGGGGCTGGAGAGATGGCTTAGCAGTTTAAAGCATTTCTTGCTCTTCCACAGGATGTGAGTTCAGTTCCCAGCACCAGCATCAGGCAGCACACAGCTGCCTGTATCTCCTGTTCCAAGGGATCCACTACTCTTCTGTCCTCTGTGGGTACCCCACATACAGGACATGAGCACATATAGAGATGCACCCAAACACAGAGAGAGCCACATAAAAATGTATCTTTTAAAACGTTTTAATGCAGTAATTCTTTATATTTTTAGAAGTGATGATTATTTCTAGTAACAAATGCCCATAGAAAGCAATAGAATATATAATGATATTCGCTGCTTGTCTTCAGACACAGAGAAGTTTATCCCTGAGTTTAACTCTTCAGGAATCAACCACATGTTTCTAAGTAATATATTTTCAACATTATGTTTATTCCTCTGACACTTGCTTGTGCCACTGTTTCGTTCCTGTGTGACCCATGCAGACACTGCTAACTCTTGTTGTCAGTGAGCACCCTTGCTCTTGTTGGTTTTGTTGCCTCTTGTCCCGTAGGGCCGCGTTGAGAAGACAGGCAAGCCTGATATGTGATGTCTTTCTACTCTCCCTGACGTCTGGTGCTAACCATTGCCAGTTTTTACTTAGACTGTTGCTTTGTGGGGTTTGGTGATGTTTGCATTGTTACCAGGCTTTTGTCCACAGATTGATTCTGGACGTTGGAAATCACTACTTCACTAGAGACAGGAAGTGGTCTCTGGCTAAAAACCCCTTATCCACCTTTCATGGCTGACCCATCCAGGGCTTAGGGGCAGAATTCCTTAGTGCACAGAATTGAAACAAAGGAATTTATGTGGCATTTTCCCCCTTTTGGAAATCCTGTTTATTTTTCCTGCATTGAAAGTCCATGTTATAGCTCAAAATTTTCTATTAATTTTCTTTCCTCTCTTGTTAGGCTCCCCCTTTCCTGGTATTCACCCCTAAAATGATCATATTCTTACCTAGCCCTTGTAAGTTCTAGCATATTTAAAACTCCCTTTGAAGCTTTACTAGGGTGGTGGTTTAGCTATGCACTAGGTTGAATACCATTCTTCCTAAGAATTTTACCCCATCTAATTATGGGACCAGCCATTAGAAAGGCAGATTATAATCCAGGGCTGTTGACACTTTGTTTTCTTGTTTATCTCTCACCTTTTACTTTCCATCATTTTTTTTTCATCTTTTTGTTTTGGTTTGGTTTTGGTTTTTTGAGACAGGGTTTCTCTGTGTAGCCCTGGCTGTCCTGGACTAATTGATAGATCAGACTGGCCTCGAACTCACAGTGATCCACCTGCCTCTGCCTCCCAAGTGCTGGGATTACAGGTGTGTGTCACTACACCCGACTTCCATCATATTTTATTTGTGGTTTTCTAGAATTTTGTCTTAATTTTTTTCCACTGATCACTCATTAAGCTCTTTACTTGAGGACTTGGCTATTCTATAATTTTTGGCTCGTCTCAATTTCTTTTTTACTATTTATTTTTTAAAAATGACCTTTCTCCTACAAGAAGAACATCATGATTGGTGGATCTGGACCTGGGGGGGGGGGCGTGGTCTGCCCAAGCTACTGCACCAACCAAAGACAGTACATGAACCCTACTCAGATGTAGCCAAGGGACAGAACATCCTCCGCAGTTGTGTAGAGAGTGGCCACTGACTCTGACATGAACTCTGTTGCCCCATATTTGACCACTTCCCCTTGGTGGGGAGGCCTGGTGGCACTCAGTGAAAGGATAAGCAGGCTACCAGGATGAGGCTTAATAGGCTGTGACCATATATATGGTGGGGGAGGAGGTCCCCTTCTGTTACAGACCTAGGGGAGAGAAATAGGGTGAAAGAGGGAGGAGCGGGAGGATACAAGTGAGGGGAAAACAGTTGCGTTGAAATCTGAATAAATAAATTAAAAAAGAATAAAATTTCACAAATGTAAAAAAAAGTAAAATTCTTTTTTTTTTTTTGAAAAAATTTTTTAAAAAATGACCTTTCTTTTTATGTGTTAGGGTTTTGATCATAAATGCCCCCAATGGTTATGTGCTGGTGGGTTGCTGCTGGGTGCTGCACCGTGGAGCATTGTGGTGCTGGGAACTGAGGTTGAGTGCAGGAAGTCTGGGGCAAGGCCCTGGGGCACATTTTGTACATGGTGGACGTGCCTGGTCTGGGTCCTTCTTGCTCTTCTGATTCCTGGCTGTCCTGAGGTGGCCAGCGCTCATCTGCTTTACTCTTCTGTTACGATGTTTCTGTTTAGCCACAGACCTAAACTCAATGGGGCTAGCCACACCCTGCTGAAGCCTCTGAAACCATGGGCCAGCATAACCTCTGTTCTTCTTTGAACTTGACCTATGTATAGTCAGGGTTAGAAAACCAATTAACATTGTTATATTTTGTGTTCCAGAAATGAATCCATATCAGGCCTCTTGGGTTAATTTTACCAAGTTTCTGTGTCATAATTAGATTTATACCACCTTCTTAGGTATTATTTTTATGGATAATCTAATTTAGAATTTAATTATTAATTATATCTTTCACTATCTTTGTTTTTTAAATTTAGTTTATCTTCTTAAAAAGATTAGAAAAATAATGTTTAAGAATTTATTTTAAAAATAACAAGTATGATTTGGTTAGATTATATTTGTTATTTTATAATTTAGAGAATACTTGCTAGAATTGTTATAGACAACATTTCTCACTTCTCACTTTACCACTGCTTTTGAGATAGAAAAGCAGGGCCTCAGAAGATGGAGGCCTGTGGCCGATCCTCCTGCCAGCTGCTCCACCATCCATCCACTAGGCCTTTGATGGGCTAAGGACTCAGCAGATAGTTTGTGAAGAGCTCTGAATAGTTATTTTTGCTGTTGTCATGATTTATACAACTTACATTTCTTTACCTGTTCTTGGTAAATATTTATGAATTTAGCATTCTGACTATGATAGAGAAGGCAATTACATAGACATAATTAATAAAATGAATTAAATAATTTTACATGATTAGTAAATGCAAAGTAAAATTAATTATCCTTAGATAATATATTTATGTTACTCTAGTGATTTTGTTTTATTGACTGAGTTTTGTTAAGTAGCTGGAGTTAAGTTAGAGTTAAGCTTTGAGAGATGTTTTGTTGTATTTCTTTGTTTTTACTTCTAGGGATCAAACTCAGGGCTTTCTGTGGTAGGTGAGTGCTTTATTGCTGAACTACACCCCTAGCCTGCCTTAATAAAACCACAATTATCATTTAGCTTGTTAATTCTTTCTGAGTGACAAAGGTGTTGGCTTGTGATGTTTTGGAGTTGTTGCATGTCTCTTGTCTTTATCATGTGCAGATAAACATATTATAATTTGCTTTAAACATTTTGTAGTGGTGACAGTAAAGTTACTATTTAATTTTTTTTTTTTTTTTTTTTTTTTGGACAGATAACTCACCCACCGTAGTTTAGTAAAGTCATGCATTAAAGGACCACATTTGGGCAGTAGTGGTAGAGCACTCACCTACCATAGATGAGGCACTGGGTTTTCAGTCACAGAATAATTTATAAATAAATGAGGAACCACATTGCTTGTAATTGACCATGATGGCTAAGCATAGCCTTCTGATGCCATTCTCCTGTTGTATCTTCTAGACGTCTATATTTAAATTGTTTATTTTTGCCAACTCACTGATAAGTAGAAGCATTTAAAAATTATTACTATTATTTAATATTAAACTATTACTTTGACTACATTATTGCAGGTATTTATAATTCTTATGCTATTGTGTGTTGCTTTAAAGACACTATTGTTGTATTTGTGCTTAAGCGTGTAATTACTTGGTTGAGAATGATCATTTCGTAGAAGCATTTTTATGAATTGACCCGTTAGGAGGTAGAGTTGATCAGCCTCTGTCAGAGGAAATGTACGCAGCAGAGACCAGTAAAGTGAAGCACTTTCTGTTGTAGTCTACGCAGCCGTACTAGAAGGACTGTGGTAGGAGCTGAGACACGTTTGCCTTAGCAGGGAGATGCAGAGAGAACAAGGAAATGGCTTGCTAAGTCAGTCCCTGTCTTCTGTCTCCCCGCAGGGCCCCTGTGTGCACGATGAGGATTCTGGCCTGTCACTTGTAGGAAGACCTGCACTTCAGGCCCTTTTATATCACTGCCATTTCTATGAACATTTGACTCAGATGGTGCAACATTGTTACGTAGGAAGATATATGTTTGATTTTAATTTTTCTACTTTTACTGAAACTTCAGAATACAGTGATTTAAATGGCAAGTGCATTACCTTTATTATTATCATTATCATTATTATAATGGTTATTACAAATATAACTTCTTTAAAATGATGTTAAGGGGTCTGGGAGATGAGTAAGTGATTAAAACAAGTGGGAGACTGAAGCTTGGACCCTCAACGCCCAGAGACATGCAAGGTAGGGTGTACAGAGTGTAACGCCCAGGGCCAGCGCCTAACCAGCTTAGTCAGCGTGACAAGCTTTGTGTTCATGAGAAAGACCCTACCTTAACATATAAAGTATTAAAAGCAATTACGGAAGACACCAAACTCTGACTTCCCAGTCATACCTACCATCTACACATGCAAAACCACATGTGTTTACTCAAGAACATTTGGAAAATAATAAAAGGTACACAGGAAAAATTATCTCTAGTCCTATAACTCCGAGAATACCCTTGATATGTTTTATTCTTACCATCATTTTTTTGCTATGTGATGTTTATTTTATATATTTTATGCACAGTTTTTTTTAGTCTCCATTTCTCTAAACATTGCTCAAACATTATGCTGTGTTATAAATTCTTCATGGCAACCATGTTTGGCATCTTATTAATGTTTTATAAGTTATTTTATGACCTTCAGTAAAGTTTATAGCTTTTTTTTCTCTAGTAAAAGCTTAGACTTTTTCAGAATATTTATCCCTTGATATTCTATAGTTTTTCCCCCTACCTTTCTTATGAATGAGTTATTTTCTAACTAAAAGTCTTAAAAATCTACTTATTTTTGGTGTATCTTGAATTATCAGAACATTTTGCTGAAACCCTTTTGCTTTTTTTGGTAGATAATTTTGGATTTATTTTCTAATAACTACATATTACATATTAATGCATAAACCCTACTTAGATCTTATAAAATGAATATCTATTTAACATAAATTGTTTAAATTTCAAAATTAATATTTAAGTATAATGTTTTATAATCTTAACATAGAAGGTTTAATAAAAGTATAAAGCCTCTCAAAATATATACATTTATTCACTGTCTAATAAGTGTATATGTGTATGTAACTATAAATAAGACTTGTTTATATATCTGTATGCAAATATATATATACAGATGTATATATATACACACACATATATACACATGTATGTATACAAACACACACACACACACACATACACATGATGAGTAAACCGAAATCAGGAAATTGCATTGCTTTTAATTGTTTAAATGTGAATTTATATTTATTTAAATCCATAATTCACATTTCTATTTCCTTTTTGAAGGAATTGGAAGTAGCATTTGATGAAGCTCTTTACCTTTATAAGTGACATCTTTATTAGAAAAGTGAGTTGTTGAGTTGTTCTGACTTTGCGAGTCACTGTCACTCCTGACATGGCTCTTAAGCACGTCTGCATTGCAGTCTTCTGGGTGTCCACCAGGAGTGTGCATTTACAGTTTCCCTCTGCTGCAGGGTGCGAGAGTCCCTGGAACAGATGCTCTCAGGGAACTGCACCAACAGCCTCTGAGTGATTCTTGAACACAGTGAAAGTCCGCATCCGTTAGTTCATGGTGGGTTTCCTTAAGGAGTTTGCGTTCTGTTAGTTGTTATATTAACTGTTCTCTGTTGTCACAGGTTTAGATGACTCATTCAAGTTTTGGAGGGCTCCCTCGGGGACATCTGTTCAGGATCAGGAGCCAAGCTCTCTTTCCACCTCAGAAACAATGGTAATTGAGAAGGCCACAGAAGTGTTTCATTTTGAGTCTCTGAATAAATTTGAATTTGCATAATAGTGAGAAATATTGGCTATAAGTTTAACATTAGGATTATAATGGTTTTAGAAAGTGCATTCTGAAAAGATTCCTGCACTGCATTTACGTAAAATATTCTGTTCACTATGTTCTGTTTTCTGTGTGTGGTAGACATCTTTTTGCTTTTCTACCTAAGAGCACTGTGAGAGGCAGGGCTGGCATTCCAAGTAGTGGAAATCTGTGTGTACTTACATGTCCTTATTTTTGCATATGTGGCTTTCTTCCTAATAGCAAATGCTGGTCCTCATTTTTGCCAAAGCATATGAAAGGCACTTCTTCTAAATTGTGAAACATATTAACTTTTCACGTACTTGCTGATAATGATTGTGTTGTAGAATCTATTAGGAAAGAAAAGGTTTGGTACCTCTGTTTTTAGAAGTTTAAATATATAATATGTATATATATATATATATATATATATATATATATATTAACAGTTATATAGACATTAATCAGATTTACCTCCTATATTGTCCTTTTTCCTTTTTCCCTCTTTTTTTTTTGTTAGACTAAAAAGAAAAAAAGAGTTGTATGTAGTGCTAAACTAGACCTTGATGTGGAAAAATAAGATAATTACCCTGTTCCCACTAGATGTCATACTTTCCAAGCTTAAATGTAAAGATATTTTTATGGACCTTAGTTCAGCAAGTATCTTTCATTCAGCAAGAGAAATATTATGATTAAATGCCAAAATGAGTTGTATTAATTGATTCAATTGAAAAATCACTAGGACAACATCAGTATATGCTTCAAAGTGAGTTTCCTGAAATGATCCAGTTTTCACAAGACTGTAGCAGAACCCTGCTAGTAAACTTTTAGTCCTGTGACTAGATGCTGTGAAAATCAGCCGCAGGTAGGAATGGTATATTGAAGTTCACAGTCTCAGAGCTGAGCATTGGTGACGTGGCTTCATTGTTTCTAGGCCTGTCTGTAGAGAGGCAGAGCATCATACAGGGAAGCATGTGTGTTCACCTCCTGGTGTTTAGAGGAGGCACTGGGGTCCAATGTATCCTTCAAAGCCATCCTTCGTCTGCTTCCTCTAACAAGACCATAACTCTTAAAGTTTCCATCAACCTACCCATGATTAACTAAACTATGAAACTTTTAATGTGTTAATCCATTGATGAAGTCAGAGCCCTTGAGATCTGATTGTCTCTCAAGGGCCTCACCTCAGAAGGGCTGCACTGGGGAGAAAGCCTTTAGCACAGGAGCATTGGAAGGAAATTAGAGATTCGACCCCTGAGACAAGCTGTAAACGCTTTAATTCTTTGTTGAAGGGGGTACTATGTAAATGATAATCTCTGTGTGTTAGCTATTTTGTGTTATTAGATTTGTATTTATCATATGTAGGAAGACCTTGGTACTGAAAGAAAAATCAAATTTGTAGTTTTTGGTTTATATTAACATATAAATATCATAGCTTAAAGCACTGGATTTCTGAGACTAGCTTTGGAAGAACTGAATTTACTATGATCCTTATTTAAATGGAAGTACCTTTACGTGCTTAGCAGTGTATTGATGTTGCAAAATACTCAAAATAATCAACCCAAAAGGAAGAGAGGCTTATTTTGTTTTGTAGTCTGTAAGGTTTGGTACCTCTGTTTCAGTCCACGGTCTTCCCTGTTACTGCTTTGGGCCTGTGATTATACAGCATACTACCATGGATGTGCACTGTGTGATACAGGAAGGCTGCTCATCTTCTGACAGCATGAGAAGAAAAAATGTTTTCATGTGTAACACAAATTTAAATAAAACAGATTTTTAGTTTATTTAAATATTTGAAAATTTAATTTAAAAGGACACTGAGAAAAGACACTGAAAAGAGCTGTGATTTTCATGTCCAGGGCGTGCCCAGTGATCTAAAGTTCTCCCACGAGTCCTACATCCTAAGGGCTCTGCTGTCCCTTCCCAGTAGCACTGTGGGCTGGGGACCAGGCTTCAGTACGAGCCTTGGGGGCCTTCAGTATCTAAATTACATAACAGTCCTTAACTTCTTTGTGCTTGGTTGCTTGCTGTATAGTGGGCTGGCCAGATGGCTCAGAGACTGTGCAAGCTTGATGACCTGAGTTTGAGCCTTGGCTCTCACAGTGGAAGGAGAAAGCTAACTGTCAAGAGCTGTCCTCTGATCTCCACGTAGGTGCCATGACACGTGCGTGCCCACACTCATACACATATATACTATTAATAAAAATAATATATAAAATGTGCTAATGAAATAATTGAAGTTTAGAAATTATTTTTAGTAAGATTGTTATTTAACGGTCTCAGACATGAATATAAAGCACTTAGTTGTTCTCACTCCTTGCCCTCTCTTACCGACCTCATGTCCCAATCAAGCTCTCTTCCTCCCTACCAGTCCCTTTCCCAGATTCATGTCTTTTGCTTTTATTTCATGACCCTTTTAATTTAACTAGGGTTGTTGTGACTGTTTAGTTATGGAGTCACCAGTGGGCATAGAACTGAGGGCAACAGCTCCCATGTCCTATTTCTAACAGTAGTAGTTGAGCAGTGAAGGTCAGTACTCCCTGACTGTTGGTGGTCCCACTCTCACACAGACTCCCTGCGGGCGTTTGTATCTGCTGTCAGTTGGTGGTTACAATAGCAGTATCTTTCCTAGATGATATTATTTGCAACCTTCCTCCAGAATAAGTTTGGGTCAGAGGTTTTGTGGGTGGATTGGTGACCCCCTTCCTCTGCTGGAAGTCCCGTCTGTTTTCAGGTGGCTAGTTCAGGCTCCCTGTCCTCTGCTGTTAGGGATTTCAGCAAGGACCACTCTCATACACTCCCAGTGGCCTCTTCTGTCCCAGAGATGCTCCCCCACAGGTTTTCTTTCTTTCTTTCTTTTTTATAAAGATTTATTTATTTATTACATATACAGTGTTCTGCCTGCACATACACCTGCAGGCCAGAAGAGGGCGTCAGATCACATTACAGATGGTTGTGAGCCACCATGTGGTTGCTGGGAATTGAACTCAGGACCTTTGGAAGAGCAGGCGGCGCTCTTAACCACTGAGCCATCTCTCTAGCCCCGTCCCCCACAGGTTTTCATTCTCTTCCATGTCCTCTCCCTCCTACCAACCCCCAGTCCCTCTCACCCCACTTCACTCTCCCCACACCTGGTCCCCAGCCTTGTTACCGTCCCTACCCATCTCCCACGCAGCTCCCTCCCGTTATCTACGTCAGATGCCTGGGCTTTTTTGTTTTGCTCTTTTTTTGTTGTTTTGTTTTTGTTTTTGTTTTTTCCTCTTCTGTGTGCAATTTAAGCATCTTCCCTTGGGCCCTCCTTGGCATCTTTCAGACTTTCGGATTAGCATGGTTATTGGTTATCTTGCTCATTATAGCTAACGTTCACTTATAAGTGAATGCACACCATGTCTGTCTTTCTGAGGCTGGTTTACCCAGCATCTATCAAGAAAATTGTCAATTTCGTTTAGATTTTCCACGTTTTGGGGGTACAGGCTTTTGAAGTAAGACCTAATGATTCTTTGGATTTTGTCAGTGCCCATTGTTATGTCCCCTTTTTCATTTCTAATTTTGTTAATTTGGATATTGTCTCTGCATTTTGATTAGTTTAGCTAAGGGACCGTCTATCTTGTTGATTTTCTCAAAGAACCAACTCTTGGTTTTGTTGATTCTTTGTATTGTTTCCTTTGTTTCTTAGTTATTGATATCAGCTCTGAGTTTGATTATTTTCTGCTGTCTACTCCTCTTGGGTGTGTTTCCTTCTTTTTGTTCTAGACCTTTCAGATATGCTTTTAAATTGCTAGTATGAGATCTCTCCACTTTCTTTTTGAAGGCACTTAGTACTATGAATTTCCCCTTAGCACTGCCCTCATTGTGTCCCATAAGTTTCAGCATGTTGTTCCTTCATTTTCACTGAATTTTAGGACATCGTTAATTTCTTTCTTACTTCCCTGATCCAGTGGTCATTGTGTAGAAAGTTGTGCAGTTTTCATGAGTTTGTAGGCTTTCTGTTGTTTCTATTACCAAGTTCCAGCTTTAATCCATGGTGGTCTGATCCAAGGTATTATTTTAATTTTCTTGTATCTCTGGAGACTTGCTTTTTGACTAACTATATGGTCGGTGAATGTTGTAGAAGGTTTTATAAGGTACTGATAAGAAGGTATATTCTTTTATGTTCGGATGGAATGTTCTGCAGATATGTTAGGTCCGTTTGATTCATTATGTCTGTTAGTTTCATTGTCTCTCTGTCCATTGGTGAGACAGGAGTGTTGAAGTCTCTTACTACTAATGTGTAGAGTTCTATGAGTGAATTAAGCTGTAGTAATTTTTCTTTTATGAATGTGGGTACCCTTGCATTTGGGGTATAGTTGTTCAGAATTGAGATGTTATCTTGGTGGACTTTTCCCTTGTTGAGTATGAAGTGTCCTTCCCATCTCTTGTGATTAATTTTGGTTGAAAGTGTGTTTTATTAGATATTAGAATGCAGCTTGTTCCTTGAGTTTGTTTACTTGGAAAACATTTTTCCAGCTCTTTACTCTGAGGTAATGTTTATCTTTGTTCTTGAGGTTTGTTTTTTGTACGTAGCAGAATGATAGATCCTGTTTTCACATCCATTCTGTTAGCCTGTATCTTTTTATTGGAAATTGGTGTTGAGAGATATTAATGACCAATGATTGTTAATTCCTGTTATTTTGATATTGCTGGGTTTGTGTGTGTGTGTGTGTGTGTGTGTGTGTGTGTGTGTGTGTGTGTGTATGCGCACGCTCACCTCACTTTTGTTTTATTCTGGTATGGAATTATTTATTTCTTCTGTTTTCTTGGATGTAGATAACCTCCTTGGGTTGGAGTTTTCCTTCTAGTATTTTCTGTAGGAATAGACTTATGGATTGATATTGCTTAAATATGGTTTCATCTTGTAATATTTTGTTTTCATCATCTACAGTGACTGAGAGCTTTGTTGGGTATAGTAATCTAGGTTGGCATCTGTGGTCTCTTAATGGCTGCAATATATCTGTCCAGGCCCTTCTAGGTTTTAGAGTCTCTGTTGAAAAGTCGAGTGTAATTCTGTTAGGTCTGCTTTTATATGTTTCTTGGCCTTTTTTCTTCTGCAGCGTTCAGTATTCTGTCTTTGGTCTGTGCATTTAGTGTTTTGATTATTAAGTGGTGGGAAGATTTCCTTTTCTGGTCCAATATAGTGGGTGTTTTGTTAGCATCTTGTATGTTTATAAGCATCTCTGTTTTTGGGTTGGGGAATGGTTTTTGTATGATTTTATTGAAAATATTTTCTAGTCCTTGGAGCTGTGACTCTTTGCCTTCTTCTATTTGTATTGTTCTTTGGTTAGGTTATTTTTTTCATAGTATCCCAGGTTTCCTAGGTGTTCTGTGTCAGGAAATTTTTAGATTTAGCATTTTCCTTGACTGATGTATCGATTTCTACTATCATGTCTTCTATGCCTGATCTCTTATAATCTGTTGGGGATGCTTGTGTCTTTTGTTCCTGTTCTTTTCTCTAGATTTTCTATCTCTAGGATTCTCTCAATTTGTTCGTTTTTACAGTTTGTTTTCTACTTCCATTTTCTGGTCTTGAACAGTTTTATTCATTTCTTTCACCTGTTTAATTGTGTTTTCCTTTATTTCTTGAAAGGATTTATTTGATTCCTCCTTTAAGGCCTCTATCTTCTTTGTAAGGTTGGTGTTTGGGTCACTCTCTTGTCCTTTGCCTGTGTTAGGATCTCCAGCGCTTGCTGTAGAAGGATAGCTGGGCTCTGTGGTGCCATATTGCCCTGGCTCTTGTTGATGGTGTTCCTTGCTGTCCTTGAGCCATGTGGCTGTCCTTGGTGTTAGCTCTGATAGATGTGCCTTAGGAACCTGAATGTTCCTGTGGTCCAGCAGTCTTCTGCTGCCTCTGCTGCCTCTGCTGCCTCTGCTGGTTCTGCCCTGCTGCTGCTCTGCTGGTTCTGCTGGCTGCGCCCCAGGAGCATCGGGCAGATGAGGCATTTCAGGCTTTTTTTTTTTTCCCTTCAGCACTTGTAAGTGTTGGGCCTGTATATTGTCTACAGTGCAGATAGAGTAAGCAGTGTCCTAGTTTTCCTGAGGCATTGTCCTAGTAAATAAGTAGTACCTCATTGTAGTCTCTATTTAACTGGGTCACAGATACAGCATACTTTTCCTCCTGAAACCATTTCTTTTCCCTCAAAAATTCACCAAATAGGTATTTATGCATGGTTAAACCACAAATGCAACACAGCTTTATGACCAAGACTTGGTTTGCTATTGCTTTAAAATTTGTTTTATCTTTTGTCAGAATAAATAACACAAAAATGTGATTCATTTTCAAAAACATATTCTTCATGTGTAACAGAAATTTAAATAAGTCTGATTTTTAGTTCATTTAAATATTTGAAAAGTTTAATTTATGAGCCATCCTTGTCTTGGAGGAAAAAAACACTGAATAATTCTTGTTAACACTGTGTTACAAATGAAAAATTGAGAGATAGAGTAAGACCCATTACCTAAACCAGTAGCAGCCATGCAGATAGAGGTGATGGCTCTGGTTGTTGACCACAAATGTCCTATGTGTTAAATAGTCCAGGTGCAAACAGGTTGCATTGTAAGGATGATTGAATATTGTTTTTGTTTATGAAGTGGTCATTTGCAGGATCATGTCCTTCCTTCTGACACTTCTATACACATATGTAAGTGGCTGATATATTCAGATGTGTCTTAGGTTCGGTACTCACAAGAGTTAAAACTAGCTAAGACTGTATGTAAAGCTTAGCTTGGAAAACGACTGCATATTGTTATATATTAAAACATTCAGAAAGTGTGTGATGTTAGATTTTGGAGTTTGAATTCAAAATACAGCTTACTGTAAGCTGAGCCTTCTTTGGGCGTGAAAGGAGTAAGTTATGCTTTATAAAATTAACATGTGAAAACTTTTCAGCATAGTGAAATGACATGGACCATTGCAACTGATACTAGGAAAATACCACTGACATTTGCCGGGGCATTAACAATGGTTCTATGCATGGAATAGTGTGTGTATGGAATGGGTCAAGAGGCTTCAGAGGAGAAATACTTTGCCTTAAAAATCTTGGATGACATCTGTATGACATCAGTGACACGACTTCAGTAAAAAGGGTATAAAAGAAATAACTATCCTTGTTTTAAATAAATTTCAACTATTTATAGGTCGTGCAAAAACTAAGTCTGGTGTTTTGGGAAGAAGGAAGATACAAATGGCGTGTGTTACTTAAGCATTGTTAACATAGGTCATAGGTGTGCCTATGTGTGGTTGGTTAGTTTGGGAAGTATAAAAATTAATATTTACTAACAAAACTTAAATCTTGATAGTTAATGATATCTGCATACTGTTTTATAATATAATAATTTCATTATACAGCATTAGAATGAATGTGATAGCTAATAAGAATAGGCTATTCACTTTAGCCTCCTTATTCTATAAGACATTATGTACGCATGCACGTTTGCATGTTATTTTCAAAATATTTCATATTTCTCTTTACTTGTCACTTAATATTTTTAAGCTAAGTTACTATAGATTTATAGTCAGTACTATAAAGTGCTAATACTTAAAGAAATGGATGATCAATTTGGAAGTGAAAAAAATTCTCTCTGTTGGTGCTTTCTGTGTTTGCCATGCCTGGCTACTCATTTTTTATGCAAATAGACTAGGATGTTCAGTCTACATTATGTGGTGGTGGTACCCTTTTCACACTGAAAGTTAGGCATGTACCTCAAGGTCATGAGGCTGATTGAGAGCAGGGTAGGGTAAATACAGGGACATGTACACTCTTGCGCCATATGCAGTGCAGCATGAGGAATACAACTCAGTCATACTGCTAGTCTCTGCTTGCGAGTAGTCATTCTAGTCAGAGAGGCATAGATCTTCTCTCATCCCCGGTTCATCCTTTAATGATGTTTCTGAGATTTCTGCTTCTTATATACAATCCAGTTGGAGTGATTTAAACTTCTTGGTGTAAGTTATTAAAATTGATGATAATAAATTATGAAGCTTTTCTGCTCTTGGGCATAAGGGTATCAATTTATAAAAATGAACATGTGGACTCTGCATTCTCACTGAAGTTTTTATATCTCATATTTTGCCATGTTTTTCAAATGTGGCTAGATATGTATCCTATAAATCATTTTCCCTTTATATTTAAAAATTAAACAGCAATTTAAGCACTAGTAATGATTTTCATGGAATAAAATCATGAGGTTCATTATATAGTTGCTTTGACAAAGAAAATACTCAGGTTCTCTTGTCAGGTGAAGAGTAAACCAGGGCATTGACCATGCAACCAGGTGCTCTGCCACTGAGCAGCCCTACAGGGCACTGACCATGCAACCAGGTGCTCTGCCACTGAGCAGCCCTACAGGGCACTGACCATGCAACCAGGTGCTGTGCCACTGAACCGCCCTACATGGCACTGACCATGCGACCAGGTGCTCGTTCACTGAGCAGCCCTACAGGGCACTGACCATGCGACCAGGTGCTATGCCACTGTCAGCCCTACAGGGCACTGACCATGCAACCAGGTGCTTGTTCACTGAGCAGCCCTACAGGGCACTGACCATGCAACCAGGTGCTCTGCCACTGAGCAGCCCTACAGGGCATTGACCATGCAACCAGGTGCTTGTTCACTGAGCAGCCCTACAGGGCACTGACCATGCAACCAGGTGCTCTGCCACTGAGCAGCCCTACAGGGCATTGACCATGCAACCAGGTGCTCTGCCACTGAGCAGCCCTACAGGGCACTGACCATGCAACCAGGTGCTCTGCCACTGAGCAGCCCTACAGGGCACTGACCATGCGACCAGGTGCTCTGCCACTGAGCCGCCCTACAGGGCACTGACCATGCGACCAGGTGCTCTGCCACTGAGCAGCCCTACAGGGCACTGACCATGCAACCAGGTGCTGTGCCACTGAGCAGCCCTACAGGGCACTGACCATGCGACCAGGTGCTTGTTCACTGAGCAGCCCTACAGGGCACTGACCATGCACCCAGGTGCTCGGCCACTGAGCAGCCCTACAGGGCATTGACCATGTGACCAGGTGCTCTGCCACTGTCAGCCCTAAACACACAAGGCTTTGTTTTTGCTAATCTTAACAATTAAAGTGTCCAGTGAAGTCTTTTGGTTTTAAAAAAGTACAATGCAGATGAAGTAATTTCTGAATATGGGTTCATCTTTCTCTCCCCAGTCCCTCCCCCACCTCTTTTCTTCCCCAGATCCACTCTTCCTCCCTCAACAGCCCACTCCCAGACCCACTCCTCCCTTAGGAAGGAAGGAAGGAAGGAAGGAAGGCAAACAGGCAGGCAGGCCTCCTAGGGATATTCACACAAACATTATTTTTTATATTGTTTCTCTCTCTCTCTCTCTCTCTCTCTCTCTCTCTCTCTCTCTCTCTCTCTCTCCCTCCCTCTCTCTCTCTCTCTCTCTCTCTCTCTGCTATTTCAAAGGAATGCTTTTAATTGTTGCTATTTATCTTATGCTGAAACATAATTTTGATACTTTCAAGTATGTGTGCAAAAACACTGTAAGAAAAGAATCATTGTTTTCAGTTCTTATAAATAAAATTTCAAATCTTTTATTTGTTTTCTCCAACTTAATTGAGGTGAAATTCATGAAGTATAAATTTAGGATGTGATTTGATATGTGTGTACATTGTAAAAAGACTACTAGAGTCACATTGGTTATGATAGCCTTCCCTCACTATGTGTACAGTGTGTATTGTCAGCAAATTATCAAATGTGTACAAAAATGATGTAAGAAAACTGTTGAAAGATTATTAAAATTAGTATTGAGTTATTATTTTAGTGAAATCAGTGGTTACTCCTTAAGCAATGTGTACCCAAATAACTGCACAGAGAGACTAGGATCTGTTTAAGTAGCCTGTACCACAATGCTACACAGTAATTACTCCATCCTAAACGTCCATGTTACTGTAGATTCCTCCCATTCAGATTTCCCACATTCTATTGGCTTTCTTTTTTTCTTTTTGGTTTTGTAAGACAGGGTCTCTGTGTAGCCTTGGCTGTCCCGGACTCGCTTTGTAGACCAGGCTGGTCTTGAACTCACAGCGATCCACCTGCCTCTGCTTCCCAAGTGCTGAGATTACAGACATGTGCCACCACACCCAGTTTATATTTGCTTTTTAAATCATCTGCTAGGCCTAGTTAATTTCTCCTGGAAGTTTTCTCCTTGTGTTTCCATCCTCTTCTTTCTTTCTCTCTCCTCACTCACCAGGATGTCCCACCCTATTTTCTGTTATTGCTTAGCATTGGCTAGTTGGTTTTTATTGGCAACACAGAACTAATGGTGCCACATTTACACAAACTTGAGACAGGAGATACATAGATTAAAGAGCACAATGCAATGTCCAGATTGAAACCAGATAGCGGGGTAGAGAAATAAACATTTGAATAAACAAAGGTAAACTGTACACAGTCCACAAGAACATTATGCCAACAGAAAATCACATTACTATTAACTGTAGTCATCACTCTGCATATTGGATCCTCAGAGTTTACTTGCTTTCTGTCTAAAAGTCTGTATGCTTTCATCACCATCTCTTTTTTCCCCTCCCTAGATTCTTACAACGGTGACTACAAGAAGTTAGGTCAGTTATAAGATGGTGGTTTTAAGTACCACAATCTGTCTCTTCTCTATTGTCTTCTGTAACTTAAGCCAGATAATAAGGTGAGAATCATATATACCATCAGCTTAAAGAGGACTCAGCTTGTCTTATTAAGGAACATCAGTGGAAGATATCAGGGTATATCACAAACAGACGTGAAAATCAGGGAAAAGCCTACTGGGTGCATCTAAACTTTTGACATTTTGGCACGATGTCATCTACAGAATTCATACTTAAGAACTATGTAATCAAGTTACAGGAACATTTTTTAAATCTATTAATGTTGTAAGAAAATTGACACTTTTGTGTTGTCTTGCACCTGCACCTGTTCTGGCATGCATGCAGTTTGACTAGATATGCGTAGTTGTAGTTTTGTACTGAGACCATTTTAATGAACCAAGGAAATTATGAATGAATTAAATGGGTTTATTGTTGGAAGAGGATAGATCTGTGACTCCCACTTAGGTTTCCTGCTTAAAGCGGGAAGGAGTAAGAATGAGGCTTATTTACTAGGAAGAAGGCAGGACTGACTAAGCATGGTGTTTAAGTGAACCATCTCCCACCACCTCCACATGGGGGTGGACAGAAGTCTTAATCTAGCTGAAGCTTTCATTGGGTTCAGGAAAGTCTGGAAAAGAAAGCATCTGCTCTCAAACGGAGGCAGATAGCTCTGTCTCACTACACATGCATGTGAGGGTTTCCTATTGAATAGTGTTTATCCTGCCAATTGTAGACTGAGACTATGGGTTATGGACTCGGCTGACAGCAAATCGATTGTCTTGAGGAACCAGGGCCAGAATGAGTCTTGCTGTGTGAATCAGTAGCATGCATCAGCTAAAACACTTACGTGATCAAACACTTATTATTTGAACTTTTAGTCAAAAGGAGGAGATTTTTGGATCAGTACAGAATATTAAATATAATTAAATATCTCTTACATGTGTTTTACTAATATTTTTTCATGAAGTAGAACAGTTCAGCTTAATACATGTTTTCTTTCTTTCTTTTTCTTTTTCGCTTATTAAAAAAGGAGTATACCCCACATGTTAAAATGAAGAAAATGTTTAAAAAGAACAGTGGAAATGTAGGTCATCCATAGTCCACGTTTGAGGCATATTACCACACAAAGAAGCTCTTTGATTTCCTTAGCCACATGAGGCAAATTCTAACATAACAAATAGATACTTCTAAAGCATCTTCCTTAAGCTTAGGTTACCTTAATCTTGTCCTCTTTACTTTTTTTTTTTTTAATAGCTAAAGGAGCTTTTGACAGGAGCAGGTATATTTATTATTTAACTGCTGCCGAGGTTGTAGTATTAGTCATGGTGTTTGATTTTTCCTAGAACCATAGTAATTATCTTGATTACTTTGACAATTTTTTTACATGCCTCTCAACTGTTATCTGTACAAATATATTTTTAAATAAGCAAGTGTTAGGCTACTTTTCTTATTATCTGAATTTAATACAAAATAATGGATTTAGTACTTGTCTATGAGTGACTTATTTACATGAAACATTCCTTCAGAAGGCTTCTTGTACTTAAATTCTGTTTTTGGCTTCAGCATTTTCTCACTTACTGTTGTCAGAACCATGATAGTTACTTAAGGGGAAAGATAATGTCTTTCATAATGTTGAAAGGGACATTTATTAAGTATATATAGATGTAATTGCTGTGAATTTCTTCAAGTTCATATCTTTATTATTATTAGAAACTATAAATGAAAACAATCTTAATATTTGCTTTGGTGTTTATCAATTTAAGTCAAAGGTGATATATTTTAGGAATAAGTACATCTAGTGTACAGATATGACCTGGTGGTATTGCACCAGCAACAATGCTGACTTCTCAGTTCTGTTGATGCCCTATGTCATGTGTACACACTGACACGGGCCTCCCCAGATATGGATCCTTTGTGTATTTTCATGGAGAAAAAATGATGGCAAGAACAAGAGGTGTCTTACTTCCTGGAAAGGGCACTTTCACATAGAAGTGCAGAGCGCAGGAGCCTGAGAACATCCAATTTCAGGAGGTCACAGCCCATCTGTAAACCTCTTAGTGAATTTGTGTTTGCTTTGTACAGCATTTCTACTAGGTCTAATGTTTTTTAAAACATTTATTCTGAAACACAGTGTCAGCATTTTGCCAAGCCGTTTTTTTTTTTTAAAGTTCTTTTCTGATATGAGGCAAAATATAAAAAAATTTTAATACTTCACTGATTAAAAAAAAAATCTAGATCTGCAAGTTTTCCTCTACTTTATGTGTACGGTTTGTTTGTTTTCACATGTTTGTTTGTCTGTTCACCACATGTATGCTCTCTGCAGATGGGAGACAGGGTGTCAGGTCTCCGGGGCATGAAGTTATAGGTTGTTGTGAGCAGTGTGGGTGCTAGGGACTTGGGTTCTCTTGAAGAAGATTAAGTGCTTTTAAATTCTGAATCATCCATCCCTCCAGCATTTACACTGATTTTTATAGGTTTTATTAAAACTTAAGTGTATAATTTGAGACATCAAAAACAAACTATCTTATTATAAATAAAAGAAAATGGGAGCTGGAGAAATGGCTCAGCAGTTAATAGCACTTGTTAATCTTGTGAAGGATTTAGGTTCAGTTTATTCCATTTCCTAGGAATCCAACACCTTCTTCTGTGTTCCATGTTCACCAGGCACACAGATGGTAAACAGACATATATGGAGGCAAAACACCACACACACACACACACACACAGAGAGAGAGAGAGAGAGAGAGAGAGAGAGAGAGAGGGAGAAATGTAAGAATCTAAAATCAATAAACTTTAGTATATATATATATATATATGTATATATATAAATAAGTATGTATCTTAAGTCTTCCAACATTTTGACAGTGAGAGCCATAAGTTGCTTATGAAAGAAAAAGTATTGGCTCAGGACCCCCAAGTTCTCACAGCACAAAGGAGACTTATTTGCCTAAGAGGACCAAGGAATACGAGACAAAGACAGGAGATAGAAGATGAGGGCAGAGAAGGGAAGAGAGGGGCAGGGATATTTGTTCCAAAAGACAAAGGAGAGGAGACAGTCCTGGCAGGTAGGAAGTGGTGGCTTTTAAGATTTATAAGTGGGAAACCCCCGTGTTAATTAGGTGGGCATGTTAATTAGAAGGCTCTTGTTTCCTGGACTGCAATAGTTTGGTAGCTAGACCTTAATAGTCAGCCTCAGGAGGAGGAGGATGTAGCCAAATAAGGGAGTAGAGCTTGGTGGCTAGCTTTAGGAATGTCATCTAATGGCTTTGAGCAAAGCAGAGGGAAGTGGGGAGGAGGGCAAGACCTGCTAGAGCCCTGTTCAAGCTGGCCAGAGCCCTGTCAGCTTATATCAGAAACGTACATTGTAATCAGGCTTCAAATCAAAACTTGGCTCTTTTGAGTTACTGGCTTAGGATGACATTGTAACAATTCCTATAAGAGGTCAGAGAAAATGCCATTATCTGGGAACTAGCAGTAACTCAAGATTTAAAGTGTTTTGTGGTTGTGTTACCTAGAAAATTCAGTTAAAACCTGCTTTCTGAAGGATATTTTGCATATCTGCTATTTGTTTCATTTTCCACGCTACAACATTAATGAGTAAAATACCCTGCCTGGTTCACAGGTGGCTGCCTCGGTGGGCAGCATTGAGATTCAGACCCTACTGCCGTCAACACTTGTTCCTGAAACTGTGCTTGACCAGTTTGTAACTCAAGGTATGTGTGTGCGTGTGTGTGCGAGTGTGTGTGTGTGTGTGTGTGTGTGTGTGTGTGTGTGTGTGTGTGTGTGTGTGTGTGTAGCCCAGGGGTTGACTTTAGAAATCTTTCCTAATCGCCCTCCTTTTAATTTTTTACCAGCACAGAAAACTGTAAACTAAAGATTTGCAAATCAAAGGTCTTTTCCATCATTACTTTAGGATAAAGCCAGTGTGACTGACATTTATTTCCTCATGAATGTTTCCTGGAACACTTGTAAACTTCCTAACCTGGACAGTGTTGTTCTCTTGAGTGTCCTATAGAAACCTCATGTGTCCCTTGTGCCATGTCCACTTGAGCTCCATGGGTTAAGTTTTTTGAGCATCTTTCATTTTTTCTTAAAGAACTTGGAGCCCAATTTTCTCCCTTTCTTTGGAGATAGGCCAGCCCTGCATTCTGTCATCAGGAACTCATCCATGCAGAATGTTTCTCTGGATTCCCCACAGTGCCAAAGGCCGTTGCTGATCCATTCTTTATTAGTTCTTGGAGAATTTTGAGTTTTGTATGTGTTTTGAGCATATTCACCCTATTCTCTCAACTCTTCCCAGATCTACATGCCCTTCCGTATCCCCCAAATGTTGTGTTCCTTTGTACGGTTGAGACAGGGTCTCACTGTGCGGCCCTGACTGTCTTGAACTTCCTTTGTAGACCAGGCTGGACTTTAATCCATTGAGATCTATCTGCCTACCTCTGCTTCCCAAGTGCTGGGATTAAAGGCATTTGCTATCATGAAACTTTTCAAGATGAAGTGTGCTGTCCATACATTTTTGGATTTGTTTTCCTCCACTGAACATGGTTACCTTACCAGTGGCTACAGTCTTAGAGAAAACTGTCTCTCTTCCAGCACCTAGCAATTACTTTTTGCTCCAGGGCAGAGGATGGCATCATATGCCCATTCCCCTCTCCATCTTGTTTTTGTAGACAAGGTTACTTTCTGAATCTGGAGCTCACTGGTTGGTCAGTGACCTGCCCATCTCTGATCTGCAGTACTAGGATTGCAGATGTTTGTTCCTATACCCAGCCTTTACACGGGTGGTAAGCATCTCAACTGTAGTCCCTGTGCTTGGTGACAGGCACTTTACCCATTGACCCATACCCTGAGCCCACTCAAATATATATATATATATATATATATATATATATATATATTAGGGAGATATTCTGCTTTAATATAAGATAGGAAGAGAGGTGAGTAGGGAAGGGGGAAGGAAAATACAGGAAGTCCAGGCAGTTTTTAAAGTACATATCTAGAGACCAGATTTTTAATTAAGCAAATTGTAGACCTGGTAGGATTATCTAGAATAAATAATCATGAATAACAAAACAAATGCTATTAAGTGATAAATGTGAATTTGATTAGCAAAAAGTCTGTGAGACTAGAGAAGTGGCTCAGAAGATAAGAGTGCTACTGCACTTGCAGAGGGGCCAAGTTAGGCTCCCAGCTCCACACTGAGCTGCTCACTGCTCCCTGCAACTCCAGTTTCTGGGTATCTGTACTCAGACGCACCCCTCACAGTACATACTTTAAGAAAGAAATGGTTTAGATGTCCCTAAACAATTATTCTCTTAAAAAATTTGACGTGTTTATTAGTTGAACAATATTTAGTACTTGAGGCAAAAAGCATTGCATCTTAATTCATTCCATTTTTTAAACCCTCTTTTGGGAAAAACTCAGGGTTAGGAATGCACACGAGCAAGCTGCAATATGGTTTTACTTATGTTATGCAGCTGCGGACAGAACCCAGGACTGTGCTCATGCTAGGTACATGTGAAATCCTTTAATATATTTTACAAATGCCAGTACATGTTATTCGTAATATTCGAACTGCAACCAACTCTGCTTTAAGTTGTAATTATATTGAAGTTTACAAAGTGAAAAGTGAAATTATACAAATACTAGAAGAAAACATGAATGGATGCTCATAAAACTACACAGAAGACTTTCTAATTTTGTCTCAGAAAGTCAAATTTTAATGAAAAGGAACACATTTTACATTTAATAATAGTAATAATAAATAAAAGCAACTTATGTAGCAGAAAATACCATCAAGTGAAGAGATGACTTGACAAAACTAACGTAACTTTGCAGCATAGCTTACAGAAAGTGCTGTATAAGCATATAAAGCATTCCTAATTCTTAAAAGGGAAAAGAGCTGAGCCAATGTAAAGTGAGCAGAGACATGAGGCAGACATGCACAAGACAGGAGGACCCGTATCACCAGCTAAGTACAAACTGATGTTACACTGTGACCCTCTTTCTTAGCTATTAAATTAAATAGCCAACGATTAAAAAACATCGGCAGTGCATTCTCTTGGCCAGGCTATGGAAAAATAACACTTTTATAAATTGTAAGAGGGAATGCAATTAGTGTGACATTTTTGGAAGGGAGCCTGGCAATAGCTAATGAATCTGTAAATGCATTTATCTTACAGGTAGGAAATTTCGTATGGCTCAGCTTTAAAAGTATGAAAATACATATGTACATGATTAGTCAATGAAATATTATTTGTAATTAGGAAATATATCAACCACCCAGATACCCCAAAAGCAGGAAGGTGGTTTCAAATTTATCTACATAATGAACTATTGAAAAATAGTTCTATTGAGTTATTGAAAAATTAGGGAATATATCCAAAACTAGCACATAGTAATTGTTCACAAAATATTGATAAATAAAGAAAGCATCTAACTGGGTTAGGGGGATGGTTTGGTGGGCAAAGTGCTTATTGTGCAGTCCTCTACCCCCACGTGAAAAGCTGGTTGTTGTGACACATCTTTTCATGCCGATGCAGGAGGCAGAAACTGGTAGATAAGTGGGTTCACTCAACAGCTACTCTAGCTGCATTGATGAGGTTCAGGGTCAGAGAGCTCGAGGTGTAAAACAAAAAAGAGGAACAGGCAACTTAGACTCTGGCCTCCACATATGGCTCAGGGTTCAGGGTACTGGTTGCTCTTCTGGAGGACCTGAATTGATTTCCGGCTCGCACCCAGCATCCTACCACGACCTGTAACTCTGGTTCATGGATTCTGGTGCTCTGCTCCAGCATCGCAGCCATTGGGCATGTGTACGGTACACAAACGTACACTCAGAAAAAACAACTATATACATAAAAGCAATAAAATAATAATAAAAGGGAGGAATTTTTTAAAGGGGGAATTTAAAAACATGTATGTCTTCATGTGTTATAAAACAGGAAATTAGTTATTGAGTGAATGTGTGTTGGGGGGAACTTCATGAAGGCTGGAACAAGGTAAAAGTGGCTCCACAGCGGGCACAGTGACTCTCTTCTTACATAGTCTCCTTGGCTTAATTACACTTTTATAACCAAAGGAAAGGGAAAAGGAAAAAATTAAACTGACAAAATGTGAAAGTAATGTGGAATACAAACAAGATCATCTAGTAAGTAGTTCATAACCTCACCCTCAGACTTAATGACAAGCAAAGGAAAGTGCAGGCAAGCATTCAGTCATGAGGCTGCTTTACCTTTTGCAGCTAGCAATCCTTAATCTTCATATATACATGAGACTGAGCAAATGAGTGAGTAGACAGTGACAATGAAAGGCTTTTTGTTTATAAGCGAAACATTAAAGGACTAAGGGTGTTTAATAGACCCTGTAAAGTTAGAATAGAGTTGGAGCTGTTACTATGAATTGTTTTTATTCATAGATGCATGTGTATCTGCCCAAGTATAAATGCACACATGCATATATAACTCACACATATATACGTGTACACACACACACATGCATGTGTATAAATGTTTCCAGTCTCTAAACAATGGCACATGGATAGCAGTACATACACGCATGCCCAGGCCTTTGCTCCTGACTCTCATTCTTCCTTGTGTGCAGTCAGAACTCTGGAACAAATGCTTGATTTGGGGCCATGAGATGAGAAGGAATAACATGAATCTGGACCAACAGAGGTTAATGGAATGTATGGGACAGATTATGGAATACGTGGAACTGCTATTGAAAAGAAGTATCCTGGGATAATTCAAAAGAAATGAATATGTTACACAGATTACGAATGCTTGAATTATATTAAATAAATAAGTGATCAGAAGGAAATGCTCTTCCATCTGCTAGAAAGCTAACTAAAATAAAAAGTGATAACATTGGAGAATTACCATTTGGTAGCCATTTTAGCATAAAATAAAATATAACTTTATTGTTGAGGAACTTAATGGGCGCCACCTGTTTCAGTAATGTTATGCCATTGTAGGCAAATTCTCTGAAAGAGCAGTGTACATGGAGGAGAGCTGAGAGCTTCAGCCCACAGCCACAGGACTCCATCAGCACACTGAAGTGGACTGAGTGGCAGAAGCTGGTCACATCATGACAGAAGGTGAAAAGAGAGGGAAACAGGAAGAGGCCATAAACCAGATATCACCAGGAGCCTCCCTTCTCTGTCCCTTAAGTAGGGCCTACCTCCTAAAGTTCCCAGACCCACTGCAGGTGGTGCCATCAGTTGGTGTTGATGCATCACAACACGAGCCTGTGCAGGACATGCATATCCTAACCATAGCAAGGTCTTAGTTAAAAGCTAATATTTCCAATAGTGGGAAAGTAGAGTCATATCCCATGATAAGATGCACTAAGAATCTGATCATGACGAGACCTCAGATAGGTTTCCCCATAATATGGTCTTGGTCAGGAAAGGCAGAGCAAGACCAAAAAACTCTTTCAGTTTAGAAAGCAGAGGCATTTTGAATAAATGCAAAATTATATTCCAAATAGATCCATTTTTTCTTATGCTTTCTAGAACATCTGTAGGATGATTGGCAAGATGTAGAAAAGGTCTGTAGTTAGATATTAAATAGTATCCTTGTATCTGTGATAATTCCCTGACTTTAATAATGGTCCTCTAGTAATTATAGGCTATGACTCCATATTCAAAAATTACTAAGGAAGCATGTATCTATGAATCACAAACAATTTATAAAATAAAAGGCTCCACGGCAGGTAGATAGATAAGTAAAATATTTAGCTCATAATTCCTTGTACTCATGCTTTTTCTTAAGTAGGAATTAATTAAAAATATTTTCTCAAAAGAATAAACAAGGACCAAGAGCGATAAGGAAAGATGCTGAGGCGCGTTGGATTCAGCCCGGAAAGGTCCACGGTCCTTATCTAAAATCATGGTTCCTGTCAACCAGGTTTTCTCATACGTCCACAGGGATCCGCTGGCCCACACCTAATTACCAACATTACTCTGAAGCCCTCTTTACTGTTTGGTTCCCTCTGTCATGACTGTGTGCTCGCTGCTCTACAGAAGTAGTTTGTAGATTGCTGTCTGAGTTCCCATTGGAAGTGTTGAAGGATGCACTATCTACTGCACCTTACTGGTTTTCTAAAACCCAGATGTTTTTGGAAGTTGGAAAGATTCCGGCACTTAGAATTTTAGGAAAAAAAAGATTGTGTTCGAACCTAGGCTCTCATTACTCTTTCTCAGGACGCACGCGTGTGTTTGTGTACGTGTGCATTTGTGTATCTGTAGTTGATGTCGGGTGCTTCTGGGCATACACATGCATACTCACATCCATCCTGAGTGGGGGTGGGGGCTAAGAATAGGAGCAGTCAAGCTCCGTAGCTTCAAGGTTAAGTTGAGCCATGCAGTTATAAGAATTAACCAACTGCGACCCTTCCATCTCTAGGAACTTCCTATGCTACGAAAACTTCTAAATTTTGTTAATAAGCACTAGGAAACCGAACGATTTTTTTCTGCTCTTTATGAATAACAGGTCAGCGTGAAGCCAGATCAGTGCGATCTCGTGACTCATCATTGTCAGCTCCCAGTCACAAGCACCATGTGTTTGTCACTCCGTCTCTGCTGTCAGCAACCTGTAGCCTTTTAGACAACCTTTTGGCAGTTACTCCAAGAGACACTGCAAATGCTTTTCAGCAGACCCATCTTATAGAGCGTCTCTGCAGGTAAGAGATAACTGGGAGCAGAGGGTCACAGACGCAAGCGCGTGTGTGCCCGGCAGCCTGTCCTCACTTGTTCCAGGCCTTTTCTTTCGCCACAGTTGTCTTCGTAGTTGTTGCTGTTGTTATTTCCTCGCTCTGTTCTAATACTTGTATTAGCTTCTTAGCTTGATTGTTAAGGCCAAAGAGATTTTTCTTTAATTTTAAAAATTGAGATGGTTTTAAACCTTACGTGCCTTCTAGAATAGTCAAGGAATGTAGTATAATCCCCTTTGTTGTTCTTCACTGGACATGAAGGAGTGTGAGGCTTCTTCTCTGTAGCAGTCACATCAGAATAATGCTCCCAGGTTGAAAATCACTGTTGAATTACATTTGTATGTAAATTGTCATCAGAAATATTCTGATAGAATTCAAAGAAACAATTTGATTCATTGAATTTTTCATTTTCCTAATGTTAGTGAGCTTCTGATGATGTTTTTAGCACAGTGGCCAAGCCTTGGCTATTGTGTTCAGACCTAAGCGTATAGTTTATTCCTTGCTTGGTGTTACGTTGTCCTGTAGAGTGTATTGCTGGCCCCAGCTTAAAGGGGTGAGTGTGAGGAAAGCTACTGTCCAGAGACCTCTTGTGGGTGGTAGATGTGACTTCTCTGGTCTTCCTGACACAAGCCACTCTGTCTGAGCGTCCCCCCTGCCCCCTGCTTCTTTTAACCACAGGCATATATATGTCCATTTATCTGATGTTCTCATTTTCCCACGGTTGAACACTGCTGTCTGAAATATTTTTTTCTCTTTGCCAAATCATATTGCTTTCTCTCTCTTCTGGCATGTGAAGACAGAATTGGGAAAGAATTCTTTGTTTGTGTCCTAGGTTTTCTGTTTGCTGTGATTAAACACTGACCAAAAGCAGCTAGAGGAGGAAAGGGCTTATTTGGGCTACAGGTTTCAGGGCATCATCAGTGAGAGAAGCGCTGAGCCCAGGCAGGAACCTGGGGACAGGAACCGAAGCCGAGGGCTTGGAGCAGTGCTGCTCACTGGCTTGCCGGCTCCTGCTTATCATAGCCTTACCACAGAGGTTCATCTCCTCAAGGATAGCACCTCCCACTCAGATCAACATCAGTTTAAGAGCACACTTCACAGACATGTCGCTAGGACAATATGGTAGAGACAATTCCTCAATTGTGGTTTCTCGTGTTCAGGTATGCCACACTGACAACTGATGCTAAATATGACAATTTCACATTTTAGAATTCTTTGTTTTTCACACTTACCTAACAATACTTTTCTGTTTTCTGAAATACTCTATGAAACTATTTATATAATATGTAGTTGTAAAAGCCCTTTCTCTTTATTTATATGCAGGTTTATATTGACACTTCAAATTATGGTGTTTTGTCTTTAATAAGAAACATAGTAACTATCTATGGAATGTTTATTTATATTCAGGTTTATATTAAAACTTCAGATTTGTGTTTTGCCTTTAATAAGAAGCATAGTAACTATCTATGGGGTGTTCTTTATCCTGACAGCACTGTGGATGCCTCCCTCATAGAGACGTGCATCCAGGACCTCACGACCCCACTAACTTTACCATCTGCTGTTGAGCATACGCAGGCTCAGGTAAGCATCTTGGATCTGCCTCTCACCTGTGTCATGAGCTTCTTGGCCTTAAGGGTCAAATAAGGAATTCTGCTAAGAAGATCGAACCACAAGAAAAAGATATGTGTGGTATTGTTTGCTTTTTGAACTAGGTTACTTAAAATTTTAATATAAGAGAAACTGAGATGGGAGATAAGAATAGTGGACACTTTTTCTAACTCCATTATTAATCAGTTGTAAATGTTTTGTTGTTTCCCAGAGCACTACTTTATAATGGGACACTGGTATAGCCTACTTCTATGATTTTACACTGTCTCTGATATGTCTTTTATTTTCACCTAGGTTGAAGTTGTTAGACTAACATTTATATTTTATTTTTTCCCCTTTTTATTTTATTTACTTATTTATTTGTTTTGAGGCAGGGTTTCTCTTTGTAGACCTTACTCTGTAGACCAAGCTGGCCTTGAACTCACAGAGATCCACCTGCCTCTGCCTCCCAAGTGCTGGGATTAAATACCTGTGCTACCACCCCATCTTAAAAAAAAAAAAAAAAAAAAAGAATGAAAATCTAAAAATGTTTAACCAGGTGACCAAAATAAATAATTTTTTTCTTCACATCTATTCACTAAATTTGGGGTTCTTGCCTAGGCTCTATATGTAAAATATGCTTAGCAATTTCCAGTATAATGATTCCTACTAGACGTTTTATTTAAAGACCAAATTTTAACAGGGCGTGTATTGAGTGTGGGTGAGGGGTGGTGAGTGGTAAGCGAAGTCGCTCTTCTGTTGCACTCTCTGCATGCGGAGTGTCTTGGAAATACTGTGCGTGGCATTTTTGAAGCATATGTTCTTTCTAGTGCACTAATTTTATTTGAGTTAGCTTATTCACAGGATATACTTTCTCTTTAGATTTTTGTTCCTACAACTGACAAATCACTGAATAACTTCCTCTGGCTTACAGTCTTCCCTAAGTCATTAAAACAAAGACCTTTCACCTTTTGTTTGAAGATGATAAGCATTTCAAAAGAAAAGATAAAGCAAGGGACAGTATCAGAGATTGAGGCAGAGCGCTGATCTACTTAGAGTGTCCAGGGAAAACCTTCCCAATCATGATATTTGACCTGAAGTGAGGAAAATGGTCCTGTGGGCATAGCAAGGCCTCTGGGATAACAGTGTGGTTGGTCTGTCCAAGAAAGAGCAAGGATCCAGAACTGTGTCACCTGATCTTAAATACCACGGGTATCACTAGTTCCATCATGTCACAGAGCAAAGGAAGGTTGGGGGATCTCCCACAGTGCAGAGCAGGGCAGGGCGAGCTGGTCATGCAGGTTGGTTCCAGAGTGCCCTGTGGTCCTCCCTGCCGCCTGCAGTACATGGATTAGTGCTTGTCCGTCCATTGCTGCTTGCACAAGAATACAGGAAATTCTCTAATATTTACCAGATTCTTATAGCTATTGTTGATAGAAAGCAAACGTCTATGCCTATAAGGAATCTATGGATTAGGTGCAGAGGAAACATAGAAGCATACATGAAATGTGAAATATGTTACCAGGTAGTGACAAATGGTATGGAAAAAAATGAATGACATTGGGTACAGGGTGTGTCAAGGGTGTGTCACAGGGGAGCTGTTGCTACAGAATAACCAGGGGAAAAAAAAAACCAAACTACCAGAGCATCAGACAGAGCAGAGGCATGGGCTGGAAAGGGAAACAGGCAAGGATGTCTGAGGCAGAGGGCGGTGCAGAGTGCTGGTGGTCGGGGTACAGTCAGCTGCAGGCAAAAGTGTGTTGGAGTGTGTGATTGGCAAGTTCTTTTTTTTTTTTTAATTTTTTATTAATTTATTCTTGTTACATCTCAATGGTTATCCCATCCCTTGTATCCTCCCATTCTTCCCTCCCTCCCATTATCCCCTTCCTTATGACTGTTCCTGAGGTGGATTACCTCCCCCTGTATATGCTCATAGGGTATCAAGTCTCTTCTTGGTAACCTGCTGTCCTTCCTCTGAGTGCCACCAGGTCTCCCCCTCCAGGGGACAAAGACAAATGTGAGGCACCAGAGTATGTGAGAAAGTCATATCCCACTCTCCACTCTACTGTGGAGAATGTTCTGCCCATTGGCTAGATCTGGGTAGGGGTTTAAAGTTTACCGCCTGTATTGTCCTTGGCTGGTGCCTTAGTTTGAGTGGGACCCCTGGGCCCAAATCTGCCTATCATAATGTTCTACTTGTAGGTTTCTAGGATCCTCTGGATCCTTCTACTTTGCTATTCTCCCATGTTTCTCTCATCTAGAGTCCCAATAGGATGTCCTCCCCTCTGTCCCAGTTTCCTGGTAAGTGAAGGCTTTCGTGGGACATACCCCTTGGGCTAGTATGCAGATATAAGAGCAGCCTTATTCATAATAGCCAGAACATGGAAACAGCCTAAGTGTCCCTCAATAGAAGAATGGATAAAGAAACTGTGGTACATATACACTATGGAATACTACTCAGCTATTAAAAACAAGAAATTCCCGAAATTTGTGGACAAATGGATTGAGCTAGAAATGATCATAATGAGTGAGTTAACCCAGAAGCAGAAAGAGTCAAATGGTATATACTCACTTATATCTGCATATTAGCCCAAGTTCTTGGTTTTTATTGTTGTTGCTTTGTTTTCAAAAAATGCCATAAAGAAAAAAAGATGTTTATTAGTGATATCGGTATTTAACCTTAAATGGCTAAATTATAGAAATAATTCATCCTTTCTCTCACATTTCTTACTGACTTTATGTTGTATAATATTTCCAGTTTCCAGAGATTAAATTTTCTATAACTTTAATAGGGCAAAAGATGAAGAAATTAAAAGACTTTACAAACCTGAGTCTTGTGGTACATACTTGTAATCCCAGCCCTTGGGAGACAGAGGCAAGAGATTAGGAGTTCAAGGTCAACCTTACATGTAGAGTGAGGCCAACCCAGACTACATGAGACTCTCTTAACAGCAGAAAACAACAGCAAAAGTGTTACAGAAATAAGAAAATCAAACTTCACATCTGTATAAGGAATTTGTGAAGGGTAGAGGTACATATATGTTTCTGTAATATAAAATGAGCTAGCGTATTCTATAAAAGAATTTCATACTCAAGGAATAAGTAAGAGAACAGCTATTTCTCGGTGGTCTGAGACCATGTACCATGGAGGTTTGCACAACTCCACGAGGGAAGACCAGTCCCCAGCTCTTCATTATGTTCTCATGGCATCAGTGAGTGAAAAAACTATACTTTTAGACATAGAAACTGACCTCAGCGTAGCTTAATAAAGTTCCCTGATAAGGACATACTGCCTAATAGCAGTGCTGCTTCTATTCTTTAACTGCTGTCTACCAAGAAGAGGTTTTGAAAGGACGTTTGCAATGTTTTAATTATAGTATTAGTGTTAAGAAAATTCCAGGTGGTGCATGCCTTTAATCCCAGCACTCAGGAGACAGACAAAGGAGGATCTCTGTGAGTTTGACGCCAGCCTGGTCTACAAAGTCCAGAGTAGTTTTATTGTTCATCATGAGAATTTAATTTTTTGCTTGCATTTAAGAATATTGGGTTTTAAAGTCAGTCCCCAGTCTCCACTCAACTGTGGAGAATGTCCTGTCACACGAACTCTGGTGCCCCATATTTGACCACGTCCCCTCGATGGGGCGACATGGTGGCACTCAGAGGAAGGATAGCAGGCTACTAAGAAGAGACTTGATACCCTATGAGCATATACAAGGGAGGGGGTCCCCCACAGTCACAATCATAAGGGAGGGGAGTAAGGGGGAAAAGGGAGGGAGGGAGGAATGGGAGGATACAAGAGATGGGATAACAATTGAGATGTAATATGAATAAATTAATAAAATATATATAAAAGAATATTGGGTTTTTAAATTTTTGTTTTAACTGAAGAATAACTAAAAGCAAAAATACACTTTATTGATAATAATAGCTAGGCTATTAGACTAGATGTATTTTATTCCAGTAGTTTTGAACTTTGAGGAATATTTTTGTAATCAGATCTTTCTTTACAAACTGATTTATTTTGGTTTTAAATACCCTCTTTGTTTCTTCTAGGATATTGGTTCCACTTTACCTACTTTAAAAATATAGACTTTCTTTAAATGAAATCTAGAAATCAGCTTTGAAAATTCTGTTTTTTTTACTTGTGGTGCACTTGATAGTGCTAATGTGACCATTATTGACGTGCTTATAATATTGGAAACTGTGCTTTGCCTTATAGCACATAATGGTTAATGAGTGCTTTTTGGGGTTTATTAAATGTATTTTATTAAGAAATTATTTCTTTTAACACACAAAAAGTAAAATACCATGATGCCATTGATAGGTTTTTCATGAGATACTTATTTATTGTATTTTATCTCTTTTTGCAAATAGGCTTCCTTTCTCTTGGAATACCTATCCTCTTTGTCGCAGCTTTTGCAGTCCTGTCTGTTGGTAGATCCAAACCTTGTGACACAGGATGAGCTCCTGAAACCTCTTATTACTAATGTCATTCGAGTTCTCATTGTATGCATCAAAGATGTATCGGGTAAGTCTGTCTGTCTGTCTATCTATCTATCTATCTATCTATCTATCTATCTATCTACCTATCATCTATTTGTATGTCTGTCTATCTATCTAAATTAAAATACATTTTATGTGTATGGTTGTTTTATCTGCATGTATAAACATGTACTGGAATTGGGGGGCAATTTGGGGGCCAGGGAGAAATCTAGTGTAATGGAAACTCCCTGAGATCCATGACTCACTACCCCTGGAGCGGGCTAGGGTTATGGAATTCTGATAGTGGGAGTAGCTTTTCCTATGAGATCCATGAGTTCACTACCCCTGGAGCTGGCTAGGGTTATAGCACCAGGTAGGCATCGTTTCCTTCTTGTGGAGGGATTTCTGTAGGGAGCAGTATGTCACCACCAAGGAATAGGGGCCATGGCTGTGACCTCAGGGCCACTGTGCCGTGCCACTCGATGTCGCAGTTCGTAGGCAGCTGTTTAGCTAGGTAGGACTCTCAGTTGCTTCCCTTCTTTGGAAGCTAGGTTGCACCTGCAGCTACCATGAAATGTAGTCCGCAGAGAGGAGGCTTCCAGGCCAGAACCAGCTCAGATAGTCTCGGCCCTGTGTCCAGAGCACATGATCTTTTCAGCAGAAGGGACTTCAGCTAAGTTTTATTGTTACAATTTAGATGAGAAGTGAACAATGTTGAGAGAGCAAATCTTGCTCTGTGCCACATGAAAGCTTTTGCTTTGTTTTGTTTTGTTTCTCCTCTATACTCCCAATATTTTGGGAGGTTTTGATCATGAGTTTGTAGCTAGAATGATCTGAAGTGGCTCCAGGAGAAACTTAGGGTAGATGAGTCAGATAAAAAAAATGCATCAAACATCTCCTCCATCTGTCCTACAAAACACATGCTACGCTCTGCAGTGAGCGCAGAGTACTCTCTTTATGCTTGTGGCTAAGGCCAAATGGCAGTTAAAGGTATGAGCCAATTTACCATATAATATGAGCATTTCCTGAGATCGTTTGAATTGTATGGAGTTGCTTTGCCTTTGAGGTGCGAAAATGAAAGATGCCATGATCCAGAGTAACACCAATCTTCAGCATTGTTCGTATCCATGTTAAAATTACTTTTGTGTTTGAATTGTAATATTTTCATGCTTAGAAATTCTCTTCATTGTAGCAATAATTTAATTAAGTTTAGTAGGTTAGATTGTAGTCTAAGCAATAATAAAAAAGTGACTCTTGTGAGAAGGGCGTAAAGTAGACATTACAGTGATCTGTGGTCTAACACAGCTCTATTATGCCTCATACATTCTTTTTATTTAATAATTTCTTATGTTGGTTTTTTTGTGGCTATTGCTTGGCCAACACTGACACTGAGTTCATGAAGAAGTGCGAGGCACTACAATATTAGTTCTACAAAACTATGATGAAGATGACAAGTCACTTCATCTAGTAGTCACTTGGCAAGAGGTGGTGTGACTAATTATTATGGGTATATGTGTGTGTGTGTGTGTGTGTGTGTGTGTGTGTGTGTGTGTGTATTATCCTTCCTATGTATTTTATCATTTAAGAATTAATCTTGTGAATGGTTGCAGAAAGTATGCAAAATAAAATGATCAGCAGTATCTGAAGGTACATTTAGCAACGAGGTATTTTCTTGAATCTTGCAAAAATATAAATGTTCATTAAGGAAAGTATTTTAAAATTGTTTTCTTAGAAACTAAGTTTTGAATGATTTTTTAATGTACTGGCTCACTTCTATTATATTTTTATACATTTATAATATATACAAATATATTAGATATTTAGACCTATAAATATACCATATACTTATATGATTTGATTTGCTAACTCAAATATGTAATTAAATACCTTATAATATATAAGCAAATAAATTCAACTAAAATATTCTGTAAATATGGTAATAAATTTCAATGTTAATAGCATTTTAAATTTATCTTCCAAGTTAAACATTTCACCATTCTTAAGCCTTTATTGAATAAAAAGAGTAAGCTTTTATGTAGTTTTTTAAAGGGGCAATACAAATAAGCATACAGAACATGAGTGTATGGGTGCACAGCCTATCTTTGGAATTAAGTATTTATGAGACTGGCAATGAGGAAGCATCTAAGATACTTCTTAGTGACTTTGGTGTCATAATAGTTGAGGAGTACTTGGGCTGGTTGTGCCTTGAGTCCTCGGAAGATGCTCTCTCTGAGCTCCTCGTTGGTGCTGAGGAATATCTGGACAGTGTCTCTAGCTTTAGTAAAGTTTGATAAAAGATGACAGAACAGCAGAGGTGTGATGAGAGAGGCTCCAGAGAGAGCCACTGCTTTGCAACTCCCATTTGCACAGCATCCTCACTGAGGAAGGCTCACTTCTCTACCACAGGGTCCTGTAGGGAGCAGTGCTCAATCCGCTTCGTAACATAGTTTTCTTTGTGGGATAATTCTCTGCTTGGCTCTTCAAAGAAAGTTTTCTTTCTTTTCTGCCTTGACCTTAGCACATTGTACTTTTCTTTTCATCTCTGCACAAAGCTGCTAGAGGGAATAAGTTTGTTTGACAGGAGTAGCCAGTGTCATGTTTTATATGTCTACTGTGCAGTTCTGAAATTGTAGCTTATATTTGTTGCATCACACTTTCTGATTAATTGTGCAGGCTAGCTTTTGTGCCAGCTTTATGCAGGCTAGAGTCATTTGGGAAGAGAAACCTCAATTGAGAGAACATCCCCATTAGATTGGTCTGCGTGCAAGCCTAAGATGCGTTTTCTTGCTTGATGATTGGTGGAGGGTGGAGGGCCCAGTCCATTGTGGGCAGTGCCATTCATGGGCAGGTGGTCCTGGGTGCTACAAGGAAGCAGGCTGAACAAGCCACGAGGAGCAAGCCCATAAGCAGCACCCCTCCATGACCTCTGCATCAGCTCCTGCCTCCAGGTTCCACCCTTTTTGAGTTCCTGTCCTGGCTTCCCTTAGTGATGCGTGGTGATGTGGCACTGTAAACTGAATACCCTTTTCATCCCCAAGTTGCTTTTGGTCATAGTGTTTTATCACAGTAATAAAAACTCTTAACTAGGAAAATAATGATTTTTTTTTTTTTTTGGCAAGTGTATACATCATTCTGTAGGTGCAGTAAAGTATTAATGGTAAGTTGTGTATTTTTGAAAGTTCTCTTCTTGCTAATAACTTGAAGGGTTTTGATGAATTTTACAGATGTACAGTTAGTACTGGCCTTTTATCGCACATGGACACATTTGTTTGACCTTCTGGCTACCTTTCTGAGGAAAGCGGGTGCTGTGTCTCTTCTTCCAATTACTTCAGCTCTTGCCAAGCACTGGGAGGCAGTGACTGGTAAGAAGATCTTCAAAGGATTGGGGTCTTTCACCTAATAAAATTAAGATAATCTTTATTTTCTGTTATATGTATAACTTCTCTGAGTAGGTATGGCGTTGTATTGGAAAGAACTACAGGGTATTGGACTTGAGAATTTTCAGTACTCCTGATGAGCCTCCTTTACCCTGAAACACAGATTTGAAAAATTGCAATAAATCCCACTATGCCACTATACACGTGAAAATGTGTATGTTAAGATTATAAAATAATTACATAGATTTATATTTGTTCCAATAAAAGTCAGTTCTTTTTTGCTATGTCTGCATTCTGTGTTAAACGTACATACATGGAATTTCTTACAAAACGTGGGAAATTCTAAAATACTATCTTTTTCCAGTATACTTTTTATAGCACTAAAATCCAAAAAATGCAGTTATTTTATATTTTCTATTTCCCATTAAAATAAGCAATTGATTGTTTTTAAATAAGAGAGTTTTGATTTTTTTTATAGTCTTGTAAACTATAACATAGCAGGACTTTACATAAATACTTCTTTCCAACATTTTTTAGTCTTTAATTTTCATTTTATAGAATTATTTTTAAATTGTTTTAAGAAATCATATAAAATAGGTTTCTATGTGGGTCACATACTTGCTAGACAACTGCTGAGCCATACCTCAGCATACCTCCAAGCTCAGGCTAACGTTTTCATAGTTTTGAAATAAAAATTCAGAAGTTAAAAATTCTCAAAACTTTAACATTAGCTCAAAGTAGTCACCCACATATTATCCCCATGTATATATATTGAAAAATTATGTAATGAAAAACTAGATTTCTTAACTCAGCATGTTGCCTCAACACTGGCTTTAGAACTGTTTTTTCCTATGCATGTACTATCGATAGCTTTGCATCATTAAAAGATAAGAATGCTATTCATTTAACTACTAAAACCAACCTGATTAATTTCCTCCTTAATTTTGAAGAAGTTTTCAAACATTTGCATCTGAAACCATTCTCCCTTTAGATACACTGTGCAGATGTGTGGGCTTGTCAGTCAGGTGCCCTGCCCTGAGTGCTGCCAGCCTGCACTTCCTGTCTGTTCTCTTGGCTGAGGAAGAAAAGAGACGCCTCCAGGACAAGGACACAACAAGTGCCCCAACAGTGGCATTACTCCTTGATGGAACTCAAGAAAGTCCTAAATCTTCAGAGCGACTTAGTGAAACAATTCTTCAGGTATTTGGTTTTTTAAAGTTTTTTCTACTTTATGTATCCTTAAATGAATTCACTATCATTATTTATCATTTAAAATTTTCTCAATCATTTTTAATAAAGAATTAATATTCATTTTGAATAAGTAAACAATATAATATGAAACATAAATAAATTAACAAGTATTTACAATTAGAAGCATTACCAGCACCCCGTCTCTGTCCCCGCCCCCAGTCTCTGTTTCACTGGAGACCCTGGGACGTCTTACGTGCTAGACACCTTCTATCATTAAGCTCTGTCCCCAGCTCCTTGTTTTGCCTTTTATTTTGAGGCAGATTCTAAGTTGCCCAGGCTGGCCTTGAACTCATCCTATAACCTAGGCTAACCTTGAAATTATGATCTTCCTGCCTCAGCCGTTTGAGCATGACATTGCAGGCTGGGGCATGCTTACCATAGGCTGTAGCTTGTTGGTAGAGTGCTTGCATAGGCATGCATGAATCTCTTGGGTCCATGTCTAAAACTACAGACATTGGCTATGGTGACACACACCCCAATAATCCCCGCACTCACGAGGTAGAGGCCAAGAATCAGGAGTTCAAGGCCAGCCTCAGACATATGAAACTCTGATGCAGATCTGGGTGGGGTCTTTTAAATTCCATTTTATGATTTTCTTCCCTTCTCTGGAAGGTGGTAGAAGTATGTGTGAAGTATTTTCAAATCAGTTAGATGTGATTTACACAGTTGTTCCATCTGCTGATATGTGGCGGTCCCTTTGTTGCTTCAAATGTGGAGATTTTCTGTCTTCTCGGTTTATAAATGCTGGCCTAAGGAAGATAGTTATGGCATGACTACTTGTACATTTTTTTAGCATCAGCCTTGACCAAGTTGGAATGCAGAGAAGGCTGATAAAAAAAAGGTAGACGTGAGGGGAAAATGAAGAGATAGCAGAATTTTTATGTCATAAAGTCGGAAGAGTATGCTGCTTCTAGGTAGAACAGGACCAGCAAGAAAGAGAGGGGAGCGTAACAGGGCCTAACAGTGCGTATAGAATGTCACAGTGAAGTCCATTGCTTTGTATGCTACTAGAAATTTAATTAAAAGCAACAACAAAAAGACAGGAGACACTCTTTGGTCCAGCTAAAGTATGCATGGAAGATTTATAGGGATCCTTGGGGGAATTTGTTTTCTGTCTTACAGAATCTGCTTGCTTTCTCAGTATGGCTAAGAATCCTGACAGACTCTCCTGTGTTTTGGCATCTTTCTCAGAAGTTGTTTGCTTCAGAAGCTTTGTCTCCTCTAAGAGCTGTTTGTTCTGGTGAGGCCATAGCTTCCCAGTACCTCCTTCCTTACGTCCAGGCTCAGCTTTTCCCAGTTAAGAACTAGATGCCAAGTTGGAGAATTTGGCTCAGTGAGTAAGAGCACTTACTGTTCTGGCAAAGAACCTGCCTCAGCTTCCAGTGCCCATATGGTGGCTCACACCGCCTTTGCCTTCCCTCCTCTGCAGGAAGACCAGGGACCAGGAAGTCTGGCCTCTTCCTGTAGCAGTTCTGCTGGACCTGGGGGATGCACAATTGTAGCTAGGGCAAGCAGAGGATGGTGTTTCCTAACAAAGTTCTATTTCATTCATAGTAAAGGTGAGCCAGCGTATAGTAAGCTATTTGGGGAAAACGCCATGTCAGAGGAATTAATTCCGTTTGACTTACTCTTCTGTTTCTCTAAAACTCTGTAATGTTACTTTTTTATAAAGCTCATATTTTATTACCTGTTGGTGTTACAACTGTGACAAAAGAAAATGAGGTATTCTTCAGCCGTAGGTGTCAGGATTTCACTAATGTATGTTTCTTCTCTGTTCTTCCAAAATATACCATCATCTGTTCATTCTGTGTAGGTATGGATACATGCTTCATTTATTTAAGACATTTCTTAATCATATTCTTATTGTTCATATCAATAATAAAATATGGATGCACAGTTAAATGAAAAGGAATAAGTTGTAGGTTGTTTTATGTCTTTCTTTCCTTCTCTTTCTTTCTTTCTTTCTTTCTTTCTTTCTTTCTTTCTTTCTTTCTTCCTTTTTTGAAACAGGGTTTCTCTGTGTACCCCTGGCTGTCCTGGATTCTCTTTGTAGACCCAGGCTGGCCTTGAACTCAGAGGTATCCACCTGCCTCTGCCTCCCTGAGTGCTGGGGTGACAGGTGTGTGCCGTCACGCCTGGCTATGAGTGAGTAGATTTAAGATGGAATGAACAGAGGACTTTTGTGCATACATTTTAGAAAATGTGAGTCTAATGTAAGGCAGGGCAGTTATTGATGGTCTTATAAATCTATGACTACTTAGTATTTTTTGCCCCATGGCTAATATATGTGAACCAAAGTATCATCAGAATTCACTAAATGGCAACTTATTATTACAATTGATATATTATTTTACTCTGTTTATGTAGGCTATGGTTTGTGACACATGCTTGTAAAGTAAAATTATATCTTTGAATTATCAGGAGATAATCAGGAGTATGGAATATCCTAAAACTGATATTCCTCAAAAGAATACTTAAAGTCTCTATGAAACTATACTCTGAGGAATATCATGTGTGGACCTTAGACAGATTATTTAATTATTATGATTCGGTTCTTCAAATTCAAAATCAGAGCATTTCATTATTTATGTTTCACTTCCTAGAAAATTGTTATATCAGAAATTAATGAAAATGTCTTGTCCCAGAATATCTTCTAAATGACTACTTATGTGTAGCGAATACATACTGAAATGGTGCATAGGTATATTATAAATATGTGTAAGATTATTTTTGTTATTGTTGTTTGTTTTTTTGTTTTTCAAGACAGGGTTTCTCTTTGTAGCAGTAGGCTCTCTCTTAGGGCCTATGACTCAGCTAGCCTTGGGATTCTGACTCCATCAACAGTGCCAAGCAAAACTTCTGTCTCTTGGACTGAGCCTTAAATCTAACCAGAAAGTGGTTTGGTTTCTCCTATGTCATTCAGGCCACTATTGCGTCAGGGGGTATATCTGCTGCATTGTAGGCCATTGTAGACCACAAGATTCACAGGTCTGTAAGATTGATGATTACGTTTCTCCTTGGTAGCATGCATTCCACACTCAGCACTATGAAACCTAGGCAGTGGTGATGAGCCTTCGAGATGAGCACCAGCTGTATTTCTCTGTGCTCTATGCTTGAGGCTGTATTGTCTTCACCTCACTGGCCAACAGCTCCAAATGAAGAAATAATCCTTGGCATGTCTGTGATGTCTAGTAGTGACATTGTTGCTGCTGCTATAGGCCAACTCCACATACATGTGTGTGTACATACAGATATGCCCACTTTTTTAAAGGAAGTATCTACAGAATCAGGTTTTCATTTGGCTTTTAACAACAATCTTTAGTGTTAGTTACCTGCTCCTTACCCTCCTCCTCTACCTGTCCTCCCACTCCCAGCCACCTAACCCTTCTTTCTTCCTTATTTCCCATTCTACCTGTATTTTACCTCCTCCATCTTCAAAATTCTCTCAGCCATGGCCCCTTGTTTCCTGACTTCTTGGGGTACTCTAATTTAAACACAAATCTAAAGATTCAAAGCTAGCATCTTCATATGAGGTAGACTTTGGCTTTCTGCGATCTGGATTATCTTACTCAATGATTATTTTCAGCTCCATCTATTTACCTGTACATTTTATAATTTCCCTTTTTTTAACAGGTGATAATATTACATTGTTTAATTATAGCACATTTTCCTTACCCACTCAGCAGTTGATAGTTATCTAGACCATTTGCCTTTCCTGGCTTTTGTGAACAGAGTAGCAATGAATGTGGTTGAACAAGTGTCTTTGGAGGAGGATACCAGATCCTGCGGGCACATTCCTTGGAGTGTATAGCTGGCATTGTCGTAGAACTGCTCTTGGCTTTCTGAGGATTCCGCACACTCAGTTCTGGAGTGGCTGTGTGAGTTAGCAGCCCTAGCAGTAGTGAATGAGTGTTTCCCTTTCCTCACGTTGATGCCAGCATTCGCTATTATATGGGATTTTTTTCTTCTTGTTTTTTATAATCTTTTTTGAGACCTTTATCAATGAGCATTGCACCTACATAACTACTTCTTCCTTTCTCTCTCTGCTCTCCCACTCTTCCTGTGATCCCATTCATGAAATCTTTATTATTATTGCATGTTTATATGTATGTATTATCTGCATGTATATGTGTATTTATGTGAGTACATACATTCACATATAAACTACTGAAATTATCTAGCCTTTTTTATGTGCACACATGTGCAGAGCTGCTCATTTGAGTTTAGACAACCTATTAGGAAGCTCATCTGTGAAGGAAACTGATTCTCACTTTCTCAGCAACCTTTTACCACCTAGCTCTTCATCTACCATGTGGAATTTCTGTTATCCATGTTGGTGTCTCAACTGGTATTGTCATTATGTTGGTCTTCTTTAGGAAACCATACAGCTGCATGTTCATGGGTGTATTTTTCCTGTCATGTCTAGGAGATTCTAATTAACAACAGGCATCCTGGCCCTCTGGCTCTTATAATCTTTCGTACCCATCCCCTCCCCCTTTTTGAGCCTTAGATCTAGGGGTTGCATTGCAGATTTATCATTTGAATCTGGCTACCCCATTGTCTACTTTTTATCTACATTTTGACCATTAGTAGATTTCTGTAATATTTTTCACATGTGCAACAATGAAGCTTCTTTAATAAGGGGTGAAAGCTATACTTCTTTGTGGGTATGATGATACACATTTGGAATCCAGTTAGAGTTGTTATCAGTATAGGAAACTAGTAATAGAAGGTTCTCATCTTGAGTCTGTGACCCCTCCATCCACAAGTAATGGGCTAGGTTTACAGTATCAGACCTGGGTTTACTTCTTTTGAGAGCCTTAAGTCCAGTTAGACAAGGTTGGCCGCACCCAAGAGGAAAGTGCCACCATTACACCACTGTGGATATCTGTCTAGCCCAGTCAATGTTGTGTTTCTTGGTGTCACAGGACTCTATGTTACCTTTCTCTCTTAGCAGCTTGCACAGCACTTCAGGGCACAATCAGAGGAAGTCCTTGAGAAGGAGACTTCTGGGTCAGCTCCATCCCAGTTTCTCAAAGTCCTCTGACTGAGGTACAATAGGGTCTTAGCTTCAAATCCTGGGGACAAAAAAGGACAGCAGCATAGCCTATATTGTGTTAGGGATTGTTTGGACTCCACTGGCCAACAGCTCAAGAGGGATTTCTTGTGCTTGGGATTTCTTGTACTGAGATTTTCACTAGGTAGCCTCTGGCTCCTGGGGGGGCACCATTATTTTCCTGTGTCATAACTTCATTTAAAGTATATGTCTATGTCTATACATATTATGTATAATTTTAGGTAAACATAAAATAATGTGAATCCCTCTGTCATATTCAAATATCCTTAGAGTTATTTATCCCTCTTCCTTCTCCCTCTGCCTTGTTCTCTTTTTCCTGTTTGAACTGTTTTCTTCTCCCTTGCACCTGTGTCCTGCTGGTCTCTCCAGACTTCGTCCTCCCACAACCGCTTGGTGACTGTTTAATTTCTTGCTGCGTATTAATCCACCACCGTCACCACTCCCGTAGATAATGAGACTTTGAAAGTGATAGTAATTCTGTTCCATATGAATAATATCTTATTTCATTTTTCTTTGCAGAACATTTGTAGATAGTAATAATTTGTTAACTTGCAGTTTTGTTTTGTTTTTAATTTCACACAATACTTGAAATGTCTCTTGTCTAAAACATGCCTTGGTTCACAGAAGTTTTACTTTATATTGAACTTTTCTTCTAATCAGCTTTCTCTGTGCTCTTTGTAGTGCTATGAAGGAAAATCTTCCAAAGATGTCCTGAAAAGAGTTGCCGCCAGTGCGCTGATGTCACTTCTGGCTGTCAGCAGAGGAGCACAGACACACGCTTTGAGATGTGAGCGTCACCGTCAGACACTTATATGGCATCTGGCCAATCTGTTTGTTTATTTTGATATTCTTTGGACTAAAATGGAAAGAAAGTATAGTAAAATTTCAGTGATATTTAAAAGTTTTTTTTTCACACAGCAGTACAGTAATTATTCATTACTTCTACTTTTTATTTGTTTTTAAGATTTGTTTTATTTTTAATTATGTATATATGTATATGTGCATGTGAATACAGTGGCCTGTGGAGGACAGAAGAGGGCATTGGGTCATTTAGAGCTGGAGTTACAGGCTGCTGTGAGCTGCTTGACCTCACAGGCCGGGTGCTGGGGCCTGGGCTCAGAGTCTCTTAACCACTAAGCAATCTCTGCAGCCCTGCAGTCATTGCTTAAAAAAAAAAGGACAGGCTGGGAATACAGGACCCTGGAATTTGAGCCCCAGCACTGAAAAAGGAGTCAGTCAATAATACAGAGATGATACTTGTAGACTGTGTGTTTCTATTCACATATAATGATTTTTACTGTAGAGAATATTGATAAAGAAATTTCAAGCTTCATAATTATTAGTATACAAGGACATTTTACTAACACACATGTAGTTTTTATGGTATGGTAAAGACAGAAATATCAAGTGAGCAGTATTTTTATATAAATTTTCACACTAAAAGGTCATGATTTCTCTTGTGGACATCAGGGAATACAAGTCTGAGAGATGAAAGAAAATAATAGGAACACAAAGCCCATCCATTCAAGTGATTATTTGCTGCTAAATCAAAGCATTCAGGCTGCAAAATATAAAGTAGACCTGGAAACTCTGTTATTAAGAAATGAAAACAAATGGGCTTTGGTATTGTTGTGCTCTTTTTTTTTTTTTCTTTTTTCTTTTTTTCTTTTTCCTCTTTTAATTCACTATTCTTTCACAAATATATTTAAACAGTTTTTTGGTGACTTAAGTATTTGCAGCCTTAGTGTCCTCAGGAATGGACTAGCCTCTTGACAGTTGCAGCCTTTTTCTTTCAGCTGATCTCATAGAGAACTGCATGGAGCAGATGAAGCACATCAACGCACAGCTGAACCTGGATTTGCTGAGGCCTGGGAAAGCAGCACTGAAAAAAAAGGTGACTTCAAGGTCTGAATTCTGCTGTAAAGGAACATGGATAAAGTGGCCATGTCTCTATTGCTCTCCATGGATAGAGCGGCCATGTCTCTATTGCTCTCCATGGATAGAGTGACCATGTCTCTATTGCTCTCCATGGATAGAGCAACCATGTCTCTATTGCTTTCTATGAACAGAGAGGCCATGTCTCTATTGCTCTCATGCCTACAATGAGCACAAGGTTGAAATCAGTGTTTGACTTAGAATATAGGTAGAGGCGGGTAAATTATTGGGATTAAATCTCATTTGAAAACTCTTAAGTGAGGTTTATATGTTATTTATTCTTGTTATGTAGTTAGAAATATATACATTCACATGACATATTGCAAAAACATTTTATACAATGAGATACATGAATAAAAGTGTTAAGTTCTCTAGGGAATGGGATCTATAAGAACTGTAATTTATTATGTGTTTATATGTTAGTTACAGTTCACACATTTCAAATTTATTATCTCATAAATAAGTAACTTATAACAACATGGTGACAAAATCCTGCAATTGATGAGGCAAGATTTTGCCTTCACATCTGGGAAATTCTGTATATACCCTTCTATGATTTGTAGGTGTTTGTTGTAGCGCTTAGTTGCTGGATTGTGTATATAAATTGTACCTTCATGCAAACACACTATAGCATAGTAGCTATATAATATCTGTGGCCGTAATAGTGACCAATAACGTTTATATCATTTCCTTGTGTCTGTACAGGAGGATGGCTTTGTTAAGGAGTTAAGCATTACCATGCAGCTTCTAAGAAACTGCCTTTATCAAAATGAAGAATGTAAAGTAAGTAGAGCTCCTCAGACTGTTGACAGCAGTTTAAGGTAGTGAGTAGCTGAGGTGTCACGTGAAGTGTGTACAGGAAAGAAAGTGGACCCTCTGGTTTCTCCTGTTCAAGATGTGTAGTTGACTGTTTCTTAAGCTCAGAGTTAATTCCAGAGCCAGATGCATTTAATCATGTTGTCCTTCAACACTGATTACATTTTTATATCAAGGCTTGAACTTTATGATTGAAACGTAACTTCTTGAACTCTTTTATTCTATATTATTAGGCATTTAGATGCTTTTGAACTAGAAGGCAATAAATGGCTGTATGTGTCTTATGAAGTGGAAGTTTTCAAAGGTGTTTGTCAAAACTGTTAAGAGGGAGTAATTGATGGTATTTATAATTTTAAAAAAGTTAAGCATGCATCCTGCATCAGACTAGATATTATTTTCCCCGGCCTGGTCATTTCACCCTGAGAGAGCCCTTCCTTCCACATCTGCTGTCTCCCCTGGCCTTGCACAGTGCTCTTTGAAAGCCATGTGCTTTTGTTTTGTTTTGTTTGTTTGTTTTATAAGTATTGGTTCTGTCTAATTAAGCCATCGTGATGGTACTATTGTGTGACATAAAATCTTCTGAACTCGTGAAGTTGCTTGATCTGGAATGACCTCACTTTTGAGGCATTAGCTTTAGCATAAAAAAATGGTGAGATTAATTGTAGAAATTTCTTTCTTTTGTTTTTAAATTTCTTGGCTTTGTGTTCTTGTGGTAAAACTTGAAAAAGGATATTGTATCTGCAGAAATGTGGTAAGCATGCATTACTTAAGCTACCTTAAGTAAAATTTCAGGTAACAGTTATTTTAAAAAAGGCGGTGTGGCCTTGTCAGAAGAAGTGTGTCACTGGGGGTGGAAAATGGGGATGAAGTTTAAAAAAAAAAAAAGAAAGAAAGAAAGAAAAAAGAAAAAACAAATCACAGCAGCCCAGTCTCTCTGCTTGCTGCCTACAGATGAAGATGTAATGCTCTTAGCTACTTCTCCAAGTCCATGCTTGTCTGCTGCCCACTATGATGATCACAGACTCAGCCTCTGAAACTGAAACCATGCCCCAATTTAAATGCTTTCTTTTATAAGAGTTGCCTTGGTCATGGTGTCTCTTCACAGAAATAGAACCGTAACTTAAGACAGCATTTTATAATTCCTAGTACATGAGTTTTCCTCAAAATAGATTTATTATTAAACATAAGATTCCTTCGTGCTAAGTACTGTCCTTATTATTCATTCCATTAAACCTTACTTGGGAAATAACCCAAAAGATTTGACAGGTGGCATCTACCTATAAAGATTTATGAAATAATTACCCCATCTTCTAGTCATTTTTTTTCACATTTGTATTGAATAGCCATTTATAAAATAAAATTTTTCATTAAGTCACAATTTCTATTTTTCTGACTTGTAAAGAATAAATAAAAAATATAAGTGCATTACTCTTGAGTATAAATATAATTCTATGGAATAAAAATTCTTCATTTTTACTTTAAATCTCTGAAGAAAGAGATTGGAGATGACATCAGAAGATGGAAGGATCTCCCTTGTTCATGGATTGGGAGAATTAACATAGTAAAAATGGCCATCTTACCAAAAGCAATTTACAGATTCAATGTAATCCCTATCAAAATACATATAAAATATTTTGAAGATATTGAAAGATCAATTCTCAACTTCATATGGAGAAACAAAAAACCCAGAATAGCAAAAGCAATCCTATACAATAAAAGATCCTCCGGAGGAATCTCCATACTCGATCTCAAGCTGTACTACAGAGCAACAGTAATTAAAACAGCATGGTACTGGCACAGCAACAGGCTGGTTGATCAATGGAATTGAATCGAAGACCCAGAGATGAATCCACACACATTTGGTCACTTGATTTTTGACAAAGAAGCCAAATCTATTCAATGGAAAAATGATAGCATCTTCAACAAATGGTGTTGGTCTAACTGGATTTCTACATGTAGAAAATGCAATTAGACCCATATTTGTCACCATGTACAAAACTCAAGTCCACGTGGATTGAAGACTTCAACATAAAACCAGAGAGATTAAATAGGTTAGAGGAAAAAGTGGGGAAGAGCCTGGCACAGGAAACAACTTCCTGAACAGAACACCAACATCCCAGGCCTTAATGTCAACAATTAATAAATGGGACCTCATGAGGCTGAGAAGCTTCTGTAAGGCTGGAGACACTGTCAAGAGAACAAAGAGACAGCCTACAGACGGGGAAAAGATCTTCACTAACTCTTCATCTGACAAATGTCTAATATCCAAAATATATAAAGAACTCAAGAAATTAACCACCACAAAACGAAATAATCCAATTGAGAAATGGGGCTCAATCCATTTGTCCACAAATTTTGGAAATTCCTTGTTTTTAATAGCTGAGTAGTATTCCATAGTGTAAATGTACCACAGTTTCTTTATCCATTCTTCTATAGAGGGACACGTAGGTTGTTTCCAAGTTCTGGAAATTGTCATAATGAGTGAGTTCACACAGAAGCAAAAAGAGCTAAATGGTATATACTCACTTATATCGAGACACTAGTCCAAGGTGTACGTCCCCATGAAAAACTGTACCTACCAGAATAGTGGGTAAGAGGGGAGGACATCCTATTGAAACTTTAGGTGTGAGAAGCCTGGGAGAAAGAGGAAATAGAAGGATCCAGCGGGTCCTGGAAAACTACAGGCGAGTCAGCCAAGGAAAAAATAGGCAGTAAAAACCTTGAACCCCTACCCGGACTAGCCGATGGACATTCTCCACTGTTGAGTGGAGAAGGAGATCTAACTTTCACACAAACTCTGGTGCCCCATATTTGAACATGTCCCTTGGACGGAGATGCCTGGTGGCACTCAGAGGAAAGATAATAGGTCACCAAGGAGAGACTTGATACCATATGAGCATATTCAGGGGGAGGAGGTCCCCCTCAGACACAGACTTAGGGGAGGGGAGGGGAGTAGGGGGGAAGTGGGAGGAAGGGAGGAATGGGAGGATACATGGGATGGGCTAACAACTGAGATGTAATATGTATAAATTAATAAAAATGTATTAAAAAAAAAAGAGAAATGGGGCTCAGAATTAAACAGAGAATTTTCAACAGAGGAATATCAAATGGCTGAGAAACACTTAAAGAAATGCTCAGTGTCTTTAGTCAGATCCAGCCAATGGACAGGACATTCTCCACAGTTGAGTGGAGAGTGGGGTATGACTTTCACACATACTCTGGTGCCTCATATTTGACCACGTCCCCTGGATGGGGAGACCTGGTATCACTCAGAGGAAGGATAGCAGGCTACCAAGAAGAGACTTGATATCCTATGAGCATATACAGGGGGAGGAGGTCCCCCTCAGTCACAGTCATAGGGGAGGGGAGTAAGGGGAAATGGGAGGGAGGGAAGAAAGGGAGGATACAAGGGATGGGATAACAATTGAGATGTAAGATGAATGAATTAATAAAAAATTTCTTCATTTTTTCCTCATTACTACATATTGATTACTAAGGTAATAACTCATTAAATCACCCTCTGCCTTCCCACCCTGACTTATGCATGTGCATATGTAACATTAAGGAATTTTAAGGAACATAAGGAACATTAAGGATCTATTGGAAAGATCACGTGGCTGTGAGGAAGCGAAACCAAACAATGGGCAGGGCTCAGGAGAAGGAACTATGAGATGCTGGGCAAAACGTGAGCAGGCCCTAACTGGGCGGGGAAACAGTAAAGGGGTGTGTGGCAAGTAAGTCTGGGGAGTTAAGGTGAAAGGAGAGAAGTAGAGAATTGCTTCCTGACTCTAGTTCAACTGGATCCCGTGTAGGAACATATGATGGGGCAGAGTGAGTGATGAGGGACCTGAGGCTCAGGGTTGCCATGTGTGTGCTCTGTAAGCCTGGCCATCGGGTGGAGAACCGTTTGTAGCCAAGCCTGTATGGGCCTGAGGAGTATGTGGGCAGAGTAGGAGTATGGAATCAGTGTGTGCACCCATGGAAGAGGAAGCAAGAAAGCCGGAGAATAAGTATAGAGATAAGACAGAGGGTGGAAAACGAAGACAAAGAGACCTGTAGTAATGCCCCAGTGCAGGAGGGCGTGGCAGCCACAGAGGTTGGAGTGGTCTCCATGAGTCATCAGAACAGGAAATCAGCTGATGGGACCTGAGCATGCGATGTAAGAAGTGGACGTGTCACCAGTGAGAATGGACCTTTCTGCAGCTTGATCATGGCATGACATGAGTATATTTGGTTCTCCTAATGTGTAAACTACTTAATGTAATCAGAGTGATGAACACGTGAAGGACTAGTTAGTAAAGATGGGGGGAAGAACTAATGGAAGGTAAAGTTGCCGAGGAGACTGGAGTCATGTTTCAGATTAACTTCTGACAAGAGGATCACTGGTTCTTTACTGCCCGGAAGAGGAGAAGGATATATGGATGAGAGAACACATTCGTGTGGGTAGAATGCAGCATAGATAAAGAATCCACACGTAATTGTTTCTGTCTCTGAAATAAGTGAGCAAAGTTATTGGTTGCTAGGATGGGTCTGAGTGAGAAGCAGGAAGGATCAGCCTGAGGAAGACCATTGCGAGTAACTTCAAAACTTAGAGAGTATTAAATGTCTTGGATGACTTATCAGTTATTCTACTGTTTGGTTCTGTGTGCCCTGAAATGTGTGTATAATTATGTACATGTGCACTCGTGTGTAGGTGGCTATAGAAATTACCTTATAATTTAAAAAGATATATTCTGCTGCACTTCTGCAAGCAACTGTATCTTAGCTACAATATCGTCCCAATGGTAACTGATTTTAATAAAGACTAAGTTATTTAAGAATCTGCTCAAATTACATAAAGGTAGTCATTATCTTCTGATGCATGCACACATGCGTGTACACACACACACACACACACATTTCTCTATTCATGCCTTCCATCTGTTTGTGGTTTGAGGCTACTGGCCAATGGGTAATCTGTCTGTTTTGTGGGTCTGCACATATGTCTACATCTGTGCCCATGTCTGTTGTCTGATGCGTATTTGTGTCTGATGAGACTTTTCTTCATGCTTATTGAACAGCCTAGAAAACAAGGTGTGGAAAGGAATGGAATATTTTTTTACACAGCTCTCTAACATAGCTTTTTACAGATGACCCAGAACAGCACTTAAAACCACAAACTGATGTCATCAATTTGTATCTATCTATATTAGGCTTCCATTTTTGTGGCAGATGTTTATTTTGAGGCTGCTGCCAACCTATTGGCTGTTTTCAGCAAATAATTGCCACAGTGCACACATAGTATGGGTCAGGGTATGGAAGAGTATATAATTTAAGATTAAAGCTATGCATTTAGCCGTGGTTGTCAAAGCTGATGGGGTGGGAAATCTAAAGCATATTAAGGGCAGTTGCGTGCTCTCTTACAGGCTTGTTAAGCTTAAACAGGTTAAGCATACAATAGGACAGCAAATTAAGTACATAGTCTTAAATAATCTCAAGGCATGTTGTTAACTTGGTCTGGAGGTCTGGGCCAAGGTCAGCCTCTTTGGAGACAAGAGCTGTTTTCAGAAAATTGTCTCACCTCATATGTACTATATACACATTAAGAGAAGAAAAAAGCAGAATCAATCAGTATTTTCTTGAAGACAAATATCTGTCTGTGGACCATGTCTGACCTTTTACTTCCTAGTTTACTTCCTACTTTACATTCTATAGAAACTGTTGTCTACAGTTTTATCTGACTAATATATCCTAGCTACCCTTCCAGAGACTGGGCCGCTCCTGATCAGGGCTTTCTAGTGTGGAGCACTGCTGGGCTGAGGAAGATGCATTAATCTGTAGGTGACAACTTGTATGTCCAGACTAATAGTTGTCCTTATTTACTTTCCAAAACAGGTGGCAGCTCTTGAAGCACGCCTTGTGCCAGTCCTGCACTCTCTCTGGCCTTGGCTTTTGATGGAGGATTCACTGATGCAAATTGCCTTGCAGTTGCTTTGTGTCTATACTGCGAATTTTCCAGCTGGTAACTAGACTCCTGTGTTCTTTTGATGATAAATTAAATTCTAAGTTTCATATGGTATTAAGCTGTAATGGAAAATATGTATATTGATGTCTGTCTCCTTATTAAATAGATGTTATTCAAAGGCAAAATTTTGTATGGGTCTTATAACTCCAGAGCATTTTAAGAATATGTTTGATGACCTGGGAAAGTTGTTGGATAGTTCAAGAAATAGATAGGCCTGATTATATATGGCAGTGGGAAACTACACTTAGAGGATTCATCCAAAAGGTGAAAATTAATGAAAAAGACAGCTGAAGATCAGAACCTTTATAGATTATAGAACAGGAGACAGGTATAATAAAAGTTAGTTCAAGCCACTGTTGGTTTGGTGAAAGTTGCTATCACTGGTCATTCATTTGGTGGGTACTATGTTGACGGCCCACAAGGCCATGCGCTCTGAGTTATAGTAAGACTGATTAGACTATGAGGGGAACATGATGGTGGCTGTACGGCTGTAGGAAAAGAAGAAGTGTGAGACCACTGTTTTAGAGAAAGTAGACATCAGAGAGGTGAAGTGAGGGCATTGGCTGTGCTTAGTGCCCTATGGTCAGATACACAAGGCTTGACTGATCAGCAAGTATGCATGATTTCTTCTGGCAACATTCAGTAGTTCAGGAGCAGAGATATCCACATGCCAAAGGATGCACGTGGAAAGCATGGGAAATAAAATCCACTGTGGGGCCCATCGTGTCGCTGCTACATGCCATGGTAATGTAATTTGTGAATAGTCTGGTACCTTAGCTGTCTGCTTCATCAGCCTACTTATACTTAGGTGGTGGGTGTTTTTTGTTTTGTTTGCTTTTATTTGTTTGTTTTTGCATATAACAGAGTGAAGCGTGTGAACTGCCGTTCAGTGTCTGATTGTGTGTCAAGGTTGTCCTCTCTCCCTTCTGCTCCTGTCCCCCTTTCCTGCTGGTTCAGTGTCTTGTCAATGTGTCTTCTATCTCAATTTTCCCTGCAATGTGGCCAGCTGAGCATAGCAGATGCATCCTTAAACTTTATAAGAGTATTAGAAGTGTTAGGGTGCCACCAGCCTGAGGCAGAAATATTATTTTTCTATTTGATATGTTTGTAAGCAAAAATGCATCATTTAATGGAAATATTGCTATTTGAATATATTTATAAAGTTAAGAATACAGGAAAGATTACCATATTTCTGTTTGTACTTAATCACGTGTGAGCTTATTTAACAGACTGTGTTCATCTAAAGTATGACAAGCTGTTCTACTTGCATGAACTTTCACAAAGTAATTCTACTTTGGGTTACGATTACAATACAGTCACCAAACTGTATTCCTAACTCTTCCATGCTTTGTTTTGTTTTGCTACCCTAATAACTCTCAGATGGTTACCTGATTTGCTCAGATGCACTGACCTCTGGAAAGCCACAGATACCATGCTAGCTTCTGCTGCCTGTGAGCTCTGTGGCCTTGAATGCCCCGTGATGAGGCCTTTCTGAGTTCTTTATCTTTACCTGAGTACTATGAAAAACGGTGTTTGAACTGTCCCAGTTACCTCTCATTGCTAAGATTCTGTTTATATGCTTTCTTTATGAACTATTAAAAAGACCATTATGCTAATCTAATCCTTTCTTTAAAAAATAAGCTGGCATTTTAATGCTCCATTGAGGTAATTGAGCCCTGAATGAGGGAGGTCACTCCGCTGGGCGAGTGCAGATGTCAGCATTAGGCTTCATGCTCATTTGCAGTTCATGGGTTGGTGACCAAATCACTTTGGCAGACAGATATGCTTACCACTTTGTGTTTTAAAAACCAAGCAGCAGAACAGAGCAACTGTAACTGGGTGTTTCTTTTGAAGGTTGTAGTTCCCTTTGTTGGTCAAATTACGGACAGTATGTTCAGACTGCACACAGAGGCACCCCCAGCAGCTCCCTGATAGTGTGTATCCTGAAGCTGGCTTCTCAGATGCCTGTAGAGAACACCCCCATTCAGCAGATGGTTTTTATGTTTCTTTCAAACCTCGCCTTATCTCATGACTGCAAGGGAGTAATTCAGAAGGTAAGCACTCCTACATGTCATAAAAGCTATTTTTCAAAATAGTCATGTTGATCAAATTTTAGAGTCAGTTTCTAGGACTCTTTTCTTGTGATTTTAAGACATTTTTTTAAGGATTTGTAAAATAATTAAGAGACTAAGCACTTAAAGTCAGTATGGGAGGCACCAAAGCTGAATCAGAAGTAGACTCGGATTATTCCATTTCCTTTTAGTTGTCTTCATAGCTTTTAAATTGTGTTTTACCTCAAAAGTGGCAATTTTAGAAAAACATTGGTATCATACAAATAATATATTTGGTCCGTAAATAGACTAGTCAAACAGTAACAATCTCCATTCATACTATGGTGACAGAAAGCTGGATGAAATCAAATCCCCTCTGCCCCCAGTTACATTTTTACTTTTGTACTTCTTAATGGTGTAATATCCCATGTTTGAGGTCACTGGATCTGGGATTCTAAAGCTTCACCTTTTATCACTGATTTTTAACTGAGTGAATAAAGGAAAGGCATGGGTGAGCCAAATCCCCGAGCACATTTGTAGGGGGCAGGGTACTGTTAAGGTTAGATGTGGGCAGGGTCTCTACGTGGGACATCGTTATCAGATCATCTGGACTAACGACAGTGACATGGGTGTTTCTGTCTCCTGTGCTTGAGCATCAGACAGGGTCCATAGGAGTCGAGTGTCCCCCTGACTGTTTCATGTCTCTGAATATAATCACCAATACATAGAAAATGCTCTCATACAAAGGAAAGGAATGATCCATCTTACTGTGGAAATATTTTCTATATTGTATTACACACAGTTGCTCTGGCTCATGAATCTCCTCATTACATTTTTTTTTAGAAGTTTCTGAAGCCAGTTGATGTGATGTTATCTTAAAATCAGCCATGGAGGGAACATTCATGTCATATAACTTGGCAAACACCAGAGTCAGTGATCCGCTTCACCCTCACTCAGCCAGTTCAGTTGTTTATTTACAAGCATACGGTTAGATAGTTTCTTCATGTAAATGCTGATATTTCAACAGTTTATACATATGTGTGCATGTACATATTTATATACATATATGCCATGTATGTCATTTCTATATATGAGTATTTGAATGTATTTTCTCTTTTAAAATTTTTATTTATTCACTTTACATCACAAATGCACCCCCTTCTTTCTCTCCTACCAGTCTCACCCTCCCTCTCTCTTCCCCCTTACCTCCCTCATCTTCTCCTCAGAAAAGGGGAGACCCGCCCCTTATAAAGCCAACCTGGCACATCCAGTCACACCAGGACTAAGTGCATCCTCTTCTGCTGAGGCCAGCAATGAGTCAATGTCAAGAACAGCCCATGTTCCCCTTGCCAGGGGACCCGCATGAAGCCCAAGCTGCCCATCAATTACCTACGTGTCAGAGGCCTAGGTCCATACCATGCATGCTCATGGTTGGTGGTTCAGTCTCTGTAAACCCCCACAGGCCTAAGTTGGTTGACTCTGTTGTTGTTCTTGTGGCGTTCTTATCTTCTCTGGGTCCTTCTGTCTGTCCCCCAACTCTTCCACAAGACTCTCCAAGCTCCACCTAAAGTTTGGCTATGAGTCTCAGCATTTGTTTTGGTGTGCTGCTGGATAGAGCCTCTCAGAGGACAGTTACACTAGTCTCCAGTCTGCAAACATAGCAAGATATTGTTAATGGTGTCAGGGGTTGGCTCTCTTCTATGGTGTGGGTCTCAGGCTGGGCCAATCTTTGGTTGGGACATAACAGCAGAGACTGAGAAAATCCAAACAATCATTAGATCTTACTTCAAAAGCCTATACTCCACAAAAATGTGGGAATATATTTTCTTTATACAATTTCATGTATATGTATATGTGTGTACACACACACACACACACACACACACACACACACACACACACACACACACACACCACTTCCAAAAGATCTCATCATGAGCTAAATGCACACGATTGCCCTTCTTCAGAATGAAGGTAAATACATGTGAGAACATGGTACTGCCAATATACCATTTTCTACCACTGCCTTGTAGACCTTGTGGATGGAGTACAAAATTGAACCATCCAAATGAAATGCCAAGGCAGTCTCAAGTTCTGGTGTTTGACTTTGAGCTGGAGACTTATTTTCCTTCAACTTCAGGGTTATTGGTTTGCTTGTTTGATTGCTTGCTTGCTTCTTAATAATTAAAGAAGACTACCTTCTACAATTCTCTGTTTACAATTCTGGTTCTATACTTGGGAATATTGTGGGACAAAATAAAGATAGCAGCAGCCTCTGGCACTACCACAGAACTCTGAGGCATGTGAGAGCTCCGTGGGTGCTCTGAAGGGGGATACAGCAGTGGAAAAGTGCACTGAAAAGCCTATAGTAGCTCTGGAACAACTAAGAGAGAGAGGGAAAGAAAGATGTGTCTTATGGACTAATGCTTTTAAAGAGTGGACTCATGAAATTGGAAAGAAAGAGGGTGGAACAGACCTCTGTGGCAGAGAATGATGAATACCTTTGGCATCTCAGCCAGCAGGATACAAGCATAAAGATCATGCCTGATGAGCCATGGAGTGATATGAGGTGGCCTGGAGCTCCTGCAGGAACAGGCCAGTACTCCCTAGGCCTGCCCAGCTCCCAGCATTGTGCTACAACGGCCTACCAACCCAATAGTCATGCCCAGCAACAGGCACAAAGGACAAGCAGTGTGCAGCAACTCTAGCTCCCGAGAAACTTGTCATTACTGAATAGGGCCAGTTGTAGGCCTACCAGCTGGTCCGCAGCATGGAACCACCCTGACCAGCTGCACCACCACCCTGACTCAGTGCAACAGCAGGGTATCCATTGAGACAAGTCTCAGCGATGGCCCTGAACTTACGGTGTTTCAGAAACCTTGAAGCAGACCAACAATTTGTCTGCATTTAAAGCTCTTTGGGCAAAAACGTATACTGTGTTACACACTGCAGTCTCTGGGCAGTGAGTGCATGGTGGTGACTGGTATGAGAGAGTGGATGGGGAACATTTCGCTGTTAAGTAGGGCCATCCGGGTGATGTACTACAGCCTGGAGCTTGCACAGACTCAGACCCCGAACACACTGTCCAGCTGCACATTCACCCTGGTTCTGCACAACAATGGCATGGGAACAGTTCATTTTCTGGACCTCCTGGAAAGACATCTACAGCCCATGCTGCCCCTGGAGGCCATGGTGGTATCGGTGGTGTGTGCTGCTGCCTCAGGTTGTGCTTAAGCCTGAGGTCCATATGGCTGTCCATGTTCTGGGCTGCCACTAGAGGCTATGTCGACATTTGTAGTCTGTACCACTGGAGGCCACGTTACTGTCCATGGTTTGTTGCTACCGGAGGCCATGCTGATGTGTGTGGCCTGTACTGACACCTGAGGCCATATTGATGTCCATGGACACTGTTACCACTGAAGGCCATATTGATGTCCATGGGTCAGGGTGCCAGTGGAGACCATATTTGTGTCCATGGCCCAGGCGGCCCCAGAGGTCATGTTGATGGCTTTGGCCTGTGCTACCACTAAGGGCTATGATGGTGTCTGTGGCCCATGCTGCTGCAGAGGGTCGTGTTGGTGTCTGTGGTCTGTACTGCCGCTGAAGGCCATGCGCAAGTCTATGAGCCACACTCCCACTGGTTGTAAAGAGCTACTTTTGCAGTGGTATTGATGATTGCAGACTCACATTTCAGAAAGAGGGACATGAAAGTTTTATGTGACAGCTCCTACTCCCACACCGTCCCACCCTCTCCCTCCCAAAGAAAGAAACAGCCTAGAATCCATCAAAGAGGACTCTTTCTTAAAAAATGTAGTAAGGATGCTGTGGTGTAGCTCTCCACAGTTGATGGCTTCTGGAGGGGATGAAGGTGGGGGAAGGACTCAGTTTTCTTTAAGGGGCTTGCCGCTGGGAATTGGACCGTGCTCCAGTGACTATATGGGCAACACAAATTGACTATAGCTTCCATACTGTCACCATAAGCCTCTGTTTGAGATTATTAGTATACATTTTGTTTTCATGTACTTAATAACTATCACATAGTTAAACTATTTGTAGTTTGAGGAATTGGCTTTATTTGAAGGATACAATGACTCCAGTTCCAAAGATATAATTTTATCATCTCTAAGTTTAATAGATTATCATAGCCATGAAAAATTTTCTGTAATGATAAGACATAGAGTAAAATGAATGTAAAGTGTGTTCATAAATTTAAGAAGAGAGCACCTGTAGCTATAATAATCTGAGCAGCTGCAGACCTACCAGAGTTGTTAACTCCTGTGCAGAGTGGATTTGAATTTTGTTTCTTTTTCTCTCAGGATATATTTAATGAGTAGCAAAATTGCCAGAAGGCAGATAAGAGAGGGGACTCAGGAGGCCCACTCTGAATTATCAGCCCCAAATAATTGAGTTGACTATAGTTTATTTACTCCATCATCAGGAAAAAATAAAACAAAACAAAACAGGAATTAAATTTTAAGCACCATTTTATTCTTGCCTTTACATTTATACTTGGAAGTTGTGTAGATGAAGTATTTGGAAGAAAGAAAAATTAAAACTGGGAAAAGAGATATCAAAATGTAAGTTAATTGGTCACCAAGGGACTAGGAAAATAATGAAAGACCTGGAAAGAAATAATATTCTGTGTTTATCCACAGAGCAACTTTCTACAGCACTTTCTGTCCTTGACATTGCCTAAAGGAGGAAATAGACATCTCAGCAATCTGGCCATTCTGTGGTTGAAGTTACTCCTGAATATATCATTTGGAGAAGACGGACAACAAATGCTCCTGAGGCTGGATGGCTGCTTAGACTTACTCACGGAGATGAGCAAATATAAGCATAAGAGCAGCCCTTATGTCCCCCTGCTGATTTTTCATAACATTTGCTTCAATCCTGCTAATAAGCCTAAAATCCTGGCTAATGGTAAGTAGCTTCAGTGTGGACTCACTTCATATGTGTTGTGGTGTGTAGACTGTTCTACTCAGACTAAAACACAAAGTAGCTCTAATTTCCCAGTATTTAAACACCTACTGTGCTCAAGGCCCTGTAGGAGGTAGGGAGGGGTAGGTTTTCAAGCATGGGTGTTGATCAGCAACTGTCATCCCAGTGGACACATTGGGTGCAGGAGGTGTCTGGGAAAGAGCATCAGTGGCAGGGGTGCTCCCAAGCTCACTCTCTGCTTCTCGATCTCTTCTTGTACTGTTACTCTAGTTCCCTCTCATTTCTTTTTTTAGTTAATTAATAATTTATTTCTTCACTTTACATCCGAGTCATAGCCCCCTCCCCCCTCTCCTCCCAGCCCCCCTCTTCCCCCTACCCACCCACTCCAGCTCATCAAGTTGTATTAGTGTTGAGTTATCCTCTTCCCCTGTGGCCCGGCACGGCAGTCCCATGATGGCGGAGTGATTGAAAAACAGGTCAGAGCAGCCTCAGCTCCCCATACTAGTAGACCATATAATACCTGAGCTGCCCATTGGCTACATCTATGTAGAGGACCTAGGTCCAGTCCATGCATGGTCCTTGGTGCTTCAGACTCCACAGTCCCCTCTGAGCCCAGGTTAGTTGGCTAAGTCAGAATAGACCTCTGGGAGGATATGAGGGGAACTATAGTTGAGTAGCAGGGGTCATGGAGACAGATGAGAAACCCTCTGACTAGACAAGACTGTTCGTGGGGGGAGAACACCAACCCACCCACGAAAACTTTGTTCCAAAACTTACCATCTACAAAACATGCAGGGATAAAGATAAAACAGGTAGAGCAGAGATTGAGGGAATGTTCAACCATTGCCTGGCCTAACCCAAGTCCCATCCCTCAAAAGGAAGCCAACCCTGACACTATTATTACTGACACTCTGCTGTGCTTGCTGACAGGAGCCTAGCAGAGCTGTCCTCTGAGAGGCTCCACCCAGCAGCGATTTTAAACAGGTGCTGAGACTCACAGCCAAACACTGGGTGAACTGTAGAGTCTAGTGGGAAAGTGGGGAGAACGGCAAAAGGATCTAGAAGTGACAACGCTCCACAAGAAGTCCCCCTCATTCCTTATCTGCCTTTGAACAAATGAAAACTTTCTAGAACAGTTGTCCCAGGTGTAACTCCTGCCCTGCGTCCCTTCTATCCTGTACCAGTCCCTTTGTCCAAAGCTGCCTTTCTCCATAGTGTGGTCACTATTTGATATACTATGAATTTTATGTGAGTAGCTTTTTATCTCTATTCCCCTTACATTGGGACATAAGCTGTTTGGAGTCAAGCAGTTTTCTTGTGTGTATGGAGCACCTGTAGTGCCAGTCACCAGTAAGCACTCCATAAGCATTTACTTATTGAGAGAAGTCAGGACAGGCAGCGCTGAAGGCCACAGATAGGGAAGTTAGCCTTACAGGCCTACAGGCCTCATGCTCTGAGATGTAGTGTAACGAGAGGCAAGGATTCAAAAGGAGTCGAGGAGAAAATGAAACGAGGGAATTGGAGGGCTCTGTTTCTGAAACCACAACTACAGTTGAGGTAAGTGTGAATGTCATGTGGAATTTTATAAGAGACACCTTATTGTGATAAAGGAAACGAAAAAGAAAAAAGGAAGTGGACTCTAGCTGCACGTCTACCTGCCTTTCTCGTCTTTCAGAGCTTCTCTGAAACTACATCCTCCATCTACAAAATACTTTGTTTTGGAAAAAATGGGTTTATAAAAACACAGAAAGTGCCTAGCATCATTGCTAGTGCACGGTAGATACTTTAAGACATGAATACTCCTTTTCTTTCATGTTTTACTCCTAATTTTTCTCAGATACTTTAACACCCCTAGCTTTCCAAGTGGGTAGAAAGGACGCCATGTTCATGTTTTGTGTGCACATAGTAGAGTAGAGCTTCTATTTTTCTGATAGATGTCATACCGAAAATTGTTCAAGTTCAGCCAGCTTCAAACTCACCCGATTTGTCTTTTCCCACTCTTCTGCTGACAATGCTTCCCACCACTGGGAGGTGTGTATCAGTGGTTATCTTCCACTGCATCTGCTTTGGTCCTCACACCTGTAAAATGAGGATAATAATAAGCACTATTTCCATGATAAGTAAGTTGCATACAGATCATCTGCTGACAGTTTTGATTCGTGGGAGCAGCTCAGTAGCATCTGGTGTTGTTTATTCCCCATTCTCAGAGTAAGTGTTTTTTCGATCCTCCTGCTTATTGCAACCTTACTGTTGAGTCAGGAAAATGAAAGACTTTTGGGCAACTGAGAAGCCTACACTTTTCACTCTAGATCTCTGGGTTTATGCTATGGATTTCCCTGGAATCAGCAATGTTTTCTCTCCCCCATCAGTATTAAGCAGATGGACACAGTTGGAGAGGATCCCTTCTCCAGCTCTCTCACACATGATCTCAGAGGGCTTTCTAGGCAGGGGTGAGGTGAGAGCCAGCAGCTGTGCAGGCTCTGTGTAGAGCTATAAGGGCCTGTCCCAGGCTTTCCACATGGTCAGTTAGACAGCAGGCTTTAGGAAAGTCAGCAACGTTAAAGAACTTAACAAGGCAGATTGTGTGCCTCTAATCATTAGTACCAGACAAGGAGTGTACATGGTTACCATGGACTGCGCATTGGGCCTGACCTAGCTACTAAAAATGTCCATAGCCTTCCCTGTTTCTGATAATGTCCAGGGTAGGTGTCTTTTGTAAAAAAACACACCGAATATACAATAAAAATTTACACTGAAGTGTCCTAAGTTATGGGAAAGATAGGGAGAAATTACAGGCCAATTTTGACTGAAAGCTTGTGTCCAGGTGGATAGCTCCTTTGTCTGAAGGAAGCGTTCCATTATCATTGGCTAGCTTGTGTCTAGAACATTGAAGAGAAGAAAGAAGTAATGGCCTTCGGGTGAGACTCTCACTGCCTGTCCTGTGTGCATGAAGCAGGGGCTTCCAACACCCATTCTTGTACGATAAAAGTAGATCAGAATAAAAACACTTCCCCACTTTATCTGGATGAATAAAGAATAGAAAAGAAGTGGGCGTAAAGGGGGGTCCCACAGACCACCCCCTCCCAGTCTTCATTCAGGGCACATGTTCTTGATATGATCCTTGATTGCTTGATAAAGATCACAAGTCTTGGAAGAAGCAAAATTTCTCTGCCGGAAGAAAGTTCATGCTAGAGCTTAGGGAACTGACACAAATAACTTTTCAGATCACTAACTAGAACAGTTAATCAAGTTTATTTGGAAGAAACAGCAGAGGAAAATATACCAACTCTTTTCTCTACCTAGACTGCAAATAATTATAAGAAGCATTTCTACTATTTCAGGATGTTTGGTTGGACATTGCTATTTTAAAACATTAGATTGCCTAAATTTAAAATAATATGGATGTCTGTCATTAGCAATATACAGTTTAGGTGTAGAAAAGAGATAATTTAGGAACTACAAAATAGATTAACAACAGAGAGCTTTAAAGATAAGAAAGGATTAAAAGCAGAAAAGTTAAGTGATATAACAAATACCCTGAGACGACATATTTTAATAACCTTCTAAGTGAAGAGGAGAAAGAATGGAGGAGGAAATGGTTAAAGGATGATGGTTCTTTCTTTCTTTCTTTCTTTCTTTCTTTCTTTCTTTCTTTCGAGAATGGGGGAAAAAAGGTTTATTTCATTCTTCAATCACGAGGAAAAGCCAAAGCAGGACCACTAGACAGGATCCTGAAGTAAAAACCACAAAGGAATTCTACTCTCCTGCTAGCTCCCTGCTTCTGTTCAACTAGCTTCCTCGTGTAGCCCAGGACCACCTGCCCAGGGCTAACCGTCCACACTGGGTAAGCCAACCTCCATTTCCAGTAATTAAGAAAACGCCCTGGTCCCTCCCCCAACAAAAGACCATAGTACAGTCTGATAGAGGCAGCTCGTTAACGGGGCTCCTTCTTCCCAGGGGACTCCAGGGGACTCCAGGGGACTCCAGGTGACAACCAAGAGCAACATTCATGGTTCTCTTAACAGAGACACTGCAAACCGTGTTAGGCTGAATCTCATCCTCAGTTTCTGCGGGCCAATCCTGTGCTTTTCTGTTTTCTCCCTTCCTTTTCCCTTTGTCTATCTGGTCTTTGAGAATTTCATTGGCTCCTCCTCAGACTCCTCCCAGATCACCTCTTCTGTCCTACCCACCCAGATTCGCTGCCACCCCCTACTCCCTACTTTAGATCCGTGAATCCAGTCTGTGCTACCTGAGTATTCTCAGATGTGTGGCCTTCCTTGGAGTGTGGTTCCTTTCCTGTTTGCATCCCCTTTATCTTCTTCATGTGTCTTATTGTTCTAGCTACGACTTTGAGTAGTATGTTGAACATGGTGGGATAGGTTAAAAATTCTTGTCTCATTCTTTATTGTAGTGGTAATGTTTTAAGTTTTGACGCATTTAGGATGGATGATGTGCCTACACCAAACCCAGGAGGGACTACACTCTTAAAAAAAAAAAAAGCTGGCTCCCCCTCATAGCAGCTCTAAATGCCGGTAGCTTCTTGAGTGGGGCAGGACTTCATGCCCACCTCTTCTGTTCATGCCAGGGTTTACTCTGGTTTGTGTTTATGCAGATCTTGTGTATGCTGTGGCAACGCTGTGAGCTTATATGTCTGCTTGCCATGTTGTGCCTGGAAAACATTTTCCTTGTAGTTATCCACCACCTTTGACTCTTATAAACTTTTTGCCCCCTTTTTCTTCTACGACCCTTGTGGAAAGTGATAATAGCAATGATGTTCCATGTAGGGCTGAGTATTCCACAGTCTTATTTTCTGTATCTTGACCATTTGTAGTTGTCCATATTAATCTCCATCTATTACACATACAAACTTCTCTGATAAGGTTGAGAGATGCATTAATATATGGGTACAGTGAGAACACTAGAAGAAGATTTAGTACTGCGTTTAGCACAGTATTGGTCATAGGTTTTTCCCCTAGGACCTATGACCTGCCTAGACACAGATTCTTGCAAGCAACATATCGCAACATAATAAAGCAATATAGAGCAAGCCCACAGCTGCATCAAGAAGCTTCTCTGATGTGGGCGGAAGGGGGCACTGATCATTTAGCTAATCTGTAACCAGTTGCCCCTCCTACCATTGACTTCTTCCCTTGGCCTTTTACACCCACAGTTAATCTGTAACTGCCACTCAGCCCTGAGTTGGTGGCTAGAATCGCATTCTATTCTCCGCCAGATGAGTGTTAGCCTGATGGTAGTGGCTGAGATTGTGCCACACTTCACGCAGGGTGTGCTCACTTAACTGAAGCCATCTTTCAGCTTTTGCACTAAACCAACCTTGATTAAAGCACTTCTTGAATTCTTTGTGCGTATATTTCAGTCTTGCTGATTCACTTTTAATTTTAAGCCACTTAAGGTATCTAAACTTCCTAAGTTTATGATTAATTATAGTTTCCTATTATCCACCCCTGTCTTTTAATTATAATTCATACTAACGTCTTGAATTTAAAATGTTTATGTCCTTTTTTGTTTGTATGCTGTATTTCATGATAAAATGTTTTCTTAACGTTTTCTTACTCACTTGCTTTACATAGGGCTAACACATTAATTAGCCTGTAAATGTGGCTATTAAAAATAGTGATTGTTGCTTGTTAAAGAAGTTAAGGTGTAAACTTACTTAAATTATAAGGATTATGGTGTCTGAATGTTTGGGATGTAAAATTACTCGATGATTCTCAGTTGGAACAAAATCAAATTACCCTCATATTTTATGTAGCCACCCACAATCCATATGCCAAATTACATTATATACCTATTAAGTCTAATTTTGGAGAGGCTACTTTATAGGAAAGCCGTGGGAATCTGGATAATGCACCTGAGGTTCAGGCATGAGGGCCATGTGGGCAGAACATGACTGCTCCTCAGCTGTGTCGTTCCACACACAAACTTGAGTTTGCTTCATAAGACTTTTTTTTTTCTTTTCCTTACAAAAGAGTTTAAATTCTTTACAATAAAATCACTTGGATTAGTTACTTTTCCGTTGCTGTGATAAAGTGTCCTGACAAAAACCAAGTTAGAGAAGAAAGGGCTTATTTTAGAGGATCACAGTCCCAGAGGGATAGCGTCTATCATGACTAGAAAGGGCGTGGCAGCAGCTGCGTGAGGCCCTCCTGATAGGAAGTCCAGTGGTCATGGTTTATCCCCGTATAGGGAGCAGAGGGGAGACAGGAAATGGGGTAGGCTATAAAGCCTCAGAGCTTGCCTTCCTTCGTATTCCTCTTCTGGCCCTCAAGGCTCCCCCTCCTGTAGGCTTCACCTTTTTCCAAACCTACTTGATTTGGGTTCTTTAAATGCTTATACCTCCCTTCCAACCCACCTACCCTAGATGGGAGAGAAAAGAGGTTAATGGGAACATGAGAAGTAGACCTTGTTGAATTCATTTCCTGGGAGCGATTTCCCTGGCAGAGTCAGCAAGATTTCAGCAGACCAGCAATTCTGCCAAAATTGCTACTGGAACCTGGAGTCTATCTAGGAGCATCTCGAAGTGGAGCGATGAACAGCTAAACAATACCAAGATGCAAAAACGAAACCAACCAAACAAAAAAACAGCCTCTTGTTTTGGGCATATATATATATATATATATATTCATTCTCTGAGTCTGTACTAGGATGTTTTTCAGCTGGCAAAAACCAACCCCCCACCCCCAAAGTGGTTCATCTTCTAAGTCGATAAGCATCACCTGCTCTCTCACGAGTCTGTTTCCCATCCCATACTTGGGATCAAAACAAAAACATGTTTACATCCAATACCTATCCCACAATTCGGATCAAAACAAAAACATGTGTATATCTACTACAACCTCCTGTAGGCTTCACAGCCTTCCCTAACAAACTGGAGACCAAGTGTTCAAATTCATGAGTCTGTGCGGGACATGTTTTATTCAAACTACAAAATGATTTAAACAAAATGTTAAGTTGTTGAATTTTCACCCAGGTAGTATTTTTTGCGCCTCTGAGCATATTGACACTGTGATTTGAATACATACTATTAAGTAGAATACATACCCCTGGCTTTCATTTGGGGGGAAACCTGCAGGGGAATCTCTGTAAGAATTAAATTCCACCTGCCCACAAGCTGAGCAGGTAGAGGGGATGAAAGGACAGTGGTGGGCGTGGCAGGAATCTAGGCTTTAGTTTTGGATTGCTTATTACTATGCTTTCAGCAGATTATAACCAAGGTGGAAGAACTTTTCAAATGGTGTAGTCATGGCTAGCACTGGCTTATTTCTATAGGCAGGCAGAGAAGACAGTATAGCCTTTCTTGTACTTGTAGCTCTCCCTGCTGGGCAAGGTCGGTACCCTAATCCTGGAGACCTTGGAGCAGTTTTTGTATCAGGCAGTGTGGAGGGGAGTGCTGTCATGGAGGAGTCCTTCCTCAGTGGTCTCGAAGCCTGCTGGTGTCATCTAGCTGTGCAGTGCTCTCTCCTCGAGATAGGAGACCTTAAAATCATTGAAGAGATGAACATCAGGTCAGCCTGACTGCTTCTAGTTGACACTGGGAGCATAGATGGGTTTAGAATCTCTACTCTTGCTGACCTTCAGGCTTCTGAGGGTAATCATTGGATCCAGGTAGATGGAGCTAGAGTAGCGCAGAATCCTCTGAGTGTGGAACAGCTGTAACTGGGAGCAGATACAATTAAGACAGCAGCTGTGTGTACAAGGTCCAATCACTAAGAGCATCACTGCTGAGGTTGCAATGCATTTAACCCCTCCCTATGACTTCCAGAGAGTCAGCTTTGGAACTGCTAGCTAAAGGGTGGACTTAGCATGTTCTTGTGGGCCGTGTATGGAGGGGAAACTATCAGAGCTACCAAAATATATATGTGGTAGGATGTTCCTGCTTAGAAAAGCACGAGAGTGTTTTAATATGATTACATCTGGAGTTGCTGTGATTAATCCCTATCTGGATTGTCAGGAGCCCAGATATAAAGCCTGATCCATTGTTTGTTTTATATCATTAGCAATTATTTTAACTTTCATTATAGTTTCCCACTGGATGTTTAAGACCATGCAGGGGGCCAAAATTAATCTTTCTTTTTACTGTCAAGGCAGTTGATGGTCTGGGGCTTAGGGGTTGAGCAGTGCAAGTGTAATTAGATTTACTGTGTGGTTAATGTGTAAATAGTTTACTGAAACAAGTGACTCACCATTGAAAGCACAACATTTTTAAAACCGTACAAATTAGAAAACTAATGTGAAATATAATGATATATGAAAATAAGAAACGAAAGATTAAACATTGTTTGAAATGCCCTGGCAATTGCTTTGGACGTAGATGCTCAGAATCTTCACTTAAAATGATCAGACTGGTATCAGTAAGTCTTGATTTCCCCTCTTCTGGTAGCTTTGCAAAAAGGGATATTTCTTGTATTTAGAAATGCCATTAAGTCAAAATGTTCTCCTGATATAAAAATACAAAATTCCCACGTGACAGTATGTTTGTGTAGTGATTATTCTGATTTTTGATAATCTGTTTTATACATGTGACAATGAGAGCTATGTCAGAACAACCTAATGTAATCCACAGTGCACTTACTTTTATATTACTGTCTTTTAATGAATATGCCTTTGTTGAACATGGACCAGAAAATTTAGACAGCATTGACATCCAGATCCTCTGCGCCTGGTGTGAAAACTGTCCTGCGATACCCCATCACATGCCTCAGGCTGTAAAAGATACTGTTTGAGGACAGCAATTGCATTTTTATTCTAATGGGGCAGTTACTATGTTTCTTATCACTGTACTAGATCAAAATAAGAATGTAGTGACGTATGTGGAACTGAACTTCTTTTTTTTTTTTAATAATGTGCTTATTTGTAGAAAAGGTTATTACTCTTCTGGCTGCCTGTTTAGAAAGTGAGAATCAAAATGCCCAGAGGATTGGAGCAGCTTCACTTTGGGCTCTAATTTACAATTATCAGAAGGTTGGTTTTCAAAATCGTTGGTGAAGTGGAGGGAGGGGAGTTGGGGCAGTTAATAATTAAAGCTCTTGGGATGTATCCAAGAATATCAGAAAAATACCAGCCAAGGATACAAATGAAATCACAGACCCAAGTTTTCTTGGTTCGTTCATATGATTAATAATCTCTCAGTTTGTATTTTTTTCACTTAATTATTTAACCAGGATTGGACTCAAAAGAGTACCTCTGATTAAGTGAATTTCCTTGTTAACATCAATTAAATTTGCCAGTTTGTTGTAAATTTAGTAAAAATAATTTCTAAAAATGTGTCCAGGAGAAATGCATCTTGGTGGAAGACTGAACAATAGTTTTATCTGTGCATGTTATTTGCCTTTTTTCTTCATGTATCATCACTTAATTTTACAATGAGCTCAGTCCCTTTAAGACTGAAACACAGGGGCTGCCCAGAGAGAGTGACAGAAGGAGGCTGCTGAGCTGTTCTTCTGTGGCCTCTGGTCTTCAGTACACAGGAGGATGCAGTGGTGGCCCAGGAACCAGATGGCAGGGCCAGGGCACACAGATTTCCTGGAGATGATGCATCTCAGCTAGTCACCTGTATGGCTCCTCTTCACCTGGACCAAGACGCTGCACCCTTCTTGCCTGCATTAGGGGGGAAAGTAAGAGTGAGTGGAGGGGAGGCTTCAGAAGGTGCAGCAGGCTTGACACAATTGGCTGAACTGATTAACTCTTTACATTATTGCATCTTAACTATATCCTGTTAACAACATAGCTAGTAATGGGCTGTTAGTACCGTGTTATCTTTGTCCTTAGTATTTGGGGATAAATCTAACAGATTGTCTTACCTTCTTCAGGCAAAAGCAACTTTGAAAAAGCCGTCAATAAAAAGAAGAGTAGATGAAGCATATTCCGTAGCAAAGAGAAGTAAGTTTTAGTTTAAAGAGATTGCAATTAAATTTAAAAAGGGCTAAATGAATTTCCTTGTTACTAAAATATCCGAACAAGCCATTGCAAAATGATGGTATTGCACACTGCTTAGCTAGATTTTGAGAAATATTATCAACGTAATATCAGATGGGCCCACATTTAGCCTGTATTTTTTTTTTTTTTGGTAATTTTTTTGACATAATAAAATGTCCTGGCAGATGAGTATTTGAAGTATAAAGATTTCTTAAATTGTATCTGTGTTTTTCCTCCAAGTAGGTTTTTTCTTGCTCCATTTTTTCTTTTTTCTTTTGCCAACAACTGCTGTGCTATTGAGCGTTCTTATGTGGTAAGAATTGGACCCAGTTAGAATTGACCTTGAAGAGGAAACTTTGGTTTAATATTAGGGAGCTGAAGTCTTCCAGGCATAGATTCAGTTGCCCTGTATCCATGTTTCCCTGTGATCTGCAATCATGATTTGAGGGGTTTCGTTTTCAGAGCATGCCAAACATTTTAAGTTAGCCAGTTTGCAATGAGCGTTATGTTCGAAACACCTTTATCTCAAGATAACGAATTCCATAGTGTATATGTACCACAGTTTCTTTATCCATTCTTCTACTGAGGGACACTTAGGCTGTTTCCATGTTCTGGCTATTATGAATAGGGCTGCTATGAACATGGTTGAGCAAATTTTCTTGCTGTGTGCTGGAGCATCTTCTGGGTATATTCCAAGGAGTGGAATAGCTGGGTCCTGAGGAAGCCCTATTCCCATTTTTCTGAGATAGCACCAGATAGATTTCCAAAGTGGTTGTACTAGTTTGCATTCCCACCAGCAATGAAGGAGTGTTCCTCTCTCCCCACATCCTCGCCAGCATGTGGTGTCGCTTGAATTTTTGATCTTAGCCATTCTGATGGGTGTAAGATGGAATCTCAGCGTTGTTTTGATTTGCATTTCCCTGATGATTAAGGAGGTTGAGCATTTCTTTAAGTGTTTCTCAGCCATTTGATATTCCTCTGTTGAGAATTCTCTGTTTAGTTCCATGCCCCATTTCTCGATTGGGTTATCAGTAGAAGAATGGATAAAGAAACTGTGGTACATATACACTATGGAATACTATTCAGCTATTAAAAACAAGGAATTCCCAAAATTTGTGGATAAATGGATTGAGCTAGAAATGATCATAATGAGTGAGTTAACTCAGAAGCAGAAAGACTCAAATGGTATATACTCACTTATATCTGCATATTAGCCCAACGGGCATGTCCCACGAAAGCCTTCACTTACCAGGAAACAGAGACAGAGGAGAGGACATTCTAGTGGGACTCTAGATGTGAGATTCATGAGAGAAAGGCAAAGTAGAAGGACCCAGAGGGTCCTAGGAGCCTACAAGTAGAACATTATGATAGGCAGATTTGGGCACAGGGGTCCCACTCAAACTAGGCACCAGACAAGGACAATACAGGCGGTAAACCTTAAACCCCTACCCAGATCTAGACAATGGACAGAACACTCTCCACAGTAAAGTGGAGAGTGGGATATTACGTTCTCACACACTCTGGTGCCACACCTCTGACCATGTCCCCTGGATGGGGAGACCTGATGGCACTCAGAGGAAGGACAGCAGGTTACCAAGAAGAGACTTGATACCCTATGATCATATAGAGGGGGAGGTAATCCCCCTCAGGATCTGTCATAGGGGAGGGGAATAAGGGGAAAATGGGAGGGAGGGAAGAATGGGAGGATACAAGGGACGGGATAACCATTGAGATGTAACAAGAATAAATTAATAATAATAAAAAAAAAAAAAGATAACGAATTATGTCTTTCCTGTACTATAGTAGTGCTGTTTGTTATTAATGTTTGTTTCTGAAAAAAAAAAGGGGGTATTGGTTTGTTTTCAGCTGTGATCTTGCATTTTAGGAGGAAATGGGGAATTGGTATGTAAGAAACATTCTGGATTATAGCTCATGTGTGTGAATTATACAGATGTGTTCTTACATATGCTTCAGATAAAGCATTAACAAGAAAGGATTAGAAATATGTAACATTTTAATTTTATAAATGTAAAATATTTTTATAATTCTGGTATGTCAAGAACATAAATGGCTTACTAATAAATCTTTTTAAAAGCTTCATGTAGAAGTGTCCACACATATGTGTAGCATTAAGTTTAATAAAGTGATATTTATAGCTCTTATTTTTCTATATCAGCTTTTTCCAGCTCAGAAGAAAACCCTCTAAATGCCTACTATTTGAAATGCCTTGAAAATCTTGTGCAGCTGCTTAACTATTCCTGAGCCATGAGGCACTCTTCTCTAGAGCTGGCTGCCATGCACGGGAGACCTTAGGCCAGCATTGTGTAGCAGCTGCTCCCTGACTGATGCTAACCCGCACTATCAGTGCCTGCCTTCCCATGAGGCAGCACCAGCCATGTGGAAAGGACTGGTTCCTCCTCACTCTGTTCATTCTTGGCAGTGTTCCAGAAGTGAAGACTTGCTGACCCAAAATGCTGCAAAGACAGACTTCTGGCAGTATAAACATTTTTATACTTTTCTATGTAATATGTTTTGTAAAAATTCTATTTAATAGTTATTTAATAAAATAATATTTTTAGATACTATTAACTGACGAGTCTTACAGACTTTAAATGTGTATTTTATTCTTTGAGAATTTCATTCATGTATGCAATGTACTTTGATCACATTTGTCTCTCACTCCTGCAGTTCTGCCAGACCCTCCCCTTACCATCCCCCATCCTACTTTCTTTTAAAAGATAACTTATTATGTCTAGTTAGTGCCACACATAAGTACGTTGGCCAACCTGCCAACATCTAAATCAAACTGATTCTACCTGCCCTAGAAGCCATCATCTATTATCAGAGTAGTGCAGCAGCCAACGATGGGAGTGCCCCTCGCCCATCCACTTTAGACGATTGCTCAGATTGGCCTTGTACAGATAGCCACAGCTGCCATGAGTCTGACGTTCCTGCCATGTCCAGAAGACACTGTTTTGCCTTGTCTTTCCTAACCTATGACACAGAGAGAGAGAGACAGAGACAGAGAACCTGGCCTGGGCTTTTGAAACCTTAAGCCCCAAACCCAGGGACATACCTCCACAAAGGCCATGCCTCTTAATCCTTCTGACTTGGGGCCATGCAGTCAACATATGAGCACATAGGGAGCATTCTCATTCAAACAACCACAGAGGTGAATATGTAGAGATAATTTGTCCAAGTTGGTGAGGTTAAGAATGGAGCGCCGCTAAGCTTGGGGTTTGTTTCCTAATCCCCAAGGTACACTGCAAGTCCACTACCTAGCACTCCTACAATTTAAAAGGATTTGTATTTGGATCTTGTGAATAACCAGTAGTTTCCTGGAAAAAAGATGCTCTTACGAAAATGATTCATTGGTTGACTTTTCCACACATCCTAGTATGACATGCCTTGTCCCTTTAGAACCAGGGAGAATTGTTACTTTGTTGCCTGTGAGTTGTGTTAGTCAGGCTTCGATGGGCAGTTACTGGAGAAGGCTCGTGTCCTGAGATGGATGCTGAACAGTGAGCAAATACTGAAATCCTGTCTTGCATGGCACCGTATGTAGACACTATTCTTACCGGGTATTTGGTACATTTTTAACTTTCTATACATGATGTGGTGAAGCTCTTCTTTATAAAATTAACTTGGGAAAGTGGAAAATTGATAAAACAAGTCATCATCTTACTAGTTAAAAGAAAGTTTTGGTTTAGACAATGTGACTTATTGTAACCCCAAAAGAGGAATAAATGACACCAATGCATTGTGTCTGTGAATTAAGGAAACTTAGACTTTATTCTTTGTAGGTTCATATTTAAGAACTTTCTTACACAACCTAAGCAATGGGACTGCATGAGAAATCTGCAGGGCATGAAGTTCATGCTGTAGGAGACTGCCAAGTCCCCAGGAATCCAACGGCCTGCCAGCATCGCACACAAGGAGCTCAGTGTGATCTTTGCATCTCATTTGCTCTTTCTGCATTGAAATCTGTTACAGAAAATAAAATCTTGCTTAATATTTCACAGAACACCCATATGCTCATATCTAATAAATTTCTCTTTAATTTTTCATTAAAAATCTATTTTATATAGACTCCTCTTTTTCAGCATCATCTTTACCCATTCTCTCTGCCTGTGTCCATGCCTCTGGTCCTCCAGTGTTGTATGGATGGATATGGTCAGTGATGTAAGCATCCTGGGGTAGACTTCTGGCAGTTGCCTGTGAATTCTGAAAATACTGTTGCTCTCAGTTCTTTATTAGAACATTCTTCCTTTGGCTTAACATGAAACATGTCAGTTAATAAAATGAAAGTTTACTATTTTAATTGTTTTCTAACGATGTTCATAAAGATTGATTGTGATGCTGAAGAGATGACTTGGCGGCTAAGAGCACTGGCTGCTCTTCCAGAGGACTAAACTTCAGTCCCCAGCACCCAATACTAAGGCACCTCAGAACCATCCGTAACTCCAGCTCCAGATATCTGACCCCTACTGACTTCTGTATACTCCTGCACTCGTACGCACAACACACATAATTAAAAATGAAATGCATACTAAAATGTTAAAAGGCTGGCTTTCCAGAATCTGTGAGTACAATTCCCGTTTTAAGTCACTTTCTATACCTGTTAGGAGAAACCATGATCCCAAACAGTAACTGCTTTAGTGAAAGAGGAGGTTTTGTTTCCTATCTTTTCTTCTTTCTTTCCTCCTCCCCACTCTTTCTTTTATGTACAATGCAAAGGGAACTTATTATTTTCCACTTCCCAGACCCAACAGTGAGAAGGCAGCCAAGTGTACTCCTGCACTCATGTGCCCATTTTTCTGCTTTCTCAGGGCATGCTATCTTCAGTAAGCTTGTAAGCTTCAGGAAAAATAAAGGCTAGAAAAAGGCATCTCCAGCAGTGTGCTATCTTTTTAGAGATGGTTTCCTGAGGTCAACAACTTGCACATTTGCCTTCACTGAACATAGCATGCAAGCACTCACACCCACAAGGGAGGCTGAGGCCTGTAGTTCCTTATTTAAGTTCAGAGTCGTGTCTAGGAAAGTAGGTCTCTATTGTTCAAGAAATGAACAGCTTGATTAGGCAACACCAGCCTCTTCTCCAAATAGCAATGGTGTAACTTGTTCTAACAGAAAAATGTAATCTTATTCTCCCAAATAAAAGGTAAGGAAGGTTAGCCACATTACTGAATCGTTTTATGTGCGTTGAGACTCAGTCCTAATTGCACGCACAGCTAGTGATATTACTATGAGAGAAGGAAGCAACATGAATTTCAGTGTGAAGGCTGCTTCTCTTCAGTACCCTGCGTGGAGTCTATTGCTATGAGTGGAAGCTGATAGTATCTTTCTCCCTATCATGAAGACGTGAGGCCAGGAAGGAACAGCAGTCAGACCAAACATACGCCCAGTGTTCCAAGAGACAGCAGTTTACAATTAGATGGTCAATTAAAAATAAAATGCTTCAGAGAATTTAAAAATATCCACCTCCAACATTTTGCAATATGTGAATGTCTACATATTCTTTAGTCTTTTGAAAGGCTGAGGCCTTTTAAATGCATCTCATACTGTTTGGTAATAAGTCACAATCTATCTGGAGATTTTCCAGTATTGGGTTTTGAGAGTGGAAAAATACCAATGTACTTGTTGAACAAGCAAAATTAACAGCTTTCAGATTTTTGTTGCTCATGGACATCTATGTTGTCCATAAACATTCATGTATATTTAAGAGTGTTGTGTGTATCTAAATCCCCACACGATGCCAGGGATGAGCACTGGAGCTGGAGTTGCAGGCAGCTGTGAATCCCCTGTTGTTGGTGCTGGGATCACAGCTCCGCTTCTCTGGAGGAGCAGCAAGTGCCCTTACCTGCTGAGCCACCATCTCTGCAACACTCGTACTGGTTGTTTTTGTTTTGCCATTTGTTTCTCAGTATTCTTCCATTTCAACCATCACATCCAGTAATAATTTGTGATTTCTTGTTAGCAACTCCTTGTAAAGCATTTAACTTAGCTCTTATTGTAAACAATTATTTTGTGTTCGTCATTAACATTTTACCTAATTCTAAAACTGCCACAAAGTGTAAGTGTTGCAAGTGACTCAGAAAGATGTAAAACTTTCCTGTAGTGAGAGCCAGAAGGAGGCTAGTCCACCAGCCCCATTCCCAAGCTGTGCTCACGTGTGCCTTCCTTGGCCATTTGTTTGATTGGAAGAAAATGCTGCAGGCCTAGCCAGCTCTTCCTGTATCAGTTAGAAATGCAGTCCCTATCAGATCCCCAGGCTTCCTCAAACTTTAAGGCTATGTATTTGTTGGTTTCTCCTTGCCTAACTCCCTAATATTAGAAACAGCTCACCTCTTACCTCCATGCGCTCTTTACGTTCTCTGACCTCTGACTTAATCCAACTTCCCCCCTTCATTTCTACCTCTTTAAAAAAGCCCAAGTGAAATGTCTCCTTTCCCAGGAAGCTATGTCAGATTCCCATCTGGGAGAAAGTTCCGGGGTTTATACAACTACTTCAAGTGTTTATTTAACCTTAAGCTCACTTAGTTCATTTGCTAATGTGTTGTGCTGATTTGCATATAGTCACAGCTCCCACTGACATGCCCTTTGATAAACTGGAGGTAGTGCTCCTTGTGATGCATGGCAAAGCAGTTGCAAGGAGTGCATCTACCTGAATGAATGAGGATGAAAAACTCCTCATGGTAAAACTAAGCATGACTTACAGAAGTCTATAAATGTTAATTGATATCCTGTTAAGAAAGCAATAAAGGCCTACGTGCTAGCTACGGTTTGAAAATATAGCCAGCAGTGGGAGAAAAAAAAAGGAGGCCACAATGCTTCCAGGATCCTTTTTATTAGTGACAATCATAGATTCTTCTATTTGGGAGTTAATGTCAGTGTCACCTTTTGGAAAATAAACCGCAAGTCCTGAAAGTTACATAAGCTGCAAATGCTGCAGTGTGTCAGCTGGTGTGTTACTTAGATCAGCTTCTTTCCAGTTCTTACTTCACGGTGTTCACATATGGCAGCAAAGGAGCCCACAGTTGAACAAGATGCATATGGCACGTTTTTGTTTATTTGCACAGAAATAGAAAGTAGTGTTAAAGGCTGGAGGAACATTTATTAGTTCAACTTAATGAAAAGCAATAGCAGTGCACATTGTTTCCGATACCTCCACAGTGGGGAGTGCCATCTATCACTGCGTTACTTTAAAACTGTCAGGCTTACTCCTTGGCAACAGCTGATAACACATACCTCCAGCTGCAAGAAGGAAGATACTGACGCTTTTATATTGTCAAATTGAGTTTGAACCCAAAGGGAAAGTTCTGGCTCTACAGTCTAACTCACAACTGTCAGGTCCAACAAAAATGACATTAACTGTGTATAATTTAAGGATTTGAAATTGCTCTGCCTGGTGAGGAATAAGATTCTAAACTACTAGGGCTGTTGATGCCTTCTTTAAAATTCATTCCAAGGGTATCTTAACTCTTATGACAAACTGAGGCACAAGTAAAGAACCAGAAAGTTTCTTTGGGTAGATCAGACTTGCACCCTGGGACACACAAATGCAGTATGTGTATTTGAGGACCTTATGGATTCCAAACCAATTTTATCAGCTGCTTATTAAGGCAAATATCCTTGAAGCCCTATGTTGATGCCCTTTCAAAGTCTCTTATTTTTTTTCAAAGATGGAATTTTATGACTCAAGATGAGCATGCCCAGAGGGGGGTCCTGTCAGCCAGGTTTTTGACACATGCTGAACATGCCCCAACTGTTTCTGTTGGCATCTTACAATGCAATCTGAGCATGCCCAGAGGCACTCTGTCACCCATCTTCTTGTCACAACCTGAGCGTGCCCAGAGGCATCCCTTTCTGCCTCTGTGATCTAAGATGGACATACCTAAAGCTCTTCTTTTCTGCCACTTTTAACCTTTTGAGAATGTGGTCCATAACCTTGAGCTAAAAATGGAAACTATTTGTCAGCCATATTTCCTTTTGGAACTGTTCTGTTAAATTTTTTTCAGTACTGAGAATTGGAGTACCTGAGCATGTAGGCAAGTTCTTCATCACGGAGCTGCGTCCTCAGCAAGTGGACTGCATTTTTAAGCTGAGCATGCTCACTAATGTGTTTTTAGATTGAGCATCCCCATATATGTGCCTCTTCTTCTTCTTCTTCTTCTTCTTCTTCTTCTTCTTCTTCTTCTTCTTCTTCTTCTTCTTCTTCTTCTTCTTTGAGACAGTGTCTCTCTGTGTAGCCTTGGCTATCCTAGACCCACTTTGTAGACAAGGCTGGCCTTGAACTCACAGTGATCTGTCTGCCTCTGCCTCCCAAGTGCTGGGATTAGTGTCATGCACCGCCACATCCCACTTAATGTTCTTTTCTATGTAAATAGACAGTTTCCCAGTTAAAAAGCTCCCTTTCCCTTGGCTTAAGGAGGCCATTTCTTTGGAAATAATTCCTGTGTTCTCCTCACCTGCTTCAGGTAACAGGTCTTAGTCACTGAATCATTTCTTCACTCTCCTTGTTTTAGCTTCTCAGTTACCTAAGCATGAAACACTGCATTTATTATACTTTGAAAGGTAAAACTCACTAGTGCATGTGAGGATCATGTTTACAAGAATTCGGTTTCTCTGCATCAACTGAGAGGACCATATACTTTCTCTCTTTAAAACTATTTATGTGCTGTACATATTACACTTACTTATTTGTATATATTGCACAAACCTGGAATGAAGACCAACTTAGTTATAGTGTATATTCGTATGTTGAATTTGATATGCAGAGTTTGGTTGAGAATTTTTATGTGGATACTCATTAGGTAAATTGGTCTATAGTTTTTTTTTTTTTTATCATATTGGCATTAAAGTAATGGTAGGTTTGTATAATGAGTTTGGTAGGGTTCCTTTCCTATATATTTTATGGAACAATATCTTTCCTTATTTCTTGCATTTTTTCTAGTATGCTTTTACTACTATAGATTATTTGGATTTCCGTGTGTGTGTGTGTGTGTGTGTGTGTGTGTGTGTGCGCGCGCGTGCGTGATGGACTACATGTATTATGAAAACAGAAGTGGGTACTGTGTGAAGGAGAGAAATGAATAAGTCATGGGAAGGTATGGAGGATGCCAATGGGGTGGTTTATGAGTTAGAGTGTGAAGGTGAACATTATTCTTACAGTTTAAAATTACTGTACTTAAAAGGTCTATAAAACAAAAATGCCTCTAACCTGTAAGCCCCACTTGTCCAAGATAACTTCCCAGAATTCTGGGGCTGCTTTCCTCATTGCCTGGTCCTATACAACTTTAACAAAACTATTGTTCACGTAAGATGATAAACCGTGTAGTTTTGCTTCTGTAAACAAGCTTGTGTGCTCCTGGCTGCACATAGGCAGGATGTGTGCTTGCCTGCATGCAGATGGGATGTGTTCCTGATTACATGTAGGCAGAAAGTACTTCAGGATGTGTGCTTGCCCCTGATTGTATGAAGGCAGGAAGAGCAGAGCCTCCTGAGTTTCGCCTTTATAAACCTTAACTCATGTAGTTCAGGAATGCATCTCAAGAGTCTTCTGGGGTGCAGTCCTGGCACTATGAGAGTGGTATGGAGGAATAGGGGCATGGAAGTGCCCAGGGGATTCAGGAGCCCCACAGGGAGACCATCAAGGCCAGCGGGCCTGGACCAAGATTGTGGGGCTATACAAACTGTTGCACCAACCAAGGACAATTCAGGCAATAAACCTAGACCCACTGTTCAGATCTGGCCAATGGACAGCTCATTCTCCAATGTTGTGGGGGGAGCAGAGACTGACTCTGCCATGAACTCTGGTGCCTCTGACTTGATCATTTCCCCTTGGTGGGGAGGCCCAGCAGGAACACAGAAGAAGGGGAAGGAGGCTATCCAGATGAGACCTAATAGGTCGTGGTCATATGGTGGGGAAGGAGGTCCCCTTCTGTCAGAGGTCCAGGGGAGGGGAATAGCGCAGAAGTGGGAGGGAAGGTGGGAGTGGGAAGATACCAGTGAGGGCATAGTGATTGGGATGTAATCTGAATAAATTATAATAAATTAAAAATTAAAAAAGTTTTAAAAAGACTTAAAGTAGGAAAGGGTGGTCAGATGAATCTTGGAGGAGTTAAGGTGAATTTGACCAAAATATATTGTATGAGATTCTAAAATAATTAATAAAAACTTTAAAAAGAACAACACAAAAAGAGTTCATAGCAATTATTCCTCTCCTAGAAGAATGATAACTTCCATTATTGGTGTTTGGTGATAGTGGTAATAATTACTGTAACCTGTAAGTCACTGTATTCTGAAAAGGACACAGAATAACATGGGCTTTTTTTTTTTTACTGGATCTATTGCATATCTCAATACAGGTTGTGCATCAGATGTATGCATAAATATTGTTCATATTATTATACATATAGTATAGTTCAGTAAGGCACTGAAGAAATTAGATAATAGAAACAAGAACATTAATGGAGGAAGTACAAACTGTGAGAAAAATGTCACATTGTTTTTAAGGCTGAGAATGTAAGTTTTGTTTTTAGGAAGGACAGGTACAAATTAAAAAGAGATAAAAATCAATAAAACAATGACAGAAACAAATCACAACATATAATTAAAAGTAAGTGGCCTAAACTTTATGAACAAAGATGAGTTCAAAAGGCTGAACTAAATACATATCAATGTACACTGTCTCCAGGGTTGGAATAAAAGGATAAAAAGTCCCAGTAGCAAGCATGGAAAACTTCTTTTGATGTCTTTAGTCAGAGGAGTACAAGAGACCCTCAGAGCAGTATATATGCTATTGCCATTGCTCTTGGTGCCTTTGTGAAAACACGTCAAGACTCTGTTGCTGGACACATCACACTTCAGAGAGAGGATTTACAGGAATATATTTGGATGTGACATGGAGGACTCCTCAAAGAGAAAAAGAATCAAGAACCTATCCAGCTGTACTGCCAACAAATCACAGCTGTGACAGGCATTGCAAGATATTCTGATAAGTGCAATAGCGGCACCTGTCTGGGAGTAACCCACAGACACTGAATTGGACGTTAGACCGTCTTAATGGGAGGGAATTTATGCTCATCACTGTAAACTTAGCCAACTTCCTATGGTGGGGGAAGCCGTGAAATGTAGTGGAAGTTTGGTTTCTTTAAAAACTCAGTTATATAAATACACTTTTGTTTTAATTCCAAGTGTGCAATACAGGGCTGCCTTAGTTAATCTACAGCTGATAATTGCCTCATGTGACTCAGAGAGGGATGTGGTCTTTGTCAGCTGCAGATAATTTATTTCTGAGGCATCAGAGAGGGTATAGATATCAGAGCCCAGGGAAAGGAAGAAAATGTTCTGAAAAGGGACACTCTAAAAAGGAAGAAGGCTGCTGTTGGTTCATCCTGCTGCTGTGTTTGCTGTTTGCTGTTCTGCTGGTTAGCTGGACTGCTAGATATCCTTATGAATGAGACTGGTATTGCCCAGAGTCTAAAGAGGTTTACGTCATTTTCCCTTCTAACCTTCTTTCTGTCCTACCTAGTGTTGAAGGATTGGTGGAAGTGGGGTAGAGGTATAAGACACCAAAGTAAAATAGATTAAAAAGAACACAACAATGAAAACTAGTACTGCCTGTTTCCAAAACCAGCAAGATCTATAATTGCGTTTATAGTACCGACATATGTAGTTCTCATGCCTCATGAATGAAGCTTCTCTTTTTTAGTAGACAGAGAAGTGATAATTAGAGAAAGCCACGACTGACCCAACTACAGAGATCAATGGAATGTGGAGTGCACATCTTCAGTTAAAATATTTGCAACTCAACCTCTGCTCAGGAAACATCGTGAAGAAGGGACAGGAAGATTGTGAGAGCAGAGGATCAGTACAGCTACTGCAATAACGAAAAGGACGTTAAGTCAGAGAAGTGGTTGTAGATCTGGGAGGAATTGTGTGTGTGTGTGTGTGTGTGTGTGTGTGTGTGTGTGTGTATATGTGTGTGTGTATGTGTGTGTGTGTGTGTGTATGTGTGTATGTGTGTGTGTATGTGTGTGTGTATGTGTGTGTGTGTGTATGTGTGTGTGTGTGTGTGTGTGTGTGCGTGTGCGTGTATGTGTGTGTGTGTGTGTGTGTGTGTGTGTGTGTGTGTGTGTGTGTAGTATAAGGTGAATACTATCAAGGTACATGTATCAGGGCGCTGTCTCTGACATGAACCCTCTTGCAAGCTTTTTGCACACTTCCCCCCAGCAGGACTGTCTTGCTAGGCCACACAGAGAGAACACATTTAGTCCTGATACAACTTGATGAACTGCGGTGGATGGGAAGAGGGGGGCTCCCCTTTTCTGAGGAATGAGGGAGAGGGAAGGCATAGAAGGAGGGATGGTGGACTGGGGGGTAAAAAGGAATGGGGCTACCACCAAGATGTAAAGTGAGTAAATAAATAATTTTTAAAATGCATGTACAGTTCCCATGAGTTTGTAGGCTTTCTCTTCAATAGTTCCTGCCTCACAAATATGTCTGCCAGAAAAATTGAGCTAGAAGGCCAAAGATGATGCACCAACATTGTAGAGAACTTTGGGTGACCGTTCAGGCAGCAAACTGTCTCTGTCATCTTCCCATTTGGGAAGCTGCTAACCTGCACTCCCTGTGTACTCAGGTAATCAATTTTATTCCTTCTCAAGTCTCTGACGGGGTTGAAGACTAGATAGTTTAGTTTTACAATTAAGCTTAGTTGTTTAGGGTTTAAGATATTTTCAAGTCTAGATAGATGTTTTCAGTTGATAATGATTAGATATGATAGATATTGATTTATACTCAGAATTTTAGACTCACCAAGATAGGAAAGATATTGTCTTTAAGGCTTACAAATACAAATAGCCAAAACACTATGAATGTAACACACACACACATACACACACATATATTTCCTGATTATATCATGGTTCTTGCTGTAGGTAGTTTATTGTATATATGTGTAATAATATAAATGCATATGTAAAATATTTAATAAAAATGCATGTACAAAATTCCCTAAAATCAGTAAATTTTTATAAAATGAATAAAAATGAACACATATAAATTATGAACAATAATAAAAAAAGGATGAAAATAAAAATTGTCATTGTAAACTGGTATTCATGTAAAAAAAACTGACTTCAGGATTAAATATTACATAGAGATGAAAAGAAGGAAAAGAGTGCAAGAGAGGGCAGAGGAATCAGAGACCCTCTCATCCCTCCACTCGGGACTCCCATAACAACATTAAACTGAAAGCTATGCCTTTTATGAGATGACCTGGTGGAGATGTGTGCAGGCCCTGTGCTTGCTTTTCCTTGCCGTTACATCTGACGATGGGTACCTGCATTTGTTTTCATCTGCTGCAGGATGGGGCTTCCATAATGATGGACGAGTAAGGCAACAATCTATGAGTATAGCAGACTATTATTAGGACTCATTTTATCAGTACTTTTTTATATAGGTCTCATACTATAACTCAATATTGCCTTGAACTGGGGCCCTCCTCCTGTCTCAGGCTCCCAAGTTTGAGGAAAGAATAAATTACTCATTACTCATAGATCAAAGTGAAAAATACATAAAAAGAATGTGGAAAAACCTGATATCACAACTGATAACCTTGACCTACAAGATTTGGCAAAGATTTGCTACTAAAATTTAAGGAAAATAGGCTTTTCCATGGTCCATGTCTACTCGACCTCTGATAAGTTTGTGTATTACAAGAATTCTTTCCACTTTGTAATTAAGTTATAACTAATAAAAAGATGAAGTATGTTCATAGTTAAAAACTGAGACATTTCTAAATAACCCCAAAGTTAACAAGCGGAAACCACAACGGAAATTACTGAATGATGATGAGAAAGTGCCCATAATACCTGTGGGACGGAGCAAAGGTGAGAGTTCTCACATTTGTCTTTCAGAAAATTTATGTCTGTAAATCTCCATAAAAATAAGGGCCTCCAAATTAGTGAGTAAAGTGTCTATTATGAGACTTTTGAAAAATCATGACGGAATTTATGTCTGGGTCTTCAATCTGATTCCAAACTATGTATATTCTTAATACTTTTGTTCAAAAAGTAGGTTGCTCTAGAAATATAGATTTATTTCTAGGACATCTGTTCTATTCTATTGCTCTGTATATCTGGCTTTTTTGTTTGTTTTCTGGCTTTCTTTTGTATGCCAGAATCACACTGTTTTGTTACTATGGCCTGGTAGTAGAGTTTTAGATGCAGTATTATAGTACCTTCTCTACTTAAGATTTCATTAACTATCCCTACTATTTTCACTTCAATGTGAATTTTAGGATTACTTTTCTAGATTCATGAAACATATTATTGAATATTTAATGGAAAATATGTGATTCTGCAAATTACTCCCCCCCCCAATTTTACACAACATATTTCAATCATATTTTTCTCCCTTAACCTTTCCCAGATTCTTCCTTACTTCGTGTGTTTTCTCCATTTCTCAGATTAAAAAAAACAAAAACAAAAACAAAAATAAAGAAATGAAAAACCAATAAAGAAAAAAATCCACCAAACTGAAACAAAACAAAAAGGCACACACATGGAAGCAAACAAACAAATATGGAATTCATTTTTGGTTTACTCAACTATTCCTGAGTTTGGGATCTACCCAGGAATTGGTTGATATAATCCAGTGATACTCCATTGGAGAGTACTCACTCCCCCTTTCCCAGAAAGCACCAATTAGAAAATTTCGACCCAAAATTTACACTGCCTACAAGATGTGCAACTGCAAGGAAACAGTCTTCTGGATACAATAGGATTGATACATATATTAACTGGCAGAGACTGAAACAGCATGCATAGGACCTATACAAGTTTAAACCAGATAAAATCCCAGCTCAGAAAAGTGGAAGTGAACACTGTCATACCCTTTACCAAGGAGCTCTTTTTCTTTTTCTTTTTCTTTTTCTCTCCATCAGAGATTGAGGGTATGTCCAACCAATGCCTGGCCCAACATAAGACCCACCTCATGGAAGAGAGACAACCCCTGACACTGTTAACAATACTCTGCTATGCTTACAGATGGGAGGCTAACATAGCTGTCCTCTGAGAGGCTCCACCCAGAAACCAATCCAAACAGATGCTAAGACTTCTACCTAAACATTAGGTGGAATGTGGGGAACCTTGTGGAAGAGTAGAAGGAAGGATAGAAGGACCTGAAGGGGACAAGAACTCCACAAGAAGACCAACAGAGTCAGCTAGCCCTAGCCCAGGGGTGCTTATGGAGACTGAAACACTAACCAAGGCCATGCATAGACTGGACTTAGGCCTCCTGCACATATGTAGCAGATGGGCAGCTTAGTCTTCATGGGAGTCCCCTAGTAAAGTGAGCAGGGGATGTTTCTGACATGAACTCTGTTGCATGCTTTTTGATCACTTCCCCATTACGCGGCTGCCTTGCTAGGCCTCAGTGGAAAAGGATGCTTTCAGTCCTGATGTGACTTCATGTATTTGGATGTGTTGGAGGGGGTGGGGTTGGGTGTGTTCCCTTTTCAGAGGAGTAGGGGAGGGGAGCTAGGGGGAAAGGTAGGGAGGATGGGACTGGGGGGAGAGTGAGGGGGCTATGATGGGGATGTAAAGTAAATAAATTACAAAAAAAAAGAAAGAAAAAGAAAAAAAGAAAGATAAAAAGAAAGAGCTCCTTGGTAAAGGGTATGACAGTGCTCACTTCCACTTTTCGGAGCTGGGATTTTATCTGGTTTAAACTTGTATAGGTCCTATGCATGCTGTTTCAGTCTCTGCCAGTTAGTATATGTATCAATCCTATTGTATCCGGAAGACTGTTTCCTTGCAGTTGACTACAACATCTGGCTCTTATAATCTTTCCACCTTCTTCTCTGCACATAATCTCAATCTTTGAGAGGAGAGGTTTGATAAAAAGCACCTCGTTTAGAGCTTAGTGCTCCCGAGTCTCTCGTTCTATGTAAGTTGTGCAGTTGTAAGTCTGTGTACCAACTTCCATCTACTACAAGAAGGCGCTTCTCTGATGAGGGGCGAATGATGCCCTGGTGGTATAAACTTGCTATGGGTATAGGAAAGTTTCAGAATCGTTCTATGCTGTGTTTCTCGGCAGAATAATAGTGGTAGGTTCTCCTTTAGGGTCCATGATCTATACAGTGTCAGGTTCTTGGCTACTTATGCATTGTCAGTATGGGTTTCATCTCAAGGAATGCACCTTAACACCAATTTTTTTTAAAGAGTAGTTGATTAATCCCATAACATTTATGCCACTATTGCACCAGCATATCTTACAGTCTGCTGTAGTCCACATGATTTGTAGCTGGGTAACATTTGTGATGATTTTTGTACTCTGGTAGTAGGCAAAGTCCCTCCTGGCACTATGAGCGCTAGTCAGTGTGGGTAAGGCTTTGGCACAAGTTTAGCCTCTTTATGTGCAATGATGTGAGAAAATTAATCTTTGGCAGTAGGGCCTTACCATCAGGTAAAGTAGCTAATAAGCTTGGCAATATTATGTGATCTTTGGTCAATGACTAAGTAAAATGTAGCCCATCTCTCACACTTTTTTGGTAACTCGGGGTATTGTCTTCCATATTACATTGTGACTCCACTTAAATGCTTGTCATATATGGATATATTTTAGGAGCTTCAACAGTAATAGGTTTCCATATGGCTTTTCAAAAGGCCTTTACTGTCCCTTCCCATATTCTTTTCTTTCTATGCCTTTCCATCCTCCTTCCTCAATTAATTCTTCTAAGAACTGTGTTTTAATTCCTCTTCCAATAGAATAACCACAGAGGGACCAGGGACAGGACAGGATCTTCCAAGGATCGCAAAATAAAATGCTTTGTTAATGATATCATTTTCATAACATTGATTCTGCCAATCAATGAGTGTGACAGATCTGTCCATCTTAGAGTTGGAGGTAGAGACTAGGACTGTAGTCACTAGTGTGCAGTTCCAGCATAAATGAGCTGTGTGTGAGGCTATAGAGCATGAGAAATGCTTTGTGCACCAGAAAAAACATTAGGCTGAGACCAAATTCCTATCTTAGTGAATCTAGAAAATAGATTTTATAATCAAAGATTTCCCTTAAACCTTAAGATTTAATATTGGGCTTAGTTTTACATTGGGAATAGGAGGGGAGCACTTTATTTCCTCTTATTTTCTCTTTTTGTAATGAAAATGTCAGTGCTATACCTATCCCTTCATTATGTTTTAGAAACAAAATTTGTTTGATTTCCTGGCTTGTAACTTGAGAAGAATTTGCTTGGAGGTGGAGCATCTCTTGAGTCTCAACTATATATGATGAGACGATTGACTTATGTTCATACTATGACAAAAGTTCTACAGCTATTGGAATGAAATCATTATGTTTTATATTATAAAATAGCATGAATTTGGGGAGATCTTGGGTGGAATATTTGTATGATTCTAAAATTCATCTTGTAGTCTAATATGCAAAAGGCCTACACAAAAGTGATTAAATTTTAAAAGCAGAACTACATTCACAAACACACTTGTTTTGTTGCCAGACAGCAAAGTAAATAGTAGCAATGTGTTTTGGTAGTTCAAAGTAAAAGGTAACTAACTCTACCTCCTTAGACTTACTGTCTTTTTTAATTTAATTTTACTAATTTATTCAGATTGCATCTCAGTTGTTATCCCATCACTTGTATCCTCCTGTTTCTCCCTCCCTCAGGCTTTCAGCCTATTCCTCTCCCCTAGGTCTATGACAGAGGAGGACCTCCTCCCCCACTATATAGTCATAGGCTATCAAGTCTCATCTTGGAAGCCTGCTTATTCTTTCTTTGAGTGCCACCAGGCCTCACCACCACAGGGAAGTGGTCAAATATGGGGCACCAGAGCCTGCTTAAACTAAACAAAATTCACAACAGAGGAACATGAAATCACTGAGAAACACTTAAAGAATGCTCAGCATCCATAGTTATCAGGGAAATGCAACTCGAAAGAACTCTGAGATTCCATCTCACAACTATCAAAATGGCTAAGATAAAAAGCTCAAGTTACATCCGACTTTCCACTCAATTGTGGAGACTGTTCTGACCATTGGCTAGATCTGGGTAGGGGTTTAAAGTTTACCACCTGTATTGTCCTTGGATGGTGCCTTCGTTTGAGCAGGACCCCTGGGCCCAAATCTGCCTACCATAATGTTCTACTTGTAGGTTTCTAGTACCCTCTGGATCCTTCTACTTTGCTATTCTCCCATGCTTCTCTCATCCAGAGTCTCAATGGGATGTCCTCCCCTCTGTCCCAGTTTCCTGGTAAGTGAAGGCTTTCATGGGACATGCCCCTTGGGCTAGTATGCAGATATAAGTGAGTATATACCATTTGAGTCTTTCTGCTTCTGGGTTAACTCACTCATTATGATCACTTCTAGCTCTCACATACTCTGGTGCCTCACATTTGACCATGTCCCCTGGAGGGGGAGATCTGGTGGCACTCAGAGGAAGGACAGCAGGTTACCAAGAAGAGACTTGATACCCTATGAGCATATACAGGGGGAGGTAATCCCTCTCAGGAACAGTCTTAGGGGAGGGGAATAAGGGAAGAATGGGAGGGAGGGAAGAATGGGAGGATACAAGGGATGGGATAACCATTGAGATGTAACAAGAATAAATTAATAAAAAAAAAAGAAAAAGAAAAAAAAAAGCTCAAGTTACAGCACATGCAGGCGAGGGTGTGGAGAAAGGGGAACACTCCTCCATTGCTGGTGGGAGTGAAAACTTGTACAACTACTTTGGAAATCAATGTGGCACTTTCTCAGGAAAGTGGGAATAATTCTACCTCAAGACCAAGCCATACCTTTCCTGATAATATACCTGAAAGATGCTCCACCATGCAACAAGGACATTTGCTCAACTATGTTTATATAAGCTTTATTCATAATAGCCAGAATCTAGAAACAACCGAGACGTTCCTCAACTGAAGAATGGATAAAGAAACCATGCTGCATTTACACAATGGAATACTACTCAGCTATCAAAAACAAGGAGATAGATGGAACTAGAAAAGATCATGCTGAGTGAGGTAACCCAGGCCCAGAAAGACACACATGGTATATATTCACTCATAAACAGATATTAGCCACATAATATAGCAGCATAACTACACTATAATACAGAGCCTGATGCACCAACCAAGGACCAAGTATGATGAGGACCTAGATCCTCTGCTAGTCTCATTGTGGGTCCCACAATTTGCGAAGTAGGGACTATTTCTGACATAGACTCTGTCCCCCCAACTTTGATCACTCTCCCCTGGCATTGTGGCCTTGCCAGGCCACAGAGGAAGAGGATACATGTGGTACAGATGAGACTTGATAGCCTGAAGTCAGATGTTAGGAGAGATGAGCTTCCCTGAGGACTAGGGAAGGGAGGGAGAAGGGACAAGGGAGAAAGGGAGGACCAGGAGGGGATGAGAGAGGGACCCACAATCAGGATGTGAAGAATTCAAACTGCAAAATAAGCAGGTAACTTATACTGCTAATCCCACTACATGGGAATAGATCTGAGACTGGCTGAGACATGAATGTCTGTGCATAGACAATGCTTCTTGTTGGCTACAGAATCCCTGTGATTTATTATTAGATACCATTCTTCGTATGGCATGGATGAAGAGTCACAGATGTCTTTTCTCTGCTCACATGAAGAGCAGAGAACCAGCCTTAATTATTCTGTGCATTATGCAAACCTTATATATTTATAATTTTAGGACTGTATAATGCTTGTGAGAAATTATATGTTTTCAGAACTTAAGATGATGCCGGATCAGACCTGATAGGATTCATTCCTCTCAGCTTGCTGGACACTGACATCCTGCATCCTTCATGTTCCAGCACCAAGTGCATCAGTTGCTGTTCCTCATCAGAACAGGACAGCTCCCCAGACAGCTTCAAAGAAAGCTTGCAACCCCAATTGATCTAGCATTTCAGACTGTCCCACACAGGACTCTAATTAAGCCTGGAATTTCTCAACATTTAAAAACTGAACCACAAATACTATTCCTTGCTTATTTAACCATTTCCTCCAATTTTATTTGGCCCCTACAAAGGTATTATTCATTCCAAATCAGCCAGAAGTAACCTGAGAATGACACTCCATTTCCCTCAAGGGGGATTGGGTAGGACTTTGGTTGCTTTCTTGGCCTATAGATGTTTATTTTCACTGGGAGTTGGTTATAACTTATTATTGGTCTTATTCAGAGAGAAAACAAGGTTGGACTCACAGATCTTTTCTCCTTTATCTTTCATTCTTAGGTTTGGAGATAGGGGTTGAAAAGAAAGAAGGGGAAACAGAAATGTATAGGGAAGATAGCACAAAAAGCTGATTAGTGAATCTACTCAACTTAATGCCTTAATTGTTACTCACAAAGTTAATTCACTGGTATAGAATTTTCTATATTAATGCAAAATAAGTTTAATTTTAGATACATTGGTGTATAATTCATATTTAAGAGTATTCTTTACACACTATATATATATTTCTGCTCTAATAAGAAGTGCTGTACCCATATAATACAACGTTTACTTCTAATACTTTGAAAGTGTTATTGCAGGGTGCTCAGGATAATTAAGTAATACAAGTTAATTGTTAGTTGATAAAATCATGGTCATGTCAATTAGTAGTCTATTTATATTACAATAATATACATCCTAGATTTAACAGATAGAGATTTTATATATATATGGTAAAATAGTTGGATATGGTCTTCAAAGGCCTCGAGACCTGCAGAACATGGCATTTAAAGATATTTTTTTATTTTTAAAGTTTTGTTTGTTTGTTTTTTACAATAAGACAGGTTAACTCCTGGCCTCCGGGCAGCACCCAGCCTAGCTCAGAGAAGATGATGAGCATCAGTGAACTTCCTGATGGAGATGTCTTCAAGTGTGGCAAACATCCACTAGGAAAAATGTCCTCGTTTCTACCACAGACAGAATTCTGCCTGAAAAAGGGCAAGCTTGGATGTAGGCAGAGTTGATGGCCGAACTCTGCCAAGACAGCGCAAACAAGTTCTCAATAGTTCCTACCTCACAAATATGTCTGTCAGATATGTTGAGCCAGAAAGCTGAAAATGGTGCTCCAATATATTAGAGAGTTTTGGGCAACTGTCTCTGTCATCTCATTTGGGAAGCTGCTAACCTGCACTTCCTGTAAACTCAAGTAATTAATTTTATTTCTTCTCAAGTCTCTGATGGGGTTGAAGACCAGATAGTTTAGTTTTGCAATTAAGCTTAGTTGTTTAGGGCTTAAGATGTTTTTAGGTCTAGATAGATGTTTTAAGTTGATAGAGATGAGTGATATGATAGATATTGAGTTACATTTAGAGTTTTAGATTCACCATGATGTTTTCTTCAAGGCTGCCAATATAAATAGCCAAAACACTATGAATGTAACATAAACAATTTATATAATTGTTTCTTGGTTCTTCTTGCTGTCAGTAGTCTATTTTATATATGCATAATATAAATACATATGTAAAAATAAAAATACATTTTAAAATAAAAATAAAATTGTTTTAAAAATAAATATCTCATTCTTCATCTCAAGCTCCCCCCCAAAAAAACCCAAAACAGATCTGATATCCAGGGCCATGCTACAGCTAGCTTGGCCCATGGTTACACGTGAATTCCATTTGAAATTAGAAAAGTAGCATAATTCAGATTAAATCCAGATAAATGACATAGAAGATCTGACAGCATTTAAATACCGAAAGGACCCTCTAATCTTAAAGAAGAGAAAAGACAAGGAAGATGTTATATATGAATGGATTTAGTAAATTGTGAATTGTGTGTTCAATGTTTATGTCAAGAAAAAATGTACTCTTCCCTCTCACAAACACACACACAAACACACACACACACACACACACACACACACACACATACACACACACACACACACCATCACCAACAGCAACACATAGACAAACACCACAGATACAGCTGCATGTACATCAGAGCTTAGAGACGACATGAAGTTACAGAGTGAGATCAACCTAAAGTGACACAAACAACTTCAAATTTCACACCACATTTAAGCTCCTCATGGACTCCAGCACCCTACGGGCTACCCTATGCTCCTCTGCAGAAGCCAGTCCCACCTGCCTCACAGTAAGGCTTGTCTTTTCTCAGGGTTCCTTTATTTAGGCCTCATTACCTGGCATCCAGCCTTGTACCATACATCTCCCGTGTGAATGTCCTATAAAGCAGGTATTTCTGACTAAAATTTATTCTCAGACTAATTTGACATTCAGTGCCAAATATTTAACCACCTACCTCTTTCCTGAAAAATTTAAATAGTGAGTCATTGCTCTACAACCCGATGAAATGGAAGATCTGTTTCCTGTGTGCTCTGAAGGATACGAAGACAGATCAAATAACTTCCATTTCATATCAGGAGAATATAGTTCCAAGTATGCTGAGAACAGTCACCAGTTGCCTTCCCTAAGTTTGCTTTACTGTATAAGACTTTCCATATATTTGAATTTAAGTGTGTGTGTGTGGTGTGTGTGTGTGTGTGTGTGTGTGTGTGTGGTGTGTGTGTGTGTGTGGTGTGTGTGTGTGTGTGTGTGTGGTGTGTGTGTGTGTGTGTGGTGTGTGTGTGTGTGTGTGTGGTGTGTGTGTGTGTCTGTGTGTGTGTGTGTGTGTGGTGTGTGTGGTGTGTGTGTGTGTCTCTGTATGTGTGTGTGATGTGTGTGTGTCTGTGTGTGTCTGTGTGGGCATGTGTGTTAAGTTGTGATGTGTATGCATGTGGGTGTGGTGTGTGTGTATGATATGTTGTAATGTGTGTGTGTTGAGGATCATTCACATTATTGTAGATTTTAGAATAACTAAACTTACATTCTTCATTCTCTAAGTCTTATGTAGTGTATCTTGAGTGTGTTCTTTGGAAAGGCAATATTAGTACTTACTTATGTGATAGGTACTCGGCCAGAACCAATTCTGACAAAGTAAAAGTTTTACTTTTACTTCCAGGCTATGATGGCCTAACTCTCAATTCTGAGAATTTGAACTGATTTCAGAACTGTTGTGAAAGCTTTACATATTTGGGGCTTAAGGTTTTGTTCATGTTACTCTGAGCTTCTTCAGCTCTTGTCCCTCTGTGTACTTTCCCCCAAAGGTCACATGACGTCTTTTAACTTCACTCATTACCTCTGTGGAAAGGTCATGCTTGCAAACTTTTTGTTTCCTGTTCCTAACTGCTTCCTCTTCTCCTCTATCCAGCGGCCTCCCCTGTGTTTGCCTTCCCAGATCCCCTAGGTCTGCCTAGCCCCATCCCTAGGGTGATCCAGGATTCCTCTCTGTTCTAGCAATCACTCTCAGAATAGCATCAGTAATAGTGTTTTCTCTTTTCCTGGAGCTACTGTTTGCTCCAGCTGATAAACAATTCCCCAGCCTCAGGTTCAGGCAGCCAGTCACTGCGTGATATACAGAGATAACAGTTTCTCCGTGAAATTTGGAGAATGTTTCCAATTTTTCTGTCCATGGGGTTTTATAAGGAGTTATGGGAGTTAAGTAGTAAAAAAGCAACACATGGTTGGGTTAAAAATGAGATAAAATATACTGCTGTAAGTTCTTGTGTGCTTACTTTCTTAAAATATTTCTGAATTCGTTGCAGGGATGGCTATAGAACTCAGCACCGTCTGCATCTTTGGCAAGCAGCCTGCCACTGAGCAATGATCTGAACCATGTTCAAATTTTAAAAGACTATATCCATACCTTCTCAGAGTCGCTGAACTTTTTAACGCTGTAGTACAGTTGAGCATGTCAGATAATATCAAGCTCCTGGACACGTCCAGCTATGGTTCTTCTATTTCTACCTCTGCTTCCTCTCCCAAACTCAGATTATTAGCCCAATATTGTCCTATTGGCCATTGACATTAAGGGAGCCTCAATTTGCAGTTACATAATGAAATGCATGACTAGAGCTCCCCAAAGGGAAAATAAGTGCTGTTCATGTCACTGTATAGAGTGTAGTACATCTCTTTTCTTTCAAGAGAGAAGGATGATTGTGAAAGTTATTAAAGTACAGAGTCCAGGGATTTTTCTGACATGATCTGCCTAACAGTGACAAGTGGGCAGGACAAACATGTCAACTACACTGAAGCCTTGTTGACTTAAGTACTTTTCAGAGATACTATGGCATCCTGGATGAATCTTCAGGGAATTCCACAGTCATTGTCTCCAGTAGGAGGTCCACTCATTCTTGATGTAGTATTCAACAGCTTAAAAGCTTAAAGGAAAATTAAGATCATATTGGTTTGTACCAAAGAACTGGGCTTTCTGTCTTTGCTAAGAGTTGGCCGGCACATGGTTAATGAAATTGTTCAAAAAAGGGTTGTCAGCATTTGTAGAGTCATAGTGATGTCAACTCTAATAATGATTGCCTTGTTGTTTCACTTACGTTGTTTTTTTAAACAGTCTTACCAGGTAGACTAGCTTAGAACTCCAAGTGTTTCCATTCCAGTCTCCAAAACGCTGACATTACAGTCCTACGCGACCATGTATCGCTAGTGATAGAAAATCAATAGGTAAATCAAAGAGTATTAGAATGTGCATATTTATTCAAGAACATAGGATAAGAGGAACAGTTAAGAGATTATAGAATGATTGTTTATAAGAAACAACCCAGGGTTTGGAGCTCTGAAGTTTCTAATATACAACTCCTGGATGTATATTCCAGAGGGTTCTAGAATGTGTTTCAGCACACCTCCATATTACATATTTTACTTCCTGTTCAGGCCAGACATTTTGATGCCTGTCTAGAAAGCGAGCCCATGCTCGAGGTGTGGGGTGATACAGAAGGAGGTGTTTTTATAGTCTAATGGTGGGGATGTCATTGGCTTTAGGAAATGGCAGTGTGCATGTCAAGGAAATTGGAGTTGCTTTGGATTCCATGCTGGGTGAAAAATCAGGAGGGCGGAGAGAGACTAGAGCTTCAGCAGGACAGAACAGGTGTGGCCCAGAGGAACTGGGGGAGCAAGTGTTGAAGAATTGCCAGGGTTTCTGTAGGACTTTCTTTGTGTCTGTTTCTGGCTCTCCACCTCCTCCACCCAACACTGCAACAAGCACTTTCTGCAAAGAGCTTCGCTTTATGAAAAGTGGATCCAGAAACTGGTTGAGGGTGGTTTGAAAACACACAGTGGAGCTGGCACAGCGGGTCCTTCCTTGCAGTGAGCAGAATTGAGAAACAGTTTTGACGTTTGCAGAGGGACACGTAACTCCCGGTTTTCACTCAGTAGCAGGGTTCTTCCCCTCTGTTCCTCATTCTATGTTGCGTCTCTCTTCTCCATGGCAAGATTTTTGCTTCCCTATCACACTCAAGTAAAGACATCTCATTTCCTATCCCTGGAGACAAAATGATTTCTCAATCAGCACACAAGGAGTACCACCAACAAGCTAGGACTCTATAGTTGGTGAAGTTCAAGGGTTTTTCTTTTGTAATTATTTTCATCTATAGCCTCAGAACTGAGAGGACATAGACAGAGAACTGTGCTCAAAGGGACTTGATTTTTTTTCTGTATGGTTATTTTATTATTTTTGTTTGTAGTCAATCTAGTTTGACTTTTTTTATCTTTATTTCTGTTTTCTATATGAAGAGATGTGTTAGTGACACATTATTCTTATTTTTACCCTTCCTTTTTCACTGACCCACAGACACATTTTGATATTAGCTTATACTTTATTCTTTTGTATTTCTTTTCTCCAAAATAAAAAATATGATATATATTATTTTTAATTATCTTAAAATTACATTTGTTTATTATTTTGTGTATGTGTATGCATGTGACACAGTGCACCTATAGCTATCAGAACACAACTTATACAGTCAGTTCTCTCTTTTTGTTGTGCAGGTCCCAGGGATTAAACCAAGGACTATTATAACTTGTCAGGATTGAGACCATGTGTCTTTACCTGCTGACCCAATTCACAGGTCACATCTCCCCTTTCACAGAAAAGGTAGCATGCTTTCCACATGTGTTTGTACTTTCTTACTCTATGTTATGTGACTGTGCAGCAATCTATATCCCATTCTTAGTATCTCAGAAATGAATGCTCACAATTATTTAATCTTTCACAGGCGAGGATTATTTCTTAATTTTGTTGTTATAAACAATGTCACAGTTATGAGCAAATTGTTCTTATAATTTATTTTTTTTTTACTAGTCATCATGAGCTTTGTTTAGAATATTCCTAGAGGACTTCCTGGGTCAGAATCCTAGATATAGAGGCAGAACTGTCCAACTTTTACTCATAAAGACCCATTGTGGTCAAAAAGCAAAGAATAGTAAGTGCCACACACTAGACACAAGCCCAAAATACCATGATCTGCATTACATGGAATCAAATGAATGTTGTTGAATTTAATGCACTCTTTTTTTCTGAAGCTGACTCCAACAATGACCTTCTTTTTCTAAAAATCAAGCTGACTTGTAGCCTCTTGCACTCTTCTGTTGCACTTGGCCCTCTTCAACCAGTCATCACTTACTAAACACTTTCCATTGCATGGTGGGTGCTACTTTGGTAGCTTATACAAATTTTGACTATATAACCTATTAAATAACTATTCACTTTTATCATTTAAAAACTCTTATCCTAATGTACAAATAGTCTCTGTTTACATAGTTTTGAGGTGATCAGAAATTCATAAGTACAGATATAATCATCATCTATATCATGGTGTTATTTATGTTAAGCTCTTAGTGACCCAATGCTATCATTGTGGCTCATTTGGTAGAGCACTCACCTACCATTCATGAAATTCTGGATTGAGTTACCAGCATTACATAAACCAAACATGATGATATATGACTGTGATCCTATCAATCAGGTAGTAAAGGCAGAGGGATCAGAAGTTTAAGGTCATTGCTGACTGCACAGTGAGTTTGAGGCCAACTTAAGCTTTGTGAGACATTATTATTCTTTCGTTTGTTTGCTTTTAAGTAACTGTAGTGACAACACTTCTAGGACAAATACTGTATTCATTTTAAAATGGTTTATTATTTTTATGTGTATATGTGCCCTCATGCTTGTGCTTGGATATGTACTTGTGAGTGCAGGTTCACTTAGGCTCCAGAAGAGGATGTCAGAGCCCTTGGGTCTGGAGTTACAGGTGGCTATGAGCCACCCAACTGGGATCTGAAGTTGGGTTGCCTACAAGAGCAACAAGCACTCTTAACCATTGAGCCATCTTTTCTGTCCCCATATTCTTTAAATGTTTTTATTTATTCAATAAAATATGCTCATTATAGATAAAAATAATTGATGTGCTGTCATTTAGTAATCTCATTCAGTGGATTTTTACTCATCTTTTCACTTCATATTTTGTGTTATAAAGTATGGGTTCATATTATTTTAGTGGCATGCTATTATCATGCAAATTGAATCAACAAATTATTAAATGGCCTTCTTGAAATGTAAAACTTTAAACTTGGGTAATATATTAGAAACAAATGTTAGAGTCCTTATATGTGCTTGGTTATGCACAGTAAATTTTGTTATCAAAACACCTCTAGCACTAGGAATGATGTAGTTAAAAGATGTCCATCTAAGAATAAGAAAATCACATGAAGGAACATCAGTAAAGTAGGATGAGGAATTACTAAAATAGAAATGGAGCAGAATGGTACAGAGATTATTGTTTCTGGAACCTTCTGTGTTGAGGCCCACAGAGAACAAAGTAATTTTACATTTGCTTTTTTCTGAATTATTTCACACACACACACACACACACACACACACACACACACACACACACACAGAGAGAGAGAGAGAGAGAGAGAGAGAGAGAGAGAGAGAGAGAGAGCTTTAACTGTGTTGCTTAATGCTTCAAAAGGAGAATGTGTCCACATTATTAAGCTTTATGCTTCTTACATTTGGATAGAAAAATCAGTTATTTAGCATGTAGCATATGCAGCTTTTCAAGCACATCGTGGATCTATAGGATGAGACTGGACCAGGCCAAAGTTGGATAAGAAGCCTGTGGTAAGAAGAGGAGAAAATCAACCTTTATGTGTTACAAGTTTATGTGGCATTTTCTTTTTCTTCCTCTAGCCAAGCATTACATAACTTTGTGGAAGGAGTTTGAAGAATTCTGCTTTCCCAAAAAGTTGTGGAGGGCACTGTAAGGTTTAGTAATGCCCATACTGTTTTATATAAATCTGAGTCAAAGTCAATTTTAGGCAAGAGAGAGCAAAACACAAGTCCCTTCAGACCAAGTTAATGTCCTCTGGTCTTGCTGAAGAGGCAACTGAATCTCCACCCCAGCTCTTGGCAGGAGCCATCTGGCAAAGGCCCTGGGGCAGCACCAAAGGACCATTAAAATTATGATATTCCTTTCTCTTTTTGTAGTTGAGATACTTGCAGTTCACTTGTAGATGTAATAAATAAGCCAGAGACATTCCACAAACCATTTAGCAAGCTTCCCCCAGATGTTGACAACTTATAAGACATATAACAATGTCACACTAGGACACTGGCATTAATACAACAGGCTTAACCTAGATTCCCCAACTTTTGCTTGTGCTCATTTGGGTGTGAACGCCTTTGAAACAGGAGGACACCCCAGAGGGAATGTTACCATAGAAAATCATTTATTTTCTCAATTTACATTGCTGACCTGGGGAGTATTATAGAGGAAAGGAGCAACCTCTTAGGTTGCTTACCAACAAAACTCCAGAGGTTTCATGATTTCTGTGATGCCCATTTATCTACTGAGTGGAGAAAAAGGTCTACACTGCTGTAGGTGGACAATGGACATTACAGTTAAAATTGTGGACTATGGAGGTAAGTATCTGGAATTGAATCCTGGCCTGGCTAAGTAGAAGATGTCAAGAGGGAGGAAAGATGTCAGGGGAAAAGGTAATCATTTCTTAGTAATATACTTCTAAGATTTAAAGAATGATTAAATGGATTTGCCTGAGACTCCACTGAAACTTGGTGTGGACCTAGTTCTGCTTATTCATGTGGACACACTCCCATTCCTCCTTCTTATCCCGTTCCTACTCTTCCATGACACCTGAAAATGCCGAGCAACATTTTCTACCTGGGACCCCAGCTGAGACGCTGTGCTGGGACTCACGTAGGTGGCTCACATTATCGTTCCCTGCTCTTTTTGATGAACTCTCCATTCTCATTCTTGGCCTTGTTGCAACCGTTTGCAGGTGACCCTCCCCTGACCTCCACTCTATTCATTAGAGACACCAATTCATGAAACAAAGCCAGGTCTCCCCAACCCTTCCATCTCTGTCTCTCCAGATATATTCTTTGTTCTGCTGCGACTTGCAGGAAACTCACATCTCACCACCCCTTCAAATCCTTGGGGACGTTGCCTCTTGTGGATGGGATCCCATTGGCTCTTTCCCACAGCCTCTTAGGCCAACTCTATTCCTGTTTATTCCTCACCAACTTATAGACGCACTCTCTACCAGAGAAATATAGTCACCACACTTTCCTAAGACCCAGAGAAGACAAAGAAAGCAAGGAACCAAATAAAGACAAGACAAGAGATCAACGTGTAGAGTCACCTTAATCTTCTTAACTCCAGATGCCTGGACACCAACAGAAAACACAAATGTTAATAGCCAATATAACAGGACAGAACTATAACCCAGCAACACTCCTATAGCAGGCCCCATAAAAGGAAATTTAGCAGAAACATAAGAAGTTAGGGGATATGAATAAATTCCATAATGAAATGTGTGAAAGCACAGTGGCATGAAATAATGCAAACACTTTAAGACATGAATGTAGAAATAGAATGGTGAAAGAAAACTCAATCTGAAATAAAACTAGAAACAAATATTTAAAAAATCAAACATAGTCTCAGAGATAAGACTCACCAACAGAATACAAGACATGGGAGAAATAATCTCTGGATCTGAAAACAAGGTAATTGGATACCTTAGTCAAAGAGAATGTTAAATAAAAAAAAAATTCAGCCATAAACCATTCAAGAAATCAGCCACACTATGAAAATGCCAAATCTACAGATAGTAGGAAAAGAAGAAGGAGAAGAAACTCAGGCCAAAGGCTCAAAAAAAAAAAAAAAAAAAAACAAACTTTTGACCAATTAATTAAAGAAAATTGCCCAAACTCAAAGAAGGAGATACCATCAACCTACAAGAAGCACTCAGAATACCAATCCTAAACATTTTTCTGCCAAACACAACCATAGCCAAGTTCATAAAGAAAACACTGCTGTAGCTAAAATCACATATCACAGTGTGACAAGGGTTGCAGCTGACTACAGTGACTCCATTTTGGTACCTCAGATGAACTTTGTCTTGCTGAGTAAAGAGCCAGTAATGGAAAGGGGAACTTAAAGAGAACAGTTCTGGGAAGAAAAGGAGCTCTCTGCAAAAGTTCATGTGCCCTCTCTAGTTTTGCTAACCTCATATTTTTGCTTTTATAATATTTGCTTAGCTTACAGCTTTGGGAAGGAAAATCTGTGGACTTCTCAGGCAGAATGTGGTTTTCTTGCCTAAATATGGACCATGAAAAGTGTTTGGGGCTGTACTTGGGTCCCAAATATACAGGTGTAGACAACAGCTGCCTAGAATTTCAGTTGGCCCATCCACAGTTCCTGAGTGATCTTCTCTGGTGGGAGCCTCACAACACAGTAATAGTGTGCCACTACTGTGCCCTGTACTTGCTAATAGACATGCCATCCATACAAAAACTAAACAGACATATTATAGACCTAGCAAATATTTTCAGAGCATTTCAGCCAAACAAAAAAGAATATACCTTTTTATCACTTCATGGAACTTCCTCCAAAATTGAAAACATAGTTGTACACAAAGCAAGTCTCAACAGATACAAGAGAATTGAAATAACACCCTGTGTTCTATCTGACCACCATGAATGAGACCTGAACATCAACAGCAACATAAACAAAAGAAAGTTTGCAAATTAACTGAACCTGAACAACTCACTACTGAGTGAAAAATGGGTCAAGAAAGAAATTAAGCAAGAATCTAATGAAAATGAAAACACAACATATCCAAATACCAATATGGAACTAAGAAGCAAGGCCATAGTATGGCCTAAACACACACACACACACACACACACACACACACACACACACACACATACACATACACACACACATACACACACAAACACATACACACACACACACACACACACACACACACAAACACACACGGAGAGATCTCATCATATTAACAACTTGGTTGGTACACCTGAAAGCTCTAAAACAAAATGAAGAAATATTCTCAAAAGTAGATGTGTAAAAATAATCAAACTCAGGGCTGAAATCAATAAAATGGAAACAAACAGAAATTACAAAGAATCAATGAAAAAGTCAGTCTTTTGAGAAAAACTAGTAAAATTGATGCTGTCCTAACTAGGTTAGAGATGAAAAGAGGAGCATCAGAACAGACACCGAGGAAATTCAGATAACCATAAGGGTATACTTTACAAATCTCAACATCACTGAACTAGGGTACATAGAAATAAATAGATCATTTTTTGAAATATATAGCATACCAAAATTAAATCAGGATCAGATAACCATTTAAGTAGATTCATAACCTGTTGTGAAATAGAACCAGTAATTAGAGGACTCCCAACAGCAACAACACAACAAAAATAAATGCTCAGGCCAGAAGGTGGATTCAGATTCATCACAGAATTCTATCAGACTTTCCAAGAAGAATCAATGCCAACACATCTCAAGTTATTAAAGTTATTACACAAAGTAGAAACAGAGGGTATATTTCAATGCTTAAATTTTTTATGAGGCCACAATTACCCTGATACCTAGACTATACAAAACACAAATTAAGAAAGAAAATTACAGACCAATATCCTTATAAACATAGATGTAAAAATTCTGGATAAAGTGGTTGTACAGGTTTGCACTCCCACCAGCAATGGCAGAGTGTTCCCCTTTCTCCACCTCCTCGCCAGCATGTGCTGTCACTTGAATATTGCACAGTCAGGGGCTGGAAGCCCCCTTCATAGTACTCACATAATTCACATATTAAGGGGATTATAAGGACAGCAAAAGTAGCAAACAGAGCTATGCTCCATAACAGCATGAAGCCTTCAGGACATGCAGTTCTCAGGGTTATGCCTCACCGACACACACCCATCGTGGGTATGCTAACTGGTGGGCTGCATTCCATGAGTTCTAGGGCTGTTTTGCTGTTCCCCCTGCACAACCCTCAACAGAGTTATATGCTTTTTATTTATAGAAAAATGTCAAAAACAGGCCAGTCTATAAAGAAAAAGATTAATGAAGACGGGAAGCAACCTAATGGGCACAGTTGTCTTCGGGGGTCAGTGAAATATTTGGGGTTAGATAGTAGAGGTGGTCTCACAACTCTTTGATTTTACTAAATGTCACTGGATTTTTACACTTTTTGGATGCGTGATTTTATGCTCTGCTAATCTTACCACAATGGAAAATTAAAATTTAAAATGTCTTTAAAAATCTTTTTAATGACCAGTAACTTTAGAAATTATTTCCTAGCTGAAGAGATCATGAAAAGAACATTGCGGTTTGAGCAACTTTCACTCACTCCTCTTGGACTCTAGTCACCGGAATGTAAGGATTTGCTTTTCCTGAGTTGGCTGCATTTAAATCATGTCCAACATTTAACATTATGAATACCCCTGTGATGTATTCACATGGCTGATGATAGTTGTGAAAATAATCAAGTTTTAAATAAAAGGCTTAAAAAAGAAAAAAAATTTCAATAAAGTACTCAACAACAACAAAAAAATATCTACCACGATTAAGTAGGCTTTATCCCAGAGGTGTAAGGATGGATTAACACAAACAAATTGATGAGTACAATTTACAAATAAACCAACTGAAATGCTGGAAAGGTCTTTGATAAACTCCAACATCTCTTCATGATAAAAGCTCTGGAAAGACAAGGGAAACAAAGAATATGCCTCAACATAATAAAGGATTTACAGTAAGCCCATAGCTAACATCAACCCAAATGGAGAGAAACACTAAAACCAGGAACAACAGTATGGTGTCCACTCTATCCATAACTATTCAATATAGTCCTTGAAGTTTTAGGTAGACCAGTAAGACAACTGAAGGAGATCAAGGGCATACAGACAGGAAAGGAAGAAGTCAAGGTGTCTTTATTTGCATATGATAAGATTTTATGCTTAAAAGACCCTTAAAGCCTCCACCAGGAAACTTCTATAGCTGATCAACACATTCAGCAAGGTAATAGGATACAAAACAGACACATAAAATCAGTAGTCTTTCTATATACAAATAACAAACAGACCGAGGAAAAAATAAGGGAAAAAACACCATTTACAATAGCTTCAAATGAAAAGAAAATATTCTGGGATAGCTCTAACCAGGCGAGTGAAAGACTTGTATAATAAAAATGTTAAGATATCGGAGAAAGAAACTGAAGAAGACATCAGAAGGTAGAAAGATCTCCCATGCTCATTACTACAGTAAAAATGGTCATCCAACTAAAATCAACCTACAAATTCAACACTGTCCTCACCAAAATTTTAACACAATCTTTCACAGAAATTGAAAAGGCAGTTTTCAGTTTCATGTAGAAATGTGCACATGTGCATATGTACATGCGCGCGCACACACACACACACACTACACAAGAAAACATGATAAGTAAAACAATCCTGAATAATAATAATAATAATAACAACAACAACAACTGTGAGAGGTAGCACTCCCCCCCAATTTCGAGATGCACTATAGATCTACGCTAATAAAATTTATAAAAACATGGTATTGCCATAAAAACACATTGATCAGTGGAATAATATTGAAGAACAAGACATAAGTTCACACACCTATGGACACCTGATATTTGACAAAGAAACAGAACATACATGCTGGGAAAATAGTGTGTCTTTAACCAATGATGCTGGTCCAGCTGGATGACTGCATGTAGAAGAACTCAAATAGATCAGTTCTTACTTCAGCCTGTAACACTCAACTCCAAGCAGATCAAGCATCTTAACATAAAGTAAGTTACTTTGAGTCTAATAGAAGAGAAAGTGGGGAATAGTCTTGAACTCATTGGCACAGGAAGACATTCCAAACAGGATACTAATAGCACAAGCACCAGCACCATCACCTGAAACTGAAACGTGTCTGCATGGCAAAGGACACCATCATTCAGACAAAGCCGCAAGCCACAGAATGGGAAAAGATCTTTACCGATCACACATATGATAGAGGGCTAATATCTAAAGTATTTAATGAACTAAAAAACTGGACATCAAGAGAAACATAACCCAATTAAAATATTTGGTACAGATCTAAACAGATAACTCTCAAGACATGAAACACAAGCGGCTGAGAAACATTAAGAAATGTTCCACATCCTGAGATTTCATCTTATACTAGTCAGAACGGGTAAGACCAATAAAGCAATTATTAGTCATGCTCACTGGGATGTGGGGAAGGGGAATACTTATTTATTGCTGGTGGAAGTGCAAACTTGTGCAGCCTCTGTTGAAACCAGTGTGGCATTTCTGAGAAAAGATAGAAAGAGATCTACATCATGATCTACATCTGTACCACTGCATCACACTACAAAGATACTTGTTCATCTATTTGTTCATTGCTGCTTTACTCATAAGAGCCAGGAATTTGAAACAGCCTAGATGTTTTTCAACAAATGAATAGATAATGAAAATGTGATGCATCTGCACAGTGTAATATTAGATGCTAAAAAATAAAATTATAAACTTCACAGATAAATAGATGGAGCTAGAAAAAAATTATCCCGTGTAAGGTAAACCCAAACAAGCATTGTATGTTTTCTCTTGTATGTGGATATTAGCTTTTAAACCTTCGATGAGTGTGCTACAATCTGTATATCCGTGGAGGATAGACACAGAGTAAGGGACTAGGGAGAGGGAAGGATCTTCCAAGGAATATATAGAATATATAGTTATGGAGAGACAGGAGGGAAACTGGAGTGGGAGGATTAAATGGGAAGACAGCTGGAAAGAGAAATAAAAGGAAATATAGGAAGGAACACAACACTAAAGGTCACTTGAGGGGTTATATGGAAACCTACTACTACAGAACATGTGCATGTACCAATAACATTTAAATGGAGTCGGCCAGGCAGTGGTGGCGCATGCCTTTAATCCCAGCACTTGGGAGGCAGAGGCGGGAGGATCCCTGTGAGTTCAAGGCCAGTCTGGTCTACAAAGTGAGTCCAGGACAGCCAAGGCTACACAGAGAGACCCTGTCTCAAAAAACAAAAGAAAAGAAAACATTTAAATGGAGTCACCAGATAATGGAGGAGGCAACAGCTCAACTAGATATCTCTTGCCATAAGTGAAACTTCCTGTGTCAGGAATGTGTTACATCTAGTTGGGCTGTTGGCCAAATGGGGGTCTATTTAAATCCCCAAATAAGTCATACTATTGCCAAGGCTATTGCTTGCTGTTCATAGATGGATGGTAAGGCCCTATTCCTAAAGACAATGTTACATATCACCCTGAGTATGAGATGTTGAGCTGGTAAATAACTAGAACCTTCATCCCCAGTGACTAGTGCTCATGGTTCTGGAAGGTTCTCTGCATATTACCATAGGAGAAATGTAAACACCAGCTCAGGCACAAATGCTCTGAGCTATGATGGCCTGCCTGCAAGATATGCTGGCACAGTGGTGGCACAGGTACAAGACAGATGGGGTCTCAGTGCTTAGAGCAGAAAAAAGACATGCGCTCCATATATGATTAAGAAGCCATATCAAATTGGCATTTTCTTGTAAAGGAAAATTAGTTTTGTGATGGAGTCTTACTGGTATGTTAACAACACTTTAGGGTAGGCCCAGGCCCAGCAGTAGTTGGCCAACACAAAACAAACTCAATGGTAATTTTGTAGACTTGTCTCATATTGCTTGTGTGGGTATGTTTATTTTCTTATTGGTCTTTTGACTGTGTATTATTTTTGTATTTTTGTATGTGTTTGTTCTGTGTCAGTATTTATTATATATTTATTTATTCCTTCATTTTTTCTTATTTCTTAAAAAAAAAAAAACCTCTGGCTTGTTTGTTTTATAAAGAGAAAGAGAAAGAAAGGCAAGAAGTTGGGTGCCAGGGAAGGTATAGATCTGGAAGGAGTTCGGGGAGGAGAAATTGTGGTCATGGTCTAAAAGAAATATTTTTCAATAATAGAATGAAAGAGGATTATAAACAAAGTATATAATTAAGAAGTAGAAGTGTTAGGGAGCCATAAGGATGGATCAGCAGGTAAAGAAAGGTGCATGTCAATAAATGTAATGGCCTGAGTTTGATCTCAGGAACCGCAGGCTGGAAGGATAAACAGCCTCCTGCTGGTTTTCTCTGACCTTAGTATAGGTGCTATGCCACATGTGTGCCTCCAAAACACACACACGAACACACACACACACCCGCACACACACACATGCACACATGCAAACACACAGACACATACATACACATTCTATGCACACACATACACACACATATACAATGCATGTATACAGTGCACACACACACACACACACACTCATAAACAAACAAATAAATGTAATAAAAAAGAGAGAATGTTGGGTACATAACAATGATTCAATTACCACCAGCTGGAGTGTCTACAGGTTGACAACTAGGTGGGAAGAACAGCAAACCTCATGGTGATCCTGGGGATGTGGAGCCGAGGACCATGCACAATGCCTTGCTAGTCATGGCAGCTGCCTTGAATCCTAGGATGGTGATGGTGGGAGCAGAAAGGACGAGGACAATCTTAAAAGTATTTTTATGGACATGCTCTAGTATTTGGTGATGTAATATAACATATTAACAGCAACAACTCAAAGATGGCACTGGTGTGTTTGTAGCTGTCATGACTGTGGTGTGTCCTAGACATCATTATATAACTTGCAGGAATCCAACGATCTAGGATAAAGGATAAATGTTTCAAATTTTGTCTTTATTGAGAGGAAGGTATATGAAGTCATTTAGGCTCTTTATACAGAAGTCCGATGCTTGATCAATGTTGGTAATGAAATAGTCTTAGTACACAGCTGTACTACAAGGAGAATTATGCCTGAGAGGCAACTTTGAACTTTGAGGACATCTCTGCTTTTTATTGAGGGCACTGAAGTGGGAGAATAGGTCCTCTGGGAGGGAATTAAAAGAGAGAAAGGCATGCTGGTACTCACAACCAAGAGAAGAAACCATACAAGTGGGAAGAATTAAAATGGTCTCTAGTGAAACAAATATGCATAAATTAAAGCCAGAAAAGAAAGTGGAGTTAACAATAGCACAGGTTTGAGTAAATGGGGAACTTGGTAAAATGACTTGCTGTGCCAGATACATAAAATTCAACACCCTTTGCATATAGAGTAGTGGATTTTTACCTTGTGTTAGAATTTACTGGATTTTATCTTCATATTTTTTTCACTTCCTTGTTTTGTATCATAGGATCCAAGCTATTAGGAACCAAGAAACCTTCTAACATTATTATCACAAAATAATATGTCTTGAGTTAGTGGGTAGACACTTGCCACCAAGCCTGACAACATGAGCTCAGTCCCTGGATCAGTGTAGAGGAAGGGGAGAGCTGACTCGAGCTGTATGTTGCACATCACGCACTCACCACTGTGGCATATAGGTGCCCCCTCACTCCCTCACCAAAATACATAAATACATGTCTAAAAATTACATAAAATTACACACAGACAATGGTTTGAACAAGGAATCGTCAGTTACATGTGTGCATGGCTTACTACTTACTTGCATATCTTTCTTCTCTCACCAACAACTTTATGATGTTTCCTTCCAGTTAGTTGTCTTCCCTTGAAACCTCCATAAACTGACCCACAGAGCTGAGGCCACGACCTAGTGAACTCTTCAGGATTCTCCTTACCTCTGTACCAGGCACTGAGTCTTCGAATAAGCTAAAATCCATGCTTTGCAAAAAAAGAAGGAAATTAATTTGTATTTTATTTATGGGGAAGACATAATAATGACACCTTTTATATATAATTATATATTAATTATATATTAAGATCATATATATATATATATATATACATATATATATCTTAATATCTGGATTCTGTGAGAATAAATTTTCTTGAAGGAAAAGAACTTCTCACAAGACAATGATCAAAGACCTTGAGGCAGGAATGTCATCTGGGATTTTGTGAACGGCTTCAATGTTATTATAAGTGTCCTTAAAAGTGGAGGCAGAGTGACAGACTGGAGTATGTGATTGGACAGATGCCGCAATGCTGACCTGGAAGACTGAGAAAGATCCTTCAGGAAGCCTCTGCCTCTAGGAGCTGGCAAAGCCCGGAAGACATGCCTTTGCCTTGAGCCTGTGCTTCCAGAGGAGGAAGCACAGTTCTGTGCATGCCTGGGGTTTAGTTCAGACTTGAGTTTGATTTTACACTACTAAATTTATGGATTTATAGTAGTTTGTAAGGTTGCAAGTGGAGAAAAATGAAGAGGTTAAGAAGGCCCAAATTTTTTTCTTGGTGGAGAGATGAAGAGCAAGAGAAAGAGGGAGGGAGAGGGAGACAGAGGGCACAGAGAGAACCCCCAAACCACCAGTAAGGTGAACAGACTTGAGACATTAGAGCAGCAGCCTCCCCATGTAGTTAGTCTACAAAACTGTGAGAACTTTTCACAGAGCGCTAAGCTTTGGGACTAGTTTGTGATTTCATAATACATAAGATGGTAGATGAGTCCTGATTCTGCTCAGTGTGAGAAGAGGACTCTGCTGTGCAAGATTTCCTCTCCGGGGAAGGAGGTGCAGTGCTCCAAAGCTGTGTCTTCTAAACAGTTTGCTAAGGATGCTGTACCAGCATTATGGCCTCTGTCCCAGAGAAGCGTGAAGAAAAACATCTGAGGGCTGGATCCTAGAGCAACATTCACAGTTATGAAGTTTCCCTTTTACCAGACAGCTAACATTTCTCCTGCTTGAGATGATGTCTTAATTTACTAGATCTAAATTATTAGGGAGGGGCCAAGTAGAACAAGGGAAGTAAATATGTTCATCTGAGAAGGAAGAGGTTGAAGATGGAGGATTAGAGAGTTGCATCAAGTCCTAGACGCCAGCTTGACGGAGTCATATGAGCTCTGGTTGCAGCCAAGTATTCAAGAATTGGAAGTTCTGGCTCTCTAAGAGCACACTGCTCCATCACCAGCTGCCAGCCCCACAGGTGCACGGAATTTCCAGGAAGTTGTGGAAGGACAATACTTCAAGCCTCATCTGTGCAAAACCTCGAACCTGCCCACCGAAGTTAAAGATAGCAGCAGTACAAATTTGAAATTTTCCCATTTGAAAGCATGCAATGTTTATATACAGTTGAACTTAAATCTGGACTTCCAGGTCACATGCAAATGCCTTTTGCTCCAAGGATTTAACTTGAAATCTTGCTTCCAGGAATATTGGGCCACACACTTTCTAAGATTTCAACTTCTGAAAGGCAAGGAAGAATATCTAGAGAATTGGGCTGCTTGGCAGGGAGCATGCTGCTACACTGGCCACTACTGCCTTTTACCTTCTCCTAGGATGGAAAGTCCTGGAGTAGTGAACTTAGATTCTCTGCAGAGCTCATATTTACATTTAAAGCTCCCACTAGGCATTCCGATGCAGCTCCTCCTTTATTGATTTCAAGAACACACCTGTGAAATAAGAGTTACGCTCATAGGATACAACTGCTTACAAATACCTGTAAGATACCGGATGATGCTCCTGGCATTGGGGCACAAGCTTGGTGACAAACACTTAGATTTTCCTCAGACTATCCTGAACTGAAAACTGTGTCCCGCGAGCCTATGTGCTTCCAGGTCATCTGAGACAATGGACGGTATTTGATACAGCAGTGAAGATGGCAGGTTTCACACACTTGAAGTGTTCATCCTTAAGTTGATGGCTCAGAGACAGAACACACACACATACACACACACACACACACACACACACACACACACACACACACACCAGCAATGGTCAGTTTTACATACATAGCAAACAATAAAAAATAAATTAAAACATGCATGCTGGCTCATACCTTTATTTTGTAATGGAAGCTGGCTCCTTCTGTGTGTAGGATGAAGGAGATAGTCCTCTAAAGAGATAGCTGTGTTCTCTGAAGGGCTCCTGCTTTCTTCCTGAATGGATACGTGTAAAGAAAGTTTGATCTCACTGTCTACAGTTAATGTTGGCTTGTTTAATCTGACTTCATTTCATACCCTGGTATCCCATGTCCTTGGGACCTGTAACCCACTTTTTACTTGAGTATCATGAAGAAACCCTCTGGTCCAACTTCTATAGCTGGCAGTAGTAGCAGATTTTATCTCTAAAGCCAGAACCATCTTGACTGAGGGATGGGTAGAGGACCATCCTCTCCCATGTGATCTGACAAAGAGAAAGGCTGGCTGTCTCTAAGTAGTCTTGGTCATTGTTATAGCCAGAGTTACTACCTGCGTAGTCTGTACAAGATCATGGGTTTCTTGGGATATTGCTCTTCAGCTCTAAAGTCCTCTAGGTAGCTTTTTGGTGACTGTAAAATTTATTATCCAAATAAAGACATTTTTAAGATTGAAAGGCAATATAGATTGATAAGGAAGGAAGGAAGGAGGAAAGGAGGGAGGGAGGGAGGGAGGGAGGGAAAGAAGGACATATCTTAAGTACATAGTTTTTTGACATTGTAGGCAACAAATATTTCTTCAAACAACCTAGGTACAGTAGTATTGAAAGTATAGGAGGCAAAGTAACTTTTGCAGCATTTAAGATGTTAAAAAAGTCCCCACTGGATTCTGCCAAGGGTAGAAAATATCTGCTCTAAAGTTTGAGAGATGGGTTCTGCCTTCCAGGAAGCTTCCGTCTCCCTGGAAGGGAGTGCCATTGTAGTTGGCCAAGGGTCTAGGCCTCCCCAGTGGATGTAAGACTGAAGTGTCGTGGCTGGTTACATAGGGATGAAGGTTTGAACCCAAGTCACTGCACAGCACATAGTCTTGTTTCTAGGATGACACTTGACTTTCTCTTTCTTGTAACCACAATGGAGACACAACGTTATCAAATGGTGACAGCACAGAGCGATGTGGAATAGAGGATGACAGAGAATGGTGCCAGGAGACGGCACTGAGGGGAAGAGATACCAGGTATCAGAAAGCTCCTGTCTGTCAGTACAGCTGAGTGAGTGGACTGCTGCTTCCTGTTTCTCAGGAAAGTACTCTCCCAAACCCCAGAATGCGCCTAGATCTCACACTTACAGTCTTCATTCCCTTTAATGTACTTGCAAGAATACATTTCCTGAAAACCTTAAGATCACCACTAAAACAAAGGTGAAAGTCAGAAGAGGAAGAAAAGGCCAGTGGCTAGAGCAGCGTGGTTGCAGAGACCTAGGCCCTCGGGGACGCGGAAGGCAGGTGAGCAGGAAGGCATGGATTCTCAACTGCTTTTTATGGTGGTCTGTGTCTTGTCTGTGGGACTATATGAGCTTCGCAAAACTCTTCAATCAGCATTTTGCAGCAGCCTTATGCATCTAAATATAGATTTGTGCAATCATTGTAGAACAAAACAGTCTCCTGTGTGCATTTATCACAATGTATGCAGCCAGTCCACTGGAGATGGGCACACAGTTATTTCCAGTTCTTATTATCAGAACCCACTGTAATAAATATTACACATTTTAAATAAATATCTGTGCTAACTTTGCTAAGTTTACCTGTTTTAGGATATACATTTTGAGTTGGTTTTGCTGAGTCTGAAGGTATCTGTTACAAGTCTGTTTTTCATAAAGCCTGTTTAACTCTATAAACACAGAAAATTTAGGGTGTTTATCACTCAACTCTACCATAGAAATGTTTGCTCTTGTCAGCTCTTATCAGAGATGATAGCCCTTGTTTTGTGTCTCTGTTTACACACTTATTTAAAAAAGTTAGATCATTATTGTTTTAATTTTATTGTTTACAGCTGATGAGAGTAAGATCTTTGATGTTCTGCATCCTTTTCATTTTTGCTTTAATTGGGAGTATTTAGGTAATTTTGTAACCTATAGTTAAAATGTTATTCTTCCCTCTCATAAATTGTATTTATCTCTCTCCAGATTTTTTTGTTGTGTACTTGACATGCTAGGGTTCTAAGTTAATAGATAGGAAAAGGAGCTGTTACATTTCCTTTAATTTTTGAGCTTTGGTGATGTATGTTTATAGTAGTTTAGATAATATGCAAGTTACAGTCTGGAAAGATGAATGTATGGCCATATATACATACATACATACATACATACATACATACATACATTCATACATGTATGGCCATATGTTTGTGTGTGTGTGTGTGTGTGTGTGTGTGTGTGTGTGTGGAGGGGAGAGAGAGAGAGGAGAGAGAAAGAGAGAGAGGGAGAGGAGAGGAGAGGAGAGGAGAGGAGAGGAGAGAGAGAGAGAGAGAGAGAGAGAGAGAGAGAGAGAGAGAGAGAGAGAGAGTACCAGAAGTATGTTTAGATAAAGCCTGAGATAACAAAGCTTCCTGAATTATAGATACTACTGAAGGTACCTTTCTTTGATTGGTAGGGAGAAATGGGGAAATGAAAAGAAAGAAATGAACATCAAGTTAAAAAAATGCTTTAGTTTCAGTTTGGAGTTAGAATGGAGAATGAAAAGTGCGTAGAGGCTCGGAACTCTCTGAGTTTGCAATGAGTGTGAGTAGATGAAACAGTAAAATTGCTTCTAGATGCAGAAGACTTCTTGACTTCAGGAGATCCTGCTTCATGAAGCAGTGCTTGGTAACAGTGGTTACTTGAAGAAGCTGTGGTGGAAAGAAAAGCTCAACTGCTAGGAAGAGTCGGGTCCCAGAAAGAGTGGTGCTCCCTGCGCTGGCCGGTGTCTAGGGAGCTCTAACACCACCATCTCTCTGCAGTAAGAATACAGCCAAAGAGCATTGCTTGCACCAAGGTAAGTAATTGTTTTACAGAAAGAAAACTGGACCCTGGAGTTTATGTAGAACTATAAATTTATGTCTGTACGTGTGACATGAAATTAGAGCCAATACTTTCTAGGAGGGAGCTAAAGTGTTTAGTGGAAGCAGAGGTAAGAGAAAGTGCTGGAAGAGTGAGAAGTGAGGGAACATAGTGAAAATGGAAAGCATACTTGTATAAAAAAAAGTTCTATGAAGCCCAGCACTACAATTATATATATGCCAGTAAAACATTGGGTGTGGCTGAGCTGACTCTTCACACAATTAGAGTGTGGCACAAGTATATAATGCAGTGCAGGAGAAATATAGGAAATTGCTGTCATTACTTGACTGTCACGTAAGCTTGTGATTTAAGTGATGGTTATAGTTTTGGTAAATGGTGTCATTTAAATACTCTTCTGTATCTTCACAGAAATTTTTTTTAGCCATAATGCAATTCCTAAGATAAGAAAATTGACTTGACTATAAGTATCTGAGCTATCACACTTAGTCTTCCATGTCTTGAGAAAGGTTGAATGAGGTGAACGTAACAAGTGTCTGCCATTCAAAGACTTTTCTAGAGTAAAAAGGTTGGCAAACTTTTCCTGTGGAAGGCTATAGCACAAAAAATATCCACAGGCAAAAATTCAACAGACAAGAAGGGCTGTGATCCAGCTAGCATTTATAGGAATCAAACAGAGGGCTGGATTCAGCTTCTGGCCACAGGGTATCATTTTGTTCCAGAAAATTGCCTCTGAATGCAAACTAAGAATTCTGACTTGAGTGGAACATAAGTTGCTGAGATTCTCAGGGAGCCATGGTGTAGAGGAGACTACAACCTCCCCAGTCCATAAAGATTCCATAGAGATGACTCACAAGGGCTTGAGTAGGAAGCACAACTATGGTGTTTTGGCAGAATCTACTTAGAGTTCTAAGCACCCCCCAAAAGCTATTATGGTGTCCCAGCACACAGCCATCCTCTGCATTTGAGAACAAGAACTGAAACAGAGATCTGATACCTGTGATCTTCCCAATAGCGGCCACCAGTTTTCAGACAAGCAATGCCCTCTTCTCGGCCTTTCTCTGTTCTCCTAAGGTTTGGATGAGAGAAGATGGGCATCACAGGGTATGCCAACATGAATCTGCGAGGAAAAGGTGCCATGAGAATAGTCAAGTCATGTGAGAATCCTCCCAGTGTTCAGAAGCAGCAGAAACACCTAGGAATCAGAATGTATCACAGATTCTAGAAGGAATGCAATCAAAGGAATGGAGAAGGGCCTGTCTGTGTGGCTAGAGCAAGTGTGTCTAAAGATGCTCACCAGAGCCACCTGAGAAAGCTCTGCAGACAGACCCCTGCACATGGGCATTGCTGTGATGTTTTAAACAGTGGGAAAAAGAATCCAGAATGTGTTGATTAATGGCTTTCTTGAGGACAAAGCTCCTCGGCACAGACAACTCTATTAGAAAAAAGCCAAACCTCTCCATAAATCACGTGAAAAAAAAATGACTGTCGTCATCACATAAATAGCTCAGTTGCAACCTCCATCTGTTTTTGGTTAGATGTTGATAGATAAGGCTTGTCCCCAGCAAAGTGGCCAAACTTCTATCTTCAATTGCAACTCCACCCATAGCATTCCAAATGCATGTGTGACCTTTAGGTGCTTTGATTTCTGAATGTGAGTGCACCTGAGCTCTATTCTCTGATGAACTGGCATTGGATGACTTGGGAATGAGCCACACATTATTATTGATACATTAATATCATGGTTACTCTCACAAACCTAGTCTCTTACTCCTAGAGAGAGGAAATTTCTTTCGATTCTGTAAGTCACTCAGAGAGGAGGAAATCACATCACACCCAATTTCATTTAGGTCTGTAGTAATACATGGTCACACTATCTGTTTGTTTTTCTATATTTTACCACATTACAGAATCCTGAGCCCCTTCTTTTCCTGAGCATGCATGTGCACATGCACACACACACACACACACACACACACACACAAACACACACACACACACACACACACACGTGAACACACATTCATTTAGCAAGCATTTGAGTTTTAATCTTTCAGATGCTTTATTGACAACCTGGACTATCTTTTATATTATTCATCTCTAACTCTTATCACAAACTTGTGATGCAGAATTGCAATGTTGTAGGAAGCATAATGTATACTTATAAAACAGGTTAGTTGGAGAATCAAATAATAATAAATGATCAACAGCAAACTGTGCTGGCTTCTGCAGTTGGAAGTACAGAGATGTACTTGTAATCTTTATCAATATAGCAGTATTTGTTTTATTGCAGTGAAATTTGTATTACATAAAACTAACAATTTTTAAGTGTCTGCTTAAGTTGTGTCTGGTAGATTCATAGGGCTCTATACTAACTGCTTCATTTTTTGGAGATTTTATTTATTTTTATTTTATAAGTCTGAGTATTTAAATCTGTGTTTGTGCACCATGTATACAAGGCCTCCAGAGTCTAGAAAATGCTGTCAGATCACTTGGGACTAGAGTTACAAATGGTTGTAGGCTTCCATATTGGTGCTGGGAATTGAACCTTGGTCCTCCGGAAGAACAACCATTGCTCTTAGTCACTGATCTATTTCTCCACCTCAATTGCCACTTCTTATCCACCTCCAAAACATCTTTATCATCCCGGAAGAAAACTCTACTAGTTAAGCAGTCACTCCCCATCCCATTACTCTACCAGCCTTTGCAAACACGAGTGTGTTTTGTGGGTTTTACAGATTTGCCCATTCGGTGGGCCATTTGTGCCTGTTTTATTTATTCTCTATATCCATTTATATCATGGCATGAATCAATGTTTATGTCTTAATGTGGCAGAATCATATCTTCTGCTATGGTTATACTGAATTGTTTACCCCATGAATGTGATGGATATTCACGTTATTTTCACCGTATAGTTCTCGCGAACAATGCTGCTATGAACAGTGATGTGTGAATGACTAGCATCTGTTTTAGTACCATGGGGTACCCTTCTAGGAGTGAAATTGTTACAACCTGTGATCCTATTTGAGGAACTGAAAACTATTTTCCACAGAAGCTTCAACCTTTAATATCTCTGTTAGTGATCCGCAAAAGTTTCAATTTATTCACAGCATGTGTGCATCATCTCTTTTTATGATAGCCACTTAACAGTCTATAAACTGATTTTTCAATGTGTTTTTTATCTGCATTTACCTCATAAATAATGATATTGAACACCTTTTAATGTGTTTGTTGGCCGTTTATGGCTCTTCTTTGAAAAAAAATGCCTCTTGAAGTACTTTGCCAATCTTTAAGCTGAGTAATATATTTAGTAACTTGCCAGTCACATATTTGATTCACAAGTGTTTCTTCCATTATATTGGCTGGTTTTTCATTTTCTTGACATCGATTTTGATACACACTTATGAATATTAATGAGTCCAAATTTACTCATACTTTCGGTATCATATCTAATAATCCACAGTCAACTTCAAGCTCATGTAGCACTTATATTTAGGTCAATTAATTTAACATAATTCTTGTGTGATGAGAAGTACGAATTTAACTTCATGTAGCTATCCAATTGTTCCATCATCACTTTTTCAACACTGTAATGTCTCCCACTGATTTGTATTGATTCATTTATGAACATCAGTTGACTATAGATGTATTGTTTTAGTTGTTTCAAAGTTCTCAATGTTAATTTTTTCTTTTTTGTTAAATATTTTTTACATATACATTTACATTATTACACATACATACAGTAAACTACCTACAGCAAGAAGAACCACAAAACAATCAAGAGTTATATAAATGTTACATTCCTAGTGTTTTGGCTATTTGCATTAGGCAGCCTTGAAAAAAACATCTTTCCTATCTTGGTGTGTCTAAAATTCTGAATGTAAATCAATACCTATGATATCTTATCATTATCAATTTAAAACTTCTATCTAGACCTAAAAGCATCTTAACCCCTAAACAACTAAGCTTAATTGTAAAACTAAACTCTTTGGTTTTCAAACCCATCAGAGACTTGAGAAGGAATAAAATTAATTACCTGACTGAATACTGCCTAAAAATAGGCAAGCTTGGCTGTAGGCAGTGTCAACGGCCAAACTCTGCCAAGAAATGGTAAGCAAGTCCTCAATAGTTCCTGGCTCACAAATATGTCTTTCAGATATATTGGGCAGAAGGTTGACGATGATGATCCAAGGTTATAGTGAGTATTGGGCGACTGTTCAGGCAGCAAACTGTCTCTCTCGTCTTCTCATTTTGGAAGCTGCTAAACTGCACTTCCTGTATACTCAGTTCTCAATTTTTATAACAAAATAAAATATAATAGGATACAAAAGAGTCTGAGATTCACTTGTTTATATACTCAGGACTCTCATGAAAATGTTAAACTGAAAAAGATAACATATACACCGAGGACTTGGTATAGACCCATATTGGTCCTGTGCTTAATGCTTCAGTCTCTGTGAGTTCATTTGAGCTTTGTTCAGTTAGAAGGCTTTGTTCTCTTGGTGTCCTTTGTTCCCTTTAGTTCTTGCACTCTTTCTGTCTCCTCTTCCACAGGGTTCCCTTAGCTCTGAGGGGAGAGATTTCAAGAAGACATCCCATTTAGATAAGTGTTTCAAGGTCTCTTGTCTCTCATCCTTCTACTCTCTGTCTTTCTCTCTCTCTCTCTCTCTCTCTCTCTCTCTCTCTCTCTCTCTCTCTCTCTCTGTGATCTGCAGAAGGAAGTTTCTCTGAATAAGGCACTGGTCTATGAGTATAGCAGAATATGATTAGGAATCATTTTATTGTTACTTTAAAAATGATAGTATTTGGTTTTACCATAGGTCTCTGGGATATCTGGTCTCTGGTTCTTGGTCATTAAAGCAGTGCTGGGTATTGGTTCAGTCTCATCAAGTAGGTCGTAAGTCAAATCAGACATTGATTGGTTACTACACCAAGCTATGAAACAATCGTTATCCTAGCACACTTTGCATGCACGGCAGATTGTAGTGCAAAGGCTTTGGGACTGATTTGGTGTTTGTGTTTCTTTACTTTTCTTAGTCTGCAGAGAACCTTTCCATACCAAAGACACTAGGAGTATGGGTGTGGATGTTCTTTGTAGGCACCAGCTCAACAACTTCAAGTTCAAGGTTGTTCGGGCGTGTTCATCAGCAATGGGGCTTTTGTTGTTTGTGCAGAGAGATTTATTATCTTGGCAGCTGACTGAGTTGTTTAGGAAACTCCATTGCACTCCTTTGGCCATTAACTCGATTGGATATAACTCAGTCCGAGTACTGGAAGTTTCAATTGGTGACAAGACATGGCCAATTGGGACTCCATATCCCTCATTATTTTGAGACTTCATTAGGATTGCCTTCATATGAAGTTTCTAGTGCACTAGATGTCCATATATCCTTCAAATGCTCATTTTTGGATTATCACTTGTATGCCATTTGTTTGTGTATTATCCCAATATCAAGGTTTTGACTAACTTTGTGCTAAGTTTTAAAATGGGATGCAGGAATTTTCTTTTCAAGTAAGTGTTGGCTATTCAGGGCTCCTCACAATGCTGTGTGAATTTCAGAATCAGATTTTCCATTTTTTAAAGTAAAAAGCCACTTAAAATTTACCAAGGGTTACTTGGGCTATGGATTTAATTGAGAAATGTTCTCTTTGTAACATTATTAAAACTCCTATTTTTTGAACATTGATATACTATAGATACATTTCTTAAACATGCCTTTTCATTTTTAGTCCTTTTTAAAACTAGCAATATTTTTCATTTTCAATATAAAGTATTGATTTATATAATTGGTTAAATTTATCAGATGTGTCTTACTTTCTGGATTATAAATGTAATTGTTTTTAATTTTTTCTTTTAAAATGATTTATAGTTAATATGTAGAGATACACCATATTTTCATATGTTAATTTGCTATCATGCAATATTTCTTGGTTATCTAGATAGTTTTGGGTAGACGTGTCATCTGCTAACAGACAAAATCATGTCATCATTCTTCAGGGGCCAGGATTACTTTTTTCTTGGTGATGTGGGTATCTTTTATTTCCTCTTTCTTATTTTCTCTGAGTGAAGCCTGGAGAGCAATATGAAAAGCAGTAGTGAAAGCCAACATCTTTGTCTTGCTCCTAACCATAGAGGGACTTCCCCCACCGAGTACGGTGCTAGATGTGGGTGTCTCCTAAGCATCTTTCACTAGTGGCAGTTTAAATTCTCAGATCAGGAGTTTCCTTATCTGTACTTCACGTTTTTCCCCTGATTGATTCATTCCTTGGCCCTTTCCGATATCTCTAGATGAGCTTCAGCTCCTTCAATGTCCCAGCTTTAACCAGAAACCTCCATAGTGGGCAGCCCTCTTCCTTGGACCCTTTAACGCTTATCACAGGAATGGACCCTTCTGTTTAATCTTTAGGTATATTTTCCTGACTGGATGGAGCCTAGATCACATGGAGTTAAGGTTGCCTGTTACTGCCGTGTATCTGAGATAACAGGGCATGTCTTGGCAGCCAGCTAATTTACCTCATCTTCAGGAAAATAATCCGGATCCAAGCCAGCATTTTATCTTGTTTAGATGATAGTGAAGACGTTATAAAAGTTGAATGTCTGTGTTTGTTTATTCACAGTCTTATCTCTACAACACAGCCAGAAAAAAAGTGCGCCACTTTAGACATACATGGGCAGAAGTCACAGGGACTTATAAGAAGATGTATGCTCTGATGTCACAGTTGGCGGATTCAGTGGTTCAGTGATTCTTGATGCAAGTTTGTTCCCATATTCTGACAATTTTCCTCAGACTGATCTTCAAGATAATTACCTAGGGTAGTGTAGTAACCACACGGCATTCTTCCTTGCTCACGTTAAGTGAGGTAGAGGAGGAAAGGGAAGGCCTTTCTTCTCCTGTAGAATATAAATAATCTTGTGCCCTCTAACTGGGCCATCTCAGGCTTTAGATTTCTTTTTCAAACCCTCAGATCAACCAAGTAGAATAGTTTAGATTCATCATGTTGTGGTTTAGAGAAAGGAGTGGACACTCAAAAAAATCCAGTTTCCCAAAGAATCATAAAAAGAGAAGTGGGTGACAGTTAGTTAGAGCAGCCATCCAAAGTCTACAAGAGCAAACATAACCTTACTCAACTCTCTATAAAGTGTCACCTCCCATCATTTCCTTTATTATCCATAGCTACAACAACACTGAAAATCATCAGCTGCTGGCGTGGTGCACCTGCTTTCGTGTCTGCCTGAATTGCTTATTCCTGCTCCTGGCCTTAGTGCTCACCTGGCTGGTGCTCCTGGCCTCAATGCTCACCTAGCTGGTGCTGCTCCTGGCCTCAGTGCTCACCTAGCTGGTGCTCCTGGCCACATTCCTGCTCCTGGCCTCAGTGCTCACCTAGCTGGTGCTCCTGGTTCTACAGGTTTCATCTCACAGGTGGGCAGATCTTTTCTCAGGCATCCTCCCCACAGGAGGCTTCTGCTGGGCTGCCAGTCCTGGATATGTGATGTTCTGAACACCCCCATGAACTTCTTTCTTTTTAGTATTGAAGGCATTTTGCAAATAAATATTTATTTGTATGTTTGCTCAGTGTATTTCTACCTGGACCAGGGATACCTTAGAGTATAAATACTGCTTTATTATAATCACATACACTTCCTGGTCACACATCTATTTCTTGAACATGCCCCATGTGGATACATCTTTATTTCTTCCCATTTATATGAAATATTCTCCAAATCTATTAGAATGAACTGCTTGCTCTCTTTATTGTCACAAACTCAAATAGAATATTTCACATTGTTGAAATAAATGGTGAAAGGCAACTTTGCCTTTTCAACTATATATGTAATTCAATATAAAATATTATCAGTGTGTATCAACTACTAAACATGAGTGTCTAATGGGGAGATGTTTTCAGAGAACATGAAGTTCACATGGAGAATGAGAACCGACCTCGTTTGTAATGTTCACATTGTGTCCTGGCTCTGCTAATGGGGCCAAGTGTAATACAATTCTTTTTTTATAAAGGTATGATGTTATCATGTTGAAATGCTCCTCACAAAGTTTTAAGAGTTCGAATTACTACTTTATTTTAATTGTATTAGTTATTCATATTATAGTACGTGTGTGTGTGTGTGTGTGTGTGTGTGTGTGTGTGTGTGTGTGTGTGATGTGTGTAGATTCATGTGCCATGGTACACCTGTGTTGGTCCAAGCATAACCCTGGGGAGTTAGTTCTACCCTCGCACCTTTATGCAGGTTCTGGGGAATCTAACTGAAGTCATCAGGCTTGTGTAGTTAGCACCTTTGTTGGATAGCTCATCTTGCCATAACCCTGAATTGCTGTTTTTATAAGATAAGAAACAGAAATCAATTCCATTTTAATAGTGTACCATAGTTATATAAGGTGTAGCCTCCAAAATGATTTGGCTGGGATAGCTAATATCTCAGTACTTCATACCTATTTTAAAATAAAGGGTGGAAAAATCATCATATGTAATGGTTTGTATGTGTCCTGGGCGGCCATTCTTTTGTAGCTGGAGGGCCAATCCTTTTTACGTTTATACTTAAATCTAGCCAGAAGGTGCAGCTGGAAGGCCACACCCGAGTGGCTGTCTGCTCTGCAGCCTCCTCCCGTCAACTCCAGTCTCCATCCCCATTTTATTCTCTCAGTAGGAGTTCCTGGACCTGACTATACCAAAAGAGCTTGACTCTCCTGCTTTGCTTCACTTCTCCTCAGATATTTACCACCCTCAACTCTCTATATCTAGTACAACTTTAGCCTTGCACCAGTCTCCTCCTAATAAAAGGGTACATACAGGATTTTATTTTTAAGATGCATTTTTGTATATTTTTGTTGCACAGAGCTGAGTCAGGCACAGAGGACACACTCAATAAACATTTTTTTTCAAATGAAAGAATTTTTCTTGAAAATTAGTTCTTGAAAGTAAACCGATTGTCTGACAGAGAAATAACTGCAGTTTATCCATTCCTGTATGAGAGCAAAGCTGCCTTTGAAGCTGAAACTTCTTTCCTGTGCTTATACTTCAGAGAAAAAGATGCAGCTGATAACATCTGAGAGGAAGGAAGCTGTGCTTCATGCTGAGTTGTGAATATAACATCACTCTTTTTTTTTTTTTTTTAAATACAGACCAGCCTCCTGAATTGCTTCCAGAGATGGCTTATCTTACTTTGATTTTGGCTATTCTGCATGTGCACAAAGGTAAAGAGAACCCTATGTCTTCATCTGTAAGTTTTGCTTTGTTTTTGGTGTTTGAGTGTAACATGTACGGGATCTCTTCGGTAATTTCTTACGTGTTCATAAATACTAAAATTACAAAAGCCTATTTTGTAGTTGAAACTGTCAGTCTTCACCATGAACTTACCATACTACTTGTTAAGTCTTATAAAATTTACATGTTTGTTTTTGTTACTGGATCTGACTCAATTCATGTTATGTATATTTCAGCACTGTGTGAAGAGACATTTTGGGACACAACTGTTTGGCTTTCTGAGACTATGACTCTGGAATGTGTGTATCCATTGATGGATAACTTAACCCAGGTGGAGTGGACCAAGATCAGTGGCAAAGAAGCTGTGACCATAGCTGTTTACAACCCTAACCATAGTATGTATATAGAGACTAGCTACCTCGGCAGAGTGCGCTTTCCAAACTCAACGGAGGGGTTCCACAACATGAGTCTTTCCTTTTACGATGCCTCTGAAGCAGACGTTGGCACCTACTCCTGCTTGTTTCATTCTTTCCCAGGTGGACGCTGGGAAAAGAAGATAAAGGTGGTGAGGTCAGGTAAGGAAAAACTTATTTTCCTTTTGTCTACATACAATGTTTAATTATGAGAAACCCAACTAATGTTTGGAGAAAGTAGTCGAAAAGAAAGAAGTGGAAAAAAAGAAAAGAAAGAAGGAGGAATATAGAAATGTACAGGGAAGATAGAACAGAAAGTAGATTAGTGAATCTACTCCTCAACTTACTGCCTCAATTGTCACTCACAAGATAGTTTAATTCTCCGATATAGAATTTTGTATATAGACACAAAACAAGTTCTAGATACAGTGGTATAGAATTCAAATGTTAGATTTTTCTTCACACACACACACACACACACACACACACACACACACACACACACACACATTTTCTACTCTAATATGAGTTATGGTACACATATAACTCAATTATAATACAAGGTTTACTTCCAATGCTTTGAAAGTGCTTTCAAGCTGCTTAGGAGAAATAAGTTATATAAATTAAGTGTTAGTAGATTAAATCATGGTCATGTCGATTGCTAGTCTACTTTTATCACAAGAATGTATATCTTAGGTACAGCAGATAGATATAACTCTATTGAAAGACAAGGTCTTCAAAAACCCCAGAGGCATGCAGAATATGGCATTTAAAATGTTTTTTATTACTTTAAAGATTCATTAACAATGAGACAGGTTAACTCCTGGCAACCCCCAGTCTACCTCAAAGAAGATGATGAGCATCATAGAACCTCCTTATGGAGATGGCTTCAAATGTAGCAAATGAGCCATGGGGCAAAAGGTCCTCATTTCTACCACAGACAGAATTCTGCCTAAAAAAAGGGACAAGTTGGATTCAGACAGAGTCAATGGTCAAACTCTGCCAAGACAGGGTAAGCAAGTCCTCAATAGTTCCTGCCTCACAAATATGTCTGTCAGATATATTGGGCCAGAAGGCTGAAGATGATGCTCCAACATTATAGAGAGTTTTGGGTGACTATTCAGGTAGCAAACTGTCTCTGTCATCTTTTCATTTGGAAAGCTACTAACCTGCACTCCCGGCATACTCAGGTAATCAAGTTTACTCCTTCTCAAGTCTCTGAGGGAGTTGAAGACCAGGTAGCTTAGTTTTACAGTGAAGCTTAGTTGTTCAGGGGTTAAGATGTTTTTAAGTCTAGGTAGGTGTTCTAAATTGATAATGACAATATGTGATAGAGATTGATTTACATTCAGAAATTTAGATGCACCAAGATAGGAAAGGTGTCTTCTTCAAGGCTGTCAAATAAATAGCCAAAACACTAAGAATGTAACATCTATATAATTTCTGATTGTGCCATGGTTCTTCTTGCCATAAGTAATCTATTGTATATATGTGTAATAATATAAATGTATATGTACAAAATAAAATAATTTTAAAAATTAAAAAAAAGAAACTCAACTAAAAGTTTAAAACACTACTCTGTTCATTTTTCAATTCCATTTCAAAATTCTTTGATGTTATTTTTCCTTGAAGAGTAATGTTGTAAACCAATCCCACTTTTCTTAATTGCTGCCATTTCTGAGTGGAAGTGTCTTACGGGTTTCAGTGATGTAGGAGGAAATGCAGATTTACATAGCCTTTATGATGACATGAGGCTAGATCCACACAAGTTGTCAATATGTAGTTTCAGAGCCAGTCTCTTCTGTCAAAACTTATCTCAGCAGTGATCGATACCATGTCCTTTTGCTGAACATTTTATCACTAGTTTAGATCTGCATATGTAGGAATCTCTTCTGCATAACTTAATCTGAATTTATTAGCAAATTGTGAATAAAGTTTAGACAGAGTTCATCTTCAGTCCATCTACTTCCTTCGAAAATTATATATATGTTGTGTTGGCAAGAGAAAAATGGTTTATGTTAAGTGCACCACTGTATCCTTCAGTTCTTCTCATATGGCCCTATGGACTAGGAATATTTCATAAAAATACGGGTTTTACAGCTATTGTTTTCTGTAAAGCATTGTGTTGCTGGCTTACTCCCATTTACTGAAGTAATGTAACAACACATAAAATTATGAAAAATAATTTTCTTGTTGAATTGTTTGGAAAAAATAAACATAAAGAGCTTGGCCCAATGAATGTTGGAGAATTGGATAGCATGTTATCAGCATTGAATTTTTAGATGTCAGTAAAAAGGAAAGGGTTTGGAATTATAGTTTCTTGTCCCTTGGCCCTCAAGTCATGTCCCATGAACACATAAAGGAGAGCATTCTGTGCCATCTAATGCAGAGCCTTCTTTTAAAGGGATACATATTCTGAAAGAACAATGACCACGGTACAAGAGGAATATGAAATAATTAGGATGAAATGAGACTTTGCACGTGCAGGTTTTCCTTTCTATTGGGAATAGCTAAACTTGATAAATTTTGTTATGTTGTGTTGTTAGCTAAATATCTATGAACACTTATTTGTTAAACAATTTTTCACTAGTAATTTCGCTTAAGAACTGGCTTTTTTATCATGCACAGACGCCTGTTAGTGCTTTCTGCTGGCTTTAAGTGTGAAGCTGATTTTGACCCCATATTTTCAGAAAAGCATAGAAGTGATATGTGCATTGAAATAGGGCAACATATTTCACATGTGGCCCAAGCCTTCATGGCTGGAAGAAAAGAGTGTCAGGTTTTGGCTTATGGTGTCAGGTGTCATTTGTAGCTTTTCATCACAAATCTCATATTTTGATTTGTGTCATAGAAGAGAAGATATATGCTATATTCAGAGAAGTCATCTCTGAATGCTTACGTGGAGCTAAACTGTCAAGCATTGTTGCACCAGAGGAGGATTTTAGCATTAATTTCGGAAGAGTTAGGGGAGTTTCCTTCATTATGCCTCTCAGATTTGCTGCCCCCTTTAATTTCCTAGGCCAATAAAGGAGAGCCTCTTGTGACTTTGAAAACTGAATGGTGAGACTATTGATTTCCAGAGGAAGGGCTTCTGAGTGCTTCATCCTCATACAGAGAGACCATGGTGGAATCCTGAAACATGTTTTGTTGATTTAAGAAATAATGATTTTTTGCCTTTGAAGAACATATTAATATAATTGCTTAGATCATATGATCTATAAGGTAAGATTTAAAATACAACAAATATGTTTAATTTTACCATTATCATTAAAAAATCTACCACTCCAAAGATTTTGAGATTTGGAATGGCAGATTTTTTAAAAGAATAATGGTGAAATTAAACATATTTTTTACATTTAAATTTTATTTTTATGCTTTATTCAGAACTTAATAAGATATATAATTACTTTATTTTATATAATATAAAATGGAGTTAATCTATTTAATACTAAAAATCAATGTTAAAATGCAGAAGTCCTAATGTGCATAATAAATTGTCATATTATAATATAAACTAGGAGTTGATCTGTTTAATATTAAAAGAAAAACAAACTTAAAAATCTGAAATCCTAATGTGCCTAACATTGTCAGAATTTGGAAGGAAGTTGTAACACCACAGGCTTGTCATGCACACTGACTTCTGTTCCTCACCAGTGTCTCTCTATGGCTGAGGAATTTTCCTTGGAAGGATTTCCTATGAATACTTGGACATGAGCATTATCGCCACAATATCCCCATATGGGAATGCTGTGTCTAGTGAAGTCTTCTGGCCTTGCCAAGCTCTATATACGTCCCATGGGGTAACACCATAGTTGGAAGTTAAGTAATATCTGGGGAGACATGAGCCTCTCGGCCTTACAAGGATGAGGCCTGACCATGTCACATGTAGCTGTAGAGCTCCTCTGTGTTTTATTTCTTCTTTCTTCCCTTAGCCTTTCAATAGAGAATTGAGCTAGTTAGAGATCTTATTCTGCATGAATGATATTATTAGTGGAAAGGACTTTAAAAATGTTTGTTATCTTTAAAACATGGATTCTTAATTATTAATAAAATTAAATAGGTAAACTGGCTGTATTATTTTTCCAATTCATGGTAAAATATACTGGGGTGACTTAGGTGATAACATTTTAAAGCAGTTTTTTGATAGCAGAGTCTGTGGTAGAAGTCTTGGGGAAACACATTGCTCATCTTGTATCTATGGCCTTAGTAGTCAGTGAAATAAAATATATTTCTAGCTAAATAAGCCCCTACCTGCCAGAGAACTACTCACTCCAAATCCTACCCAACTTTTACTAGATTCCCACTTTGTATTAAGTGATCAAATGTCTCTTGTAGTATGTTTGAATAATTAACTACAGAGGAGAAAAAAAGCATTTTCTTGTGCCCAACAGAAGAGGAGTTGGGGGAAGAAGAGATAGAGAAACCATCACCAACAGAGATGATTCTCACAACTATTTTGGAATATGATACATTAGCTGGCTAGAGAATCACATTCTAGGCTATAATTCTTCTTTGTTTGATATTTTAGAGATTGTTCACATGCATTAGAAAACCCCAACCATGTATAAGCATGCAAGGCTGAGCAAAACATGATTGACTGACATATAAACAACAAAATAATAACAAAACAAGGCTACAAGGATCAAGGAGTTATAAAGCCTGATCACGAACACATAATCAGGAGCAGCCACCAGAGTCTTTCATGTTCATTGTCACAGTGATACCCATACATAGATGTTTTATTTACTATTTGTCAAAAATCACATTATAACATTTACCTGAAACATGGTGAAATGGTGAAAATACTTCTTGCAATTTTTTGAAGCAATCCAAAGATACCTACTTAAGGTAGGCATTAAATTTCCACTTTTATTTGGCCTGAAGGCTAGAGAGAAGGAAGCTTCAAGAATCCACTCAAATTTTTATGATCTAACAACTGGAAGATATTAGCTGTAGTTTAAAATGATAAAATAATTAGGAGACCAGATTGGGTTTATAAGAAAGGGAGTGTTTCCAGTGCTCTGAGTCATAACATAGCACCCGAGCACCTATCACTCAATGTCATGGAACAGTGAAGCGGACGAGCATTTCAGGATTGAGTATAGGAGCTCTGGAGTTATTTTATCTCCCAGAATATGTGGGAAAAGATAGTTAACAAAATACCAACGAGTAGAAGCAAATACTAAGGCCATAGTTTGGAGAAGGATCAAATTGAAGTGTGCGAGGACATTTATATAAAAACATGGAAGTCATAAGGAAAGGAAGGAAAGAGGCAGATATAGAGAGAAGGATGAAGAGGAAAAGATGCATCACTGGTGTGAGAGCAGTGGACAGTGTGGCCCACACCTACAGCGTTATGTTCCTTGCTCCTGAGTAGAAGCAGTGGACAGTGTGACTCACAGTTATAACGTTATCTTCATTTTGTTGTGTGTGTGTGTGTGTGTGTTTTGTTTGGTATTCTTTGGTTGTGTCATGCGGCTGTGATGCTCATACTCTAGTGTGTACTTATCTCAGGCTGAACATTGAGTTGCTTCTCACTGTGTCCCTTTGAAATGTTTCGTTCCTGGGTTGGACAAGGATGTCCACGTCTTCTGCACGTCTTCCCCTGGTCTCTTATTCCTACTCCCTGCTAGTGTAGCACTCTTTGCTCTGGTGCCAGCAGTTGACACACCAGCTAAATTGCACATGGATGCTTACTGCTGGTTAGCAATGCTCAGAGACTCTTTTAGTACTGGGGGCTCCAGAGTTGGCAGCAGTTCCAAGGAATCCCATGGTAGAATATCTTCTAATGTTGACCTCAATTAAGTGGAGGTAGCATGGTCTTCCCCCCCTTAGTGTTAGTATGACGTCAGGATTCAAGGGTGGGAAGAGAAGCATGTCCTAGATCCAGTTTCTACAAATAGGTTTGCTGATATGGGAAAGTGAAGTTATCCATTAACTCATCCACCTAATCTTTATTAAGAATCTAAAATATTCTAGGTAATGTTCAATGATTTAGAAGATAGAAAGCCATGGACTTTAACTCTCCATGTAGTTTATCCTGGTTTACAATTCTCAGCATGGCTTATTTCAATAGGTGGGCTTTCAGCTATCTTTTTAATCTATCTTAATTTATCAGCACACTTTTATTTCATGTTTCTTTTTGTTTATCCAGAATTAACAAAGAAGGAAAATGCCTAAGATTATTCTACTTTGTGTAATACTGATAGGTACAAAGTGTTGAAGGTGAGGATTGGTCTGAAAGGCCAAGGCATTCTGAATGTCAAAGGACATTCTAAAGCTGGTTAGAGAGCCACTAAGAAAAAATCTCCCACAGACTCTTGCTACAAATGTTACTGGAAATTTCTCAGACCAGATCTTTATCTGTATTCTTTTAACTCTCAAAGGTCGAGTAAATCCACAGTTCTTCCACTGGTCCTTACTACAGCTACTCTTTACCCAGTCTAACAGAAGCAGCCAACCACAAAATCTGAAACACATTTCCTCTACACAGCAGGTGTTCGGGCGTTGGGTTGTGTGGGTGCTGATATGTGGTGGGGGAAAAGACCTCATGCATGAGTATGGGTGCCAGCCATTCAGCCTTTGGTACCCATCAGCATCACCATGGAACACATTCAGGGCTACCTAAGACTGTCTAGGCTTCGTTGTTGTTTAAAGCTTTTCTTATCAAAGGTCAAAAGATACAGAAAGCAAGCATTGATCTCTGTAGGATTAGTGCATAGATTCTAAATGACCCCTCCAGGAATTTACCCATAGACTAGTCACAGTGCTGACTGAAAGCAAAATTGTATTTTGCATTATGTAGTTGCACATTGAATTTTTAATGTGCAAACAAGAAAATAAGTAATTGAAGGAAGTGGGGGGAAAAACAAGACTCTTGGCTCCAGGGCTAGCTTGAGAGAGTCCTCTGTGAACTTTTCCTGAGCTAATTCTACCCATGGGGGATAAGATTTAGAACTGTTAAGAAATAACTTGATTTGTAAACTGTATTTTTGGTGTTGGCCTTTGTTTTTGTTTAGCTTTATAGGAAGTGGTGGTTAGAAATAGAATGGCTTTTCCCTTCCTTCATGAAAATGGTGGGAAACTTTCTGAAGACAGTAAAGATTTTGAGGCTGCTAACAATTTAAGACCATCAAGTTAATTCTTCTGGGATGAATGTAAAGTGACTCCCTGGAGCAACATCTCCTGTACTTACTTTAGAATAGTTTTAATTAAATGACTTAGCTGATGGAGCTGCGGCTACTTCTCTAGAAAGACTATTAAAAATTCAATAAATCTTAACGTAAGAATTTTTTCCCGATTTCAGCAATTTAGCCAACTTACATATTTGAAGTCATAGTCCTTTTCATAATCTTCCTAGAGAGAAATGTTCATGTTCCACAGGATGAGGGCATAGGACGGTGTGTAGAAAAAGGCCTATTACCCACAGGATAAAAGTATAGAAAGATCATGTCCTGTAAGAGTGCGCCAAGGGAAAGACCCATGTCCAATAGAAGAGGAATATAGAAAGGCGTCTAGGCAAAGAGCAATAACATTCCATTTTATAATTACTAAGACTTTAAATATATCTGAGTGACATGCCTGTGGAACACATCAGGGGTGAGGCTGGTGGTTAGCAAGAATAAAATATTAGCATGAGCTCTGTGTTCAAATGTTCAACTTAATTATAAGAACGTGTTCAGAAGTTCATTTTCTCATTTTAGCTGACTGCTTCCCAATGCAAACTTGTGCTATTTCTTGGGTGCAGAATGAAATTCATTCTGCTACCAACATTAATATCTTAGACTATCTTAGTGAAGGTGTGTGTATGTGTGTGTGTTTTATATGAATATGGTGTAATTTTCTTTTTTTTAATTGAAAATAGGTTCTTCTCTCATATACTACATTCCAATCACAATTTTCTTTTTCTCCAGCTTCTCCCCACTTCACCTATAGCTCAGATTTATTCTTCCTCCATTTCCCACCAGAAGGAGCAGGACTCCAAGAGACAACAAGCAAAGATAATAAAACAAGACCAATGTCTGCATATATATGTATACACACACACACACACACACACACACACACACACACACACATATCAGAAGAGTCCCAAGAGCATGAAAACATGGTGTCAGAGACATACCAGTTCCTGCTGTTAGGAATCCCACAAAAACATCAAGTTTATAGCTGTAATATTTATGCAGAGGACCTGGTGCAGACCCAGGCAAGCCTGGTGGTCACTGCTTTAGTCTCTTGTGAGCCCACATGAGGCCTGCTAAGTTGATCCAGTGGGCCGTGTTCTCCTGGTGTCCTCCATGCCCTCTGACTCATACAATCTTTCTTTTCCCTCTTCTGTGGGGTTCCCTAAGCTCCCGGGGGAGAGACCCAGTGAATACCTATTTAGATTTTCCACATGATATCTGCCTGTGGGTCTCTGAACTCACTCCATTGCCATCTGCCACCAGAGGAAACCTCTCTGATGATAACTGGACAAAGCACTGATGCATTAGAATAGAAGAATATCATTAGGAATCATTTCATTGAGGTTTTGAGGGGTGGGGGAAGTCATATTTGGTCCTACCTATGTCTCTGGGCCATCGAGTCTCTGTCTTGTGGCCATCCAGGCAGTATAGGGCATGTGCTTTCTCTCATGGTATGGGCCTCAAGTTAAACCAGACATTAGCTGGCCATCCCCACATGCTCTGAAACACCACTGCCTCAGCACATTTTGCAAGCAGGACAGGTTTTTTTTGACTGGGTTGGTGTCCAAGTTTCTATTCAATTAAATAAGCTATTTGGATACTGTCCTCAGCAATAGGACTCCACTGTCAGTTTCTAGAGTGTCCCTCTGTCCTAGCATCAGTCTGGATTGTTTGGAAATCTCCATCAAACCCTCTTGGCCAACTACTCAACTGAATATAAACCCATTCCATCACTGGGAGACTTCCTGGTTATAGAAGATGGCCAGATCAGACAAAGGTAAAAACCTCAAGTGACAAGGCATGCTGGTGAGGATGTGGAACAAGGGAAACACTCTTACATTGCTGGTGGGAGTCCACACTTGTAGAACTACTTGGAAATCAATTTAGAGGTTTCTTAGAAAATTGGGGATAGATATACCCCAAGACCCAGCTATACTACTCCTGAGTATGTACCCAAAAGATGCTCTATCTTAACACAGGGACACTTGATCAACTGTGTTCATTGCAGACTATTTTTGTAATAGCCAGAAACTGGAAAAAATCTAGATGTCCCTCAACTGAAGAATAGATTAAGAAACTGTGGGACATTTATATGATGGAATACTACTTAGCCATTAAAAGCAAGGAATTCATGAAATTTGCAGGCAAATGGATGGAACTAAAAGAGATCATCTTGAGAGAGGTAACCCAGACACAGAAAGACACACTTGGTATGTACTTGCTTATAAGTGGATGTTAGTCATATAGTACAGGATAAACAAACTACAATCTATAGACCTAAAGAAGCCAAGGAGTGTCCAAGTGAAGATGCTTGAATCTCACTCAGAACAGGAAATACAATAGACATCCAAAGTAGATGGAGGGAGGGGACTGGATGGGAGAAGGCATGGAGAGGATAAAAGGGGTGGGGATCATGTGGGAGGAGACAGGAGAAGTGGGTGTGAGGGGAAGAACTGGAAGAGAGAATAGAAATTGGTGGGGGCATCTCTGGGGCAGGAGAGATTTCTCGGAGTCTATGGTGGCGACCCTAGTTGAGACTCCAAGCAAGGGGTGTTTAGGAGCATGAAGTTGGCACCTCCTATAGGCAGGAGGGACTCCCAGCAGAGAGAGGGGGATACCAACACACAAATAAAATTTTTGACTCACAAATGTGTCTTGTCTTTAAGAAGTGTGGAGTCACAAATGGAACATAGATTGAGGCAATGGCAAAGCAGTGACTGGACCAGCCTAAGACCCACCCCACTTGAGAAGGATGACCATTATCACTATTAATGACACTCTGCTATGCTTGCAGATAGGAGTCTAGCATAACTGTCTTCTGAGAAGCTTCATCCAGCAACTGGTGGAAACAAATGCAGAGACCCAACACCAAGCAATGGGTCAAACTCAGGGCGTGCTGTAGAAGAGTAAGAGAAAGAATAGAGGGAGTCGGAAGGGTCAAGGACACCACAAGAAGGCCTACAGAGTAAACTAACCTGGGCACATGGGGGCTCACAGAGACTGAACCACCAACCAAACAGCATGCATGGACTAAACCTAGACCCCCTACACATAGGTAGCAGATGTGCATCTTAGTCATCATGTGGATCCCTAACAATAGGAGTAGGGGCTGTCTCTGACTCTGTTACTTGCAGCTGGGTCACTTTCCTGTAGCTCGGCTGCCTTGTCATTCCCCAGTTGGCAAGGATGTGCTTAGTCTTTCTGGTATTTGGGATGCCAGGGTGGCTTGGTTCCAATTGAGGGCCTTCCCTTCTCCTGGAGGAAAGAGAGAAGGGAATGGGAGACAGGGATGTGGGGTGGGACTGGGAGGAGACTAGAGAGGGGCTGGGATTGGGAGGTAAGTTGGTTAAAAATAAATAAATAAATAAATAAAAAATAAGTTGAGAGAAAAAAGAATTAAACCTTAAGGAAAACTATAACCTTGTTGCCACATGACATAGAACTATAATTTATTGAGTGTATAGAACGAATGATGATGACAATGATTACTTTATATAAATCCACTCTAGGCATATTGAAAATTGTGTGTGTGTGTGTGTGTGTGTGTGTGTGTGTGTGTGTGTAGAAACAATTAAATGTCTCTATTGTGAATTATAAAATTAGACCTATGTCTATGCAATTTGAAAGCAGAGCATCTGGGTAAACATATTATAGAGGGGATTGTGCTAAGTAGCATTCAGCATGGTTTGGAGAAATAGGAGCCAACTGACTAAGATTTCTTCTGGTTTGGTGGGAAGTGTTTGAGTTGTGCATGATGCACAGAACAGTTAAGGCTGGTTCTCCACTCTTTGTGTGGTCAGAAGGAAGACATTTGTAAATCTGCATTCATGCCATATGAAAAATGGCATCTAACAATAAATCACAAGGAATCTGTACCTAACAAGAAGCGTTGTCTATGCATAGACACTCATGTCTCAGCCAGTCTCAGAGCTACTCCCATGTAGTGGGATTAGCAATATAAGTTACCTGCTTGTTCTGCAGTTTGAATTCTTCACATCCCAATTATAGCCCCGTCACAAGTCGCCTCCCAATCCCTCAACCCTCCCTCATCTCCTCTCTCCCTCCACTAGTCCTCAGAAATGGGAGAAGTCCTCCTCTTCTAAAATCTGACCTCAGCCTATCAAGTCTCATCTGTACTACCTGTACCTCTTCTCTGTGGCCTGGCAAGGCAACCATAGCAGGGGGAAGTGATCAAAGTTGGGAGGCCAGAGTCCATGTCAGAAGTAGTCCCTACTCCCCAAATTGTGGGACCCACAACGAGACTGTTCTGCCTATCTACATATGAGCAGAGGGTCTAGGTCCACATCGTACATGATCCTTGGTTGGTACATCAGTCTCTGCATTGTAGTGTAGTTATCCTGTATTATGCGGCTAATATCTGTTTATGAGTGAGTATATACCATGCATGTCTTTCTGGGTCTGAGCTACCTCACTCAAAATGATCTTTACTAGTTCCATCCATTTGCCTGCAAATTTAAAGATTTCCTTGTTTTTAATAGCTGAGTAGTATTCCATTGTGTAAATGTACCACAGTTTCTTTATCTATTCTTTGGTTGAGGGACATCTAGGATGTTTCCAGATTCTGGCTATTATAAATATGGCTGCTATGAACATAGCTGAGCAAATGTCCTTGTTGTATGATGGAACATCTTTCAGGTATATGACCATGAGTGGTATGTCTGAGTCTTGTGGTAGAATTATTCCCAGTTTTCGGAGAAAGTGCCAGATTGATTTCCAAAGTGGTTATACAACTTTGCACTCCCATCAGCAATGGAGGAGTGTTCCCTTTTTTCCACATCCTTGCCAGCATGTGCTGTCGCTTGAGTTTTTGATCTTAATTATTCGGATAGGTGTAAGATTTGCATTTCATTGATGACTAGGGCTATTGAGTATCTCATTAATTGTTTCTCAGCCATTCAATATTCCTCTGTTGAGGATTCTGTTTAGCTTTGTACCCCATTATTTAGTTTGGTGCTGTTTAACTTCTTGAGTTCTTTATATATTTTGGATAGTATCCCTTTGTTGGATGTAGGGTTGGTGAAGATCTTTCCCCAGTATGTAAGCTGTCATTTTTTCTGTTGACAGTGTTCTTTGCCTTACAGAAGCTTTTCAGTTTCATAAGGTTCCACTTATTAATTGTTGCTCTTAGAGCGCGAGCTGTTGGCTTTCTGTTCAGGAAGTTGAATCCTCTGCCAATGAGCTCAAGGCTTTCCCCCAGTTTTTTCTTCTAACATATTTAGTGTCTCTGATTTTATGTTGAGGTCCTTAATTCGATTGGGCTTTAGTTTTGTGCAGGGTGATAAATATGGATCTATTTTCATTTTTCTACATATAGCTATACAGCTAGACCAGAACCATTTGTTAAGGATGCTATCTTTTTTCCATTATGTGGATTTGGCTTTTGTGTCAAAATTCAAGTGTCCATAGGTGTATGGATTTATTTCTGAGTCTTTGATTTCATTCCACTGATCAACCAGCCTATTTCTATCCCAGTACCATTCTGTTTTTATTACTGTTACTCAAGCTATAGTACAGCTTGAGATCTGGGATGGAGATTTCTCTGTTATGTTGCTAGTATGGGATCTCTCTAGCTTCTTTATAAATGCATTTTGTGCTATATACTTTCCTCTTAGCAGTGGTTTCATTGTGTCCCATAAATTTGGGTATGTTGTGCTTTCAGTTTCATTTAATTTTAGGAAGTTTTCAATTTCTGTTTTACTTTTTGTTTCTTACTCAGAGGTCACTGAGTAGGGAGTTGTTTAGTTTCCATGAATTTGCAGGCTTTCTGTTGTTTCTGTTGTTGTTGAATTCCAATTTTAATCCATGGTGGTCTGATAAGATGCAAAAGATTATTTTGATTTTATTATATCTGTTGAGATTCACTTTGTCACCAAATATATTGTCAATTTTGCAAAAGGTTCCATGAGGTGATAAAAAGAAGGTATATTTTTTTGTGTTTGGGTGAAATGTTCTGTAGATATCAATTAGGTCCATTTGCTTCATGATGTCTATTAGTTTCAGTGTTTCTCCATTTAGTTTCTGTCTTGATGATCTGTATATTGGGGAGAGTGGGGTGTTGAAGCTTCACACTATTAATGTGTGGTTTCTATGTGTGATTTAGGCTTTCATAATGTTTCTTTTACAAATGTGGGTGCTCCTATATTTGAGGTATATATGTTCAGAATTGAGACACCATCTTGGTGTATTTTTCCTTTGATGAGTATGAAGTGTCCTCCTCCATCTCTTTTGATTAGTTTTGTTTGAAAGTCTGTTTTATTAGCTACTAGAATGGCTTCTCCAGCTTGCTTCTTTGGTCCGTTTGCTTGGAGTACAGTTTTCCAGCCCTTTACTCTGAGGTCATGTCTACATTTATTGCTGAGGTGTGCTTCTTGTATGAGGCAGAATGATGGGTCCTGTTTTCACATCCATTCTGTCAGCCTGTGTCTTTTTACTATGGAGTTGAGACCATTGATGTTGAGATATATTGATGACCAGAGGTTGTTAGTTCCTTTCATTTTGATATTAATGATGATGATGATGATGATGATGAGAGAGAGAGAGAGAGAGAGAGAGAGAGAGAGAGAGAGAGAGAGAGAGAGAGAGAGGAATTTTCTTTCTTTTGAATTTATGGGTATGGGGTTATTTATTTCCCGTGTTTTCCTGGGTGTAGTTAGCCTCCTTGGGTTGGAGTTTTCCTTTTAGTGCCTTGTGTATGGCTGGATTTGTGGCTAGGTACTATTTATACTTGGTTTTTGTCATGGAATATATTAGTTCTCTTGACCTGGTGATCAAACGCTTTGCTGGGTATAGTAGCCTGTGTTGAAATCTGTGATCTCTCAATGTTTGCATAACATCTATCCAGACCCATCTAGCTTTGATAGTCTCTGTTGAGAAGTCAAGTGTAATTCTGAGGGGTTTGTTTTTATATGTCACTTGGCCTTTTTCTCTTGCAGCTTTTAATATTCTTTCTTTGTGATGTATGTTTAATATTTTGATTATTGTGTGGCAGGAGGATTTTCTTTTCTGTCACAATCTATTTGAAGTTCTGTAGGCTTCTTGTATGTTTATGGGTATTTCTTTATTTAGGTTGGGGAAGTTTTCTTCTGTGATTTTTGTTGAAAATGTTTCTTGGGCCTTGGAGCTTGGAGTCTTCTCCTTCTATTCCCATTACTCTTTGATTCCTTGGGTGTTTTGTGTCAGGATCTTTTTAGTTTTTATGTTTTCTTTGACTATCAATAACTTCAATAGTATCTTCCACCCCTGAGATTCTCTCTTCCGTATCTTGTATTTGGTTGGCATTGCTTGGATCTGTGCTTCCTATTCTCTACCCAAGCTTTTCCAACTCTAAGATTGCATCAGATTGCATTTTCTTTGTTGCTTCTAATTCCTTCTTCAGGTCTTGAGTAGTTTTATTCATGTCTTTTATTTCTTTCTGTTGTTTGAATTTCCTGTAATTCTTTATAGGATTTATTCCATTCCTTTTTCTGTTTGGATGCATTTTCCTGTAATTCATTATAGGAGTTATTCAATTCCTTCTTCTGTTTGAATGCACTTTTCCTGTATTTTTTGAGTGATTTATTTCCCTCCTTCTAGGCTCACCTAAGATTTAAAGTCTTCTTCTTGTGTTTCATCGGTGTTCAAAGCTCCAGGGCTTGCTATGGTATGATCACTGGTCTGGTGGCATTATATTGCTCTGAGTTTTGTTGCTTGTCTTCTTGTGCTGGTCTGTAGGCATCTGGTTGTCTCTGGTGTTATCAGGCCTAGAGGTTCCTCCAATGGGTTTGCTGTCTGTGTCCCATGTGAGGCAGGCAGGTTGGGAGCAAGCAACGAAAGCTCCAAGCCAAAGGTTGTTTGCTAGAGTTCCTCATAGGCCTCCTCAAGAGGGTGGACGGTGGGTGTTGGAGCCTGCACCCAGTTCAGTTCTTCTAGGTACCCTGTCTGTATCCCAGTTAGGCCAGTCAGGAGAGAAACAGCCTGATAGAGTTCCAGGCCCAAAGCTGCTCAGGTGCCCTACAGTCCTTTTTGAGATGGCAGGGCTCTGCCTATCTGCTCTGCGTTCCAGATTGACCAGGCTGGTAAGCAGCTGGAGAGCTGTAAGAGATTAGAGCCCAAAGCTGCTTGGGTGCCCCACAGACCTTCTTAAGATGTCAGCAAGTGTGGGTTTTGGCCCATGCCCGACTCAGCTCTGCCTATCTGTGCTATATCCCAGATGGGCCAGGCCAGTATGCAGCTGGAGGACTTAGAGATACCTGAGCCCAAAGCTGCTTGAGTACACCACAGACCTTCTTGAGATGGTGGCAAGTGTGGCTTTTGGCCCACAACATACTCAGCTCTGCCTATCTGCTCTTGGGTGCTCCACAGTCTTTCTCCAGATGGCAGGACTCTGCCTATCTGCCCTATGCCCCAGTTTGGCCAGGCTGGTAAGCAGCTGGTAGGCTGAGAGAGATCCAGCTCAAATCTGCTCATGTACCTCACAGGCTTCCTTGAGATGACAGGACTCTGCCTATCTGCTCTGTGTCACAGATGGGCCATGCAAGTATGCAGCTGCTGGGCAGAGAGAGATCCAAGCCCAAAGCTGCTCGGTGCCCCATAGTCTTTCTTGAGATGGCAGATAATGTGGATTGTGGATGTGGACTACACAGGACTCAGCTTTTCCTCTGTGTCCTAGATGGGACAGACCAGTAAGCTTCAGGTGGGCAGAGAGAGAGATTCAAGCTCAAAGTTGTCCTTGGGATGGCAGCTAATGTGGATTGCAGCTACTGCTGTGACCCAGCTCTGCCTGTCTGCTCTGTGTTCCAGATGAGATAGGCCAGTAAGCAGCAGTGGGGTGGAGACAGAGCCAAGCTCAAAGATGCACAGGTGTTTCATAGTCCTTCTCAAGATGGCAGCTAATGTGGGTTTTCCCCCAGGTTATTTTCTGTGGGCTATGGGGATGGCCAGGGGTTGGACCCACCTGTGCTCCACACAGTGTGAATCCCTCCCACCTGGGAATCAACAGCACTGGTGTTTTGTAGCTCTCAGTTTGGTCTCTAGGTTGCTGCACAGTCATAGCTGTCCTGCTGATCAGACTCTCTGCCATCTTGGATTTTCTTGTTTCATTTTTCTTTACCATATGATATTTCTCTCAAGAAATTTTAGCATGGAGGGTAGACATTATTTTAATTTTTTAATATTTATTAATTTTATGTGTGTCTTTGCTTTGCCTAGAACTACAGAGTTGTCATCTGCCATGTAGGTACTGGTACTCAAACCCAGTTCTCTGAAAGAGTACCAAGTGTGTTTAGCTGATAAGCTATCTCTCCAGTCCCAAGGCAGAAATTTTTATCTTAACAAGACCAAGCTGCAGTTCTTACCTTAGTTTGCATTTGCACTAAGTATTAAAACATTTCCCCAATTTTATGGACTTAAGACTTAGACTAATAGATTTCAATTTAATTACCCATCTTTTTTTATTAGTTTATTCGTATTACATCTCGATTGTTAGCCCTTCCCCTGTTTCCTCCCATTCTTCCCTCCCTCCCACTTCCCCCCTTCTCCCCTCCCCTATGTCTGTGATGGAGGGAGACCTCCTCCCCTATATATGCTCTTAGAATATCGAGGCTTTTCTTGGTAACTTGCTACCCCTCCTCTGAGTGCCGCCAGGCCTCCCCATCCAGGGGACGTGGTCAGAAAAGGGGCACCAGAGTTCGCGTGAGAGTCAGAGCTCACTCTGCACCCACACATCTTTAGACTAGTACTGCATGAAAATATGTGAGTGTTTTGAAACATGAAGGCTGTTGTCAATATTGAAGAGACTGTGTCAGAGTTTGGCTGGTTGCATTTGTAGGGAAAATTGAATGGGTGTGGAGTTATTCCTAGGGAGATAATTTTTCACAGTATGTAAGTTAGATCAAAGGTTCATCATTCCTTGGAGAAAACATGCTATTTATTGGTTCTAATAGATTTGGAATTCTCTAAAGGCTTCTCCTGCAAAGTTACTCTCTATCTACTGAAAAACATTTATCACCCATTTCAACGTTTCACTCACTCTCTCTCCTTGGTGTTTTGAAATATTTTCTCCACTTAATTTTAGCATTTTGGGTAGATATTTTCAAACATTCTTTTGTCCTTATTACTATTTGTACCTCTGGGCATTGTAATTCTTCCCAGTTGGGTGGTCTCTGCTTTTCTTTAGGTTTTACCTTCATGTGACTATGACACTGACTTTGCATTTTAGCCATAAGGGGTTTTCTTTTAAGTGCAGGGCCATTTAGATCTGTTAGAATATATTTCTCTTAGCCTTTCAAACATGTTTTTCAGTATTCTTGGAGTTTCTTTAGTATTTTTGCCTTTTAAGCTAGAACATATATATATATATATATATGAAACCAGAATATTTGCATTTTACTATGGTTTCCATTTGTTAAATATGCAGTTTCCAGTGAACATTCTTTGACTTTGACTTTATATTCAGAATGGATTTTAGTCATCTGAACAGGCAACTACTTCAAAGTACATAATTTTTGTGTTTTTTCCATTCCACAGTACAATGTAAAATTCAATACGTTTTTAGTCTCATGTATTAAGTAACCATTTAGAAGAATAATCTGAGTGTACTAAGACTTTTCAGAGGAGAGATTCAAGAGATTCAGAAAGTGGACAATTTAGTTATCTGATGGTCTCTCCATGTTTAATTCTACCTGGCTGGGTTTTTGTATAGTATAGGGAGCTGGTTTCTACAATATAAAATACTGAGCTCTGTAGCTGTTGCTATTTAGAATTGAGTTAAGATGTTCTCAGTAGGTGACACTGTATCTTATTTTTGTAGTCTTACTTTCATAAATTATTTTTTTCCATTTTGAGTCAGATGTGTCACTTTTGTTGGAGCGGTCCCTTGCTTCACAGGTTCTAGCTAATCCTTTCAGTATTTTAAAATTTGGGTATCTGTGTTGGTGAGTTATGTTTTTCTACTGGTTCTCGGGTAGAATGGTTGAAGCTTCATTAAGGATCAGTAAAGTTTAAAAAAAAATTAGAATGGTCAGATCTATGCAAGGAAATCAGAAAAAATTGTTGGAAGCAAGAGACTTAAAACATCATGTGTTGAGGAAATACACTTGCTTCTGGTTGGTCCAGATTCCATCCCGCTGTGCTGTGTCCATCACCCTTCATGCTCCAGCCTATACACTTGTCATTCTGCAGTGTTACCTTGCCCAGAACTTGCTATTTTCTACTATTGTCTCTTCAGAACTGCTCTTATAAATTTATGTGAACTTAGCACTTTAAAGCTATCTGGAGTGGAACTACCAGGACTGTGTCTTGAATCTTGGTTTCTTGACTTTATTTATTTAGTGAAGAGGTGATTCCTGGCTTCTATTAAATTCATCAATTCTAAATTACCTCTATGTAGTTCTTTAATTGTAATTATGCTATTGACTCTGCTTGATTTTTTAAAAACATCTTTTATTTTTTACATACATATTTAGATTATTACATGTATATACAGTAAACTACCAATAGCAAGAAGAACTATGACACAATCAGGAATTATACAAATGTTACATTCTAGGTGTTTTGGCTATTTGTATTTGACAGCCTTAAAGAAAACATCTTTCCTATCTTGGTGCATCTAAAATTCTGAATGTAAACATTGTTGATGTTCAGGAAACACTCAAGGACTTTCTTCTCAATGCTAAAATTACTTTTCATTTCTGATACTAGCTCTGTATGCAAATACAAAATAGTATATTCCTTTATTTAGAGAAAATTACAAATCTTGCAATATATTTGAAGTATTTCCAGTTCTGTTGCAGATTCCTAGTGCACAATTTAGTAACTGATAGCTGGCTATTTATTGTGGGGGATTTCATATGTGTGAGGGAACTGCTAACCATTAAGTATGGTTATCCAGAGATAACTAACCAGAACATTCCAGAAAGTAAAAACAAGCCATTAGAGGAAGAAAAAAACTGAAACTCAAACCAAAATAGAGCAAAAATTCAGGAGGAAATAATTATTTAGGAAAATAGGAATAAGTAAAGATTATCATGGTGATAATTTATGTCAATTATCAAATGCAGTTTGGAAAATAAAAATGATGCTATTTGGGGTGAATAGTACCCTTGTAGGGGTCTGAATAAAATTGGGGAACATGGTTAATCGAGACAGGAATAGCATTTATGGTCTAGTTTCCAATTGTTGAGAAATTCCAGGCTTAACAGAAGTCCTGTGTGAGACAGTCTAAAATACTGGACCAATTTGTATGGACGCTTTCTCTGAAGCTGTCTTGTTCTGATGAATAACAGTGACTGAAGTGCTTGGGGCTGGAACATGAAGGATGCAGGATGTCAGCATCCTGAGAGGAATGAATCCTGTCAGGTCTGATCCAACTTTCTGCCTAAAAATGGGCAAACTTGGATACAAGGCACAGTCAACTGCCAAACTCTGCCAAGATAGGGTAAGCAAGTCCTCAATAGTTCCTGCCTCACAGATATGTCTGTCAGATAAACTGGGCCAGAAGGCTGAAGATGATGCTTCAACATTATAGTTTTGGGTGACAGCAAACTGTGTCTGTCATCTTTTTCTTTTCCTTCTCATTTTGGAAGCTGCTAACCTGCACTTCCGGTTCACTCAAGTAATTAAGTTTCATTCCTTCTCAAGTCTCTGATGGGGTTGAAGACCAGATAGTTTAGTCTTACAATTAATTTTGGCTGTTTAGGGGTTAAAATGTTTTTAGGTCTAGAGAGAGGTTTTGAGTTGAAGAGATGAGATATGATAGTTATTGATTCTCATTCAGAATTTTAGATTCACCAAGACAGGAGAGATGTTTTCTACAAGAGTGCCAAATGCAATTAGCCAAAACACCTTGAATGTAACATACATATAGTCCCTGATTATTTGTGGTTCTTCTTGATGTATGTAACTTTTCTATTTATGTGTAATAATATAAATGTATATGCCAAAAAATAAAATAAATTTTAAATTAAAAAAGGATGTCAAAAAGATGCCATTTGATGTATAATTACTTCATTTGGCTAATAAGCAGACTACTCATTTAAGTTTACTTTAGAGATAATGAAAAAGACAATTATGGCAGAAGGGCTTCTTCAGTGTTTTCACTTGGCACATCGTGTCTGGCCCACTTCATTCCTGGAGTGTGTGAGTGTTGGCCGATTAGTGACATTGCCTGGGAGAGTTGAGAAGCTAGTTCCCTTCTATGAGTAAGAAGCTGTTAGGCATCTGGAGCTCTGAACACACAGCGAATCAACAGCATCTGCCAAGTTTTGACAGAAATGCTGCAGTGGAAGAATGGGAAGTTAAAAGGTACAACTTTGAGTCCAGAGGAAGTTCACACATGATGCTACCAGGAGGTACATAAAATTCTAAGATTTCAGCAGACAGAACGCTCTACATTAAGATATGAAGTGAATGAGGACTATGAATGCACGATGGGTTTAAGTATTATAACTGTGATTACAAACCTCAGACAAGAGAGAGAAGAGAGGGTGTGGAGAGGCGTGAGGCAGATCTTGCAGAACTCTACGATGTTAGAGATTTCAAATTTTCGGGTTTTCGAGCAGGTAGAGTGGAGATTAAATTCATGTTTGGAAAGGAATTTCCTCCTGGGAAAATTTGGTTGTAAAGTATTCTTGCCTCAGCACAAAAACTAGAGCAACTATATTCTAGACAGCAACAAGCTTTCATGTTGCTGGGTCCAAAGTACCTGGTAGAATCCATTTAAAGGAAGGAGAGATTGATTTATTTTGTGCTTTCAAAATTTGGCCCTTTACAGCGAGGAAGTTGTGGTGCTTGTCATGCTGTCGTGGTAGCTGACGGAGCAGAGCACGGAGGCCAGGAAACAGAGACCTGCCGAAACCAGGGGCTGTGTGTGCTCCAACCTGGAGAGGCCTCGCCCTGGTGAACTAGTTTTACCAGGCAAAGGTTCCAAAGACTTCAAAAATGGTGCCACCATCAAGGGAGCAATAGTTTAAAACCCAACTCTGAGGGTGCTGTTTCTATTTAGAACACAAGAGTGCCTGTGCCCCACTGTCTACAAAGGTTTGTGGTCATCTAATATTGCTATCTACTTTTAGATAGATTTCAACAGCCCTTGTAAGTCTTTCCAGTTATAAAGACCGTTCAGAAGTCCAAAGCGTAAGACAAACTCTTAACTATAAGCCCCTATAAAGAGGAAAGTCACACACTTCCGGTACACAGTGGCACAGAGTAAACATTGCCTCTTCTAAAGGGAGGAAAGGAGACTAAAAAGCAAGACTTAAACCAAGTAGGCTGAACAGCAAATCTTGTATCTCCTGGTCTAACATCTGGGGCACATGGTATCATGACATGTAGCTCCTGGTCTAACATCTGGGGCACATGGTATCATGACGTGTAGCTCCATTTAGAACCTGAAGCTTTCATCAGCAAATGTTTGACCTTCCTGGAATCTGGGGTTTCTCCTTCACAGCTTCACCCATGGGTCTCACAACAGTCCTCTGCAGAAGACGTGACTCAGCTACTTGTACTCCCAAGATTACCTTAAAAATCTTTGTGAAAGATACATAATACCGGCTAAATAATCCTGTAACCCCTGCATTCTTCATCCCTACAAAACCACATGGATGGTGCAAATTCCTTCTTCCACTTTGAGAAGTAACAGAGCACCCTTCCAGCATGGCTGTAGCAGTCTCTGAGAACCTAGGTTGTTGTACGCACATAACCATAGGCCAGCCTTTCCCAGCAGAAAGCACTTTCTTCACCCTCTTGTTCAAATAAAAACCTTTCAGATGAGTTTGTTATTTGATTCCCTAGAGTCTTCAGTGAGTGGGGATTCATCCTCAAAGTGTCCTTATAATATTCTAGTGTAAAGCCTGTAGGTTCTCTTTTGTAGTGTTAATCTTTATCAATAAAAGCAATTTCTTGAAGGTTCTTTGCCAAAATTATTACACATTCTCTTTTTCTGGCTAATCAGACATTTGCCACATGTTCCTGTTCTGCTTTTTGCTAACAGTTTCATTATAGTTCCTGCTAATGGTAGCCACTGACAACCATGCCCCGGCTTGTTGTTGTGGTATCTCAGAACTCCCTCCACCTAGTTAAATTCATCGGCACATTACTCTTGAGTTTAGATTCACTCAAACTTTTAGGAAACAGACAAAACATAGATACGTTCTTTGCCTGGTTGTGAAATGAGTGTCCTCCTGCTCAGTTCAATAGAGTCTTTGTTCCCAACAGGAACCTTGTGAGAACCACATTTACTGTCTGTGCGTCTTAGAGTGCACAGGGCTTTTGAATTCTCACTAAAATTGTCCAGTGAACCCTGGTCACAGGTCACAGCCTTCTAGGGATTCTCTAGTTCCCATTGCTAACGTTTTTCTAATTCCTCCATGAATTTGGTGATAACACTTGATGAGTTGAGTGATTTTAACTTAAAAAACAATACAGGCATCACTTTTAGCATCAAGATGTAGGGTATGTATTTTTGTGGCAAGTAAGTGGTTATAAATATGAAAAATTAACACATCACTGGCACTTATTGTAGCAGAATGATTGGGAAAAGTTGTGATATCTGTCTTGAAGTAAGTAAAACAGATAATCTTCAGAGTTTTTTTTTTTCCCCAAGTCTCATGTTTGGGTTTATGAAAAGAATAAGAAACAAAATAGATGGCAGTTGGGAAGTTCATGTGCCTTATAGCTTTATCGTAAGTAATCATCTCTATTTTAAAATAATTTTATTCAAAAAATTATCATTCAACATTTGGAACAGTTCTACAAACTTCTTATTATTAATAGTATGAATCAGACTTGATAAACAATTTATTCTCTTAGAGTAAATCCTCCTCAGAATTCTTCAGCAAAGAACAATGAAAATAAAAATACATTCTGCCTGGTGTTATTTATTTCACACAGAGATAATATTCATTCTCTTGCAGCATTTATTTATCCTTAAAACTTAGATAATCTTCTTGTGTTGAGCTCTTTCAAAAAAGAACTTATCAGTTCTTTTTTCTTTGATAGTAGCATTGTTTGAAAGCTTTTATCTACCTCCCCAATGATCCTGTAAGTGTTGTGGTGCAAATGAAAATGTTTTCTTATATAATAGTTCCTGGTTCAAGATATCTTTGAAATATTTTAAGACGCATGTTTCAGTAGGATGGCAAAAGTTTTCCTTCTATGTTTGTGCACAGACTCTAGACAGCTTTATGGAGTATCTGAATTGTCCGGTTTCTTCATTATTCTTCCTCACCTTGAGCATAATTGAAAGACGGAGGCCAGAGTCACATTTTATCCTTAAGAAATGAACTGACAACTCAGTTGAGGTAATGTATAGCACCTAGCAGAGGAAGCCACAGCTGTCCAATATTTTCTGGATAAAGTTTTAAATTTTACTTGTATTTGAGCCCCCTGCTCTCTTTCTTTCTCTCACTGCAGTTTTGTCCTCTAGACCTTACCTTACAGCAACTATATTATTTTTACGTCCTCTGTCATATGACTATTTGAATGACCCAGGCAGGAGTCCCATTATCTCTGGTCTCTCTGATTGCTTCCTACGTCAATCAATGCACAGGAATATTGAAAAGAGTCACCATCTTGACCATAAATTCAATGTGAGAAGTGGCTCAACCTGTATCTGTTGGTATCTGTTGTATCAGTTTTCTTCAGTCTTTCCAGTCAGTTCCTGTTCCTCCTGGGTAGCTCTGAATCGCAGATAAAGGATGATAATCCCTAGCTTTGTTCCAAGACAAGACTCGCTTTTCTGCTTTGAGTAATTGCACTTGTATTGTTTTGTTTTATATACACACAGAGCACCTTATATGTTAACTCTCTGTTTAATTTTATGGTTACTTAGTAGTTTCTAGCCCCTGTGACAATGGAAACACATTTGTCTTATTACCCATTTCATCTTTTTATCCTGTTTAACCCCTGTCATACATCAGTCCTTTACTAAATAATTTGTGCATTTATTGATATTTGTTGTATTGGGATTAAGTTGATGCTAGGGTAAGTATTTTAATAAACTGTAAGTCCATCTCCATTTTTAAATACTGAATTAGTGGTTGCAGTGACTCTTTGTAAGCTTATTCAGGGCAGGGGTAGCTCTTATTCATCTTAACAGTTCATAAGTCTTTCCTCCCAAACTTTTGCATTGTAGACCTTTAAAGGCTCCATTCCATTAGATTAACTTGCTGAAGTATTGATAACTAAATGGTATGTCATTTATGGGTCAGCCTTGGGTGACTAGTTATACACTTTTTTTTCCTTTTTTTTAAAAATTTTTTTCCTTTATTAATTTATTCTTGTTATATCTCAATGGTTATCCCATCCCTTGTATCCTCCCATTCTTCCCTCCCTCCTCTTTTCCCCTTATTCCCCTCCCCTATGACTGTTCCTGAGGGGGATTACCTCTCCCTGTATATGTTCATAGGGTATCAAGTCTCTTCTTGGTAACCTGCTGTCCTTCCTCTGATTGCCACCAGGTCTCCCCCTCCAGGGGACATGGTCAAAGGTGAGGCACCAGAGTATGTGAGAAAGTAATATCCCACTCTCCACTCTACTGTGGAGAGTGTTCTGTCCATTGGCTAGATCTGGGTAGGGGTTTAAGGTTTACCGCCTGTATTGTCCTTGGATGGTGCCTTAGTTTGAGCGGGACCCCTGTGCCCAAATCTGCCTATCATAATGTTCTACTTGTAGGTTTCTAGGACCCTCTGGATCCTTCTACTTTGCCATTCTCCCATGCTTCTCTCATCTAGAGTCCCACTAGAATGTCCTCCCCTCTGTCTCAGTTTCCTGGTAAGTGAAGGCTTTCATGGGACATACCCCTTCGGCTAATATGCAGATATAAGTGAGTATATACCATTTGAGTCTTTCTGCTTCTGGGTTAACTCACTCATTATGATCATTTCTAGCTCAATCCATTATACACTTTGTACCTAGTTTGTTTAGACACAGGGTACATGTTAGCCACCATTGCCTTGGACTAGCAGTCTTGGAACCTGATTCAGTTTCAAGTTTTGAATCAGAAAGCTAATGGTTCTTAATTTTTATATTAGTTTATCACAATTCTTTCCAAGATTTTTGGCAGTGACAATTTAAGAGAAGAAAGGTGATTTTAGACCATCACAATTGGAAAAGCATGGCAATTGGAATCTGTGGAGTGCATTTTTTGTTTGTTTATTTTTTGAGACGGGCTTTCTCTGTCGCCACCTTGGCTGTCGCAGACTCACTCTGTAAACAAGGCTGTCACCATTCCTGGCTATGTGGTGAGTTCTTAACATGGTTATATGCCAGGAGGCAAAAGCGAGCAGGCCAGAGCCAGACTGGCATCACCTCCAAAGCTCCTTGTGCCTAAAGATATCTACTTTTTCAAGCAGGTCCCATCTTCCAAAGATTCCACAGTCTTAATTTTACTAGTCCGTTGGAATCAGGCAATCTAATCATTATACTGTTCGGGCAATTTAGATTCAAACCTTTGTCCGAGTGAGTTGAAGTTGCTCATGTCTTTTGCCATCAACTCCCTGTTACTTCAAACCATTTGATATTTTTCAATGACTTTGGTCCTCATAAAGTGGTAAAAGGAATTGAGGCTATATATACATATACATATACATATGTATACATATGAAAGTAACAATTTACAGAAGTTAACACCAATAAAAAATATTGAGTAAGAAGGTATATACATCATTCTGGTTGCAAAAAGTCACCAGCAACTGTATAAAAAGCATGTCGTAGCAACATCACCATGAATTAAATAAATACATGTTAAAAAGAGTCTACTAGTGAGGAACTGGTTGCTGGACAGCAAGGTTTGAGAAGCTCAATGGAAGAGGCAGCATCTGACTCCACAGCCAGAGGGGGAAGAAAGGTAGTGCTGTGGAGGGAACCTAACTTGTTTCAGAGGTGAAACAAGTACGTGTGCAATTCTTAAGACAATTTTTGTGTAAGCCTAAGATAGAGGCGGGTGGTGTAGCCCAGCAGCCCTCAGAGCTCAGGCTCTCTCCATTAGGATGGATGGTGGTGCTAAGAGGTTTGGATTTATTTCTAAGTGCTCTAGCACCACTTAGAATTTTAAAGTAGAAAAACAGAAGCCTGAATCAGTGTTCAAGATGGTGCTTGTTGTTTTTCAGAGATGGACGGAAGTGAGGCATGGGTAGAAAGAGTGGTGCTCACTGAAGGACCACGCAGTTGAGAGTTGATAATAAGACTAATTCAATTGAGAAAGCAGAGCACTAGGCAGATGGAAAGCTACTAGATACGAAGAGGAGTGATATAATTTGGAGACAAGTTAAATGATGACTGAGCATGGAGGAGAAATCTGACTTCTGAATTGGGCAGCTGACATGTGAGGATATCATTTATAATAATGGATGGCGTTAGAAGGATGCCACGCTCCAACGTACAGCAAGATGTAGCGGTCTGTCAATATTCCTTAAAGCAAAAGTAATGAGAGTGCAGTGAATGCTCACTGAGACCAGGTATTAAATATAAAAACCTCCTAACTTCTGTTATATGTGGACTGTTCGTGGGTATACACTCTAGCTGATAAGTCATAAGTGCACTAGATAATGAAGCTAAAGTCTCTATTTCAGTGACTCATCAGAAAATATTATTTTGTGCTTGAATATTATTCTTTTTAAAAATTTTATTCATTTTACATCCTGGTCGTAGCCCCACCGCTCCTCACTTCCCAGTCCCACTCTCCCTTCCTCTTCCCTTCCCTGCTCCCCATTTCTCAGAAAAGGGGAGCAACCCTTCCCATCCACCCCAGCTCATCAAGTTATATCAGGACGTAGCATGTCCTCTTCCCCTGTGGCCTGGAAAGGCTGTACCACCGAGGGGAAGTAATTGAAAAGCTGGCAAGAGAGTCCATGAAAGAGAGAGCCCCTGCTCCCTTACTAGGGATCCTGAGCTGTCCATTGGTTACGTCTATTCTTACATTACCCTATAAATCAAATCTGTCATTTATACTTGCTGAGTTGACAAGTGTTTTGAGTCATCTCTTCTTGGAAAACTTTCATTTAATATAGATTAGTCTCCTGGCTTATTATATTCTTTCTTTTTATTCTAAAGCATTTTTGAAGGCATATTTCATTTCCTGGGTTCAAATTTTATTCAAGAAAAGGAAATATGGAGACGAAGAGATCATTAGACCCACATAAACTATTTGCCAGCCCTGGAGTAGTCTTAGGTTTGATTAGCTAACTTTAGTTTTATTTTATCTTATATAATTTTTAAGTACTTCTACATCCAATTAACACATTGCTATAATATTCAGCATAGTTTTTCATTTTGTCTGTGAATCTTCACTAAATACTCACTGTCTTGTTAGTTTTCTGTGTTTGCTGAGGCTGTCAATGATTTATTTATATGCAATTTTACATGCCCAATTTAAGCCTGTGAATAAATTATTTTGGCCATTGCATAGAACTGAAAAGATACTTTGTTCTCCCATTACTCTACAGCAATATGCTTCTGAAAATGAAATAGCACACTGTGATAAACCTCACCTTGATCGAAGCACATTAGGAAAGATTTGTAATTGCTGCTACTGGCTGGGGCACATCCTGTGATTAGGCTCAGATCCCCAAATTTTATAGCTTTTTGTTTTGTTTTGCTTTTAAAAGGCAAACCCATAAATGTGATAAATGTAATTCCAAGATAATAGAGCTAGGAAGCCATTACTGAAGGCAATTCTGGAGGAAAATGGAGAGTGTAAAATGATGACTTTAAAATATTTAAAGTTATGGAGGTAGAAATTAAGCTGCAGACTTTGGAGGGAAGAGTGGTGCACAGTGCAGGGAAAAGGAAGGCCACACCCAATTTAGAAACAGAACTCACAGTGAGAGTCAGAAAGAATGGAAAACACTAACTTTGAATATTCAAAAGGAACCATTGCCGTTACTTCTTCACTGAAAGCATGGCATGTGGCAACAGTGTACAGAGATTCATAGGTGGCATGTTCATTAGAGCTCTTTCTGACTGATCTGGAAACAGACCGCTTTGTTTTTCTAAAGCTCATTTCTGTTTTCAGTGCCTATAATTTTAACACGGTTCCTAGATGAATTCCAGCAAATGGAGAGCCACAGGACAATTTTTTAAAAACCTGTGGATTTTCAGATAGCTTCAAATCATTGGGTATGATTAAATATAGGCACTTTGATAATTTACTAAAATGTCTACCTATTTCTGTTTATTTCCCATTTATCCTCCTACTAAATTAAAGCAAGTGGCAGCAATTCCTAAATCAGAAACAATATTGTCTCTCAAATTGAATATTTATTGGCAATCTTAACTGTTTTGGATTTATAGATAATGAAAAGAACTAACAAACATCATCTCAAAATAACACATGTGTACTCTGAGAAGGACATGAAGTAGTCAATGTGTTTACCCTCATTTAGAGTCTCTAAGATCTCACACAGTGTAGACTTGGTTGCTCACATGGCATCACCATCAAATGCTGTTTGTGAAATGAATAGTTCCCTAGAAATTTCTTATATCTCAAACCAAAATCTTTCTTTACTTTAATATTGAGTACAACTTCTAGAAAAGTAGCAATATGCTAATGTGGGTCAAAAGTATTTTGTGGACGTTTTTTCATACCACCATTAATTCAGATGAGGCAGTACCATTTGTATTATTAATTGTAATTCCTCGAAGGGTTAATAGGTTTGCCCTAGAACTCAACCCATCTTAAAAATAATAGCTCCCCATCTGATCATATAGGAGTTACCTTAAAAGAACGGACATTGTGAGCAACAGAGTGACAGCTAAGTATACCTGGGATGATTTTGCTTGCCATTTTCAACTAAATAAAGGGGTAAATGGCTGCTCTATCATGTCTTTTCCTGTTTTCATGTTTTTTTCCGAAGAAATGCTTTTCTGAAAGAGCAATTTAAAGGGCCTAGCACAATGAATGAACTCTGACATTTTACTGAGCAAGTTAGAAACAAGCTGAACCACTGAAAGGAACTACCAAGCAGAGCTTTAGCTCAAAATCAGAAGACAAATATTCCTAGTCTAGTATATGAACACCATGGATTTACTGGAATAGGTTGTGGACTACAAGCTTGTTTTCTGGTGGTGCTAATGGGCTTCACTGGAGACTTCTGGTTCCTCACATCACCAATGGCACTAGTGCTTGGTGGGGGTCAGCAAGTAATCAAATAAGGTCTTGTCAAGCCCATGGGATGCACTGTGACTTCTAGAACTGTTTTCACATGCCATATGCAATATTTTACACAAACGTGGAATGTGGGAATCAGGTTTTATTTCTTACTGAAGCTGTATATACAAATTTTCTTAGGTAGATTTGAATATTTTTTTTTAAATTCCATTATGTGGAAATAAAGATAAGAAGATAATATCACCATGAGAGTTTCCAAGATTTTGAAAGAGTCCCTAATATAAATATTTGATTTCCCTCAACTCAGGTTGTTTCCAGATATCTTATGAAGAACATTAGAGATAGTAGAGAAAGCTAGGCATGTTTCTCCATAGTTCAGTATGAAGTATCTTTCCTTTTCTTGCTTTAATGTGTGGTGGTCTCTAGCTCCTCCCTTGTCATAGACTGTAAGCTCTCCCTTTTGTTTTGGGCTGGTCCTTTGCATAATTTTATAAAAGCAAAGTACTTGACTAGAATACCCAAGGCCTGCAGTAATTTTTCTCGCTATAGTAGCTAATCTCTGTCCATACAGTATTACTTACAGAGGACGCCCCTGTAAACTGTTCTTCAGTTGTCATTGACATTTATCCTTGATCAGAATTTAAATGGCAGATGACAGAGATTGCTACTTGAAAGGGAAAATGCATATGTGCTGAATTATACCTTAAGTGACCTACTTCAATGTATAAAGATAGACTGAAGACTTTCAGGAATTGCCTTCATCAGTTTTCATAGAAGCCCTGCATGCTGCAATTGACATGGAAGCTTCCTTCCTGAAGTATTCAAAGGTGCTTGCAGCTGCCAAGGGAGAGGACTGCTCCGGGGTCCTACCCAGCTATCAAGACTCTGAACCACAACAATCACTGGACTGATGGGAGGTTCACATGATGACATAGTGGCATTTTCTCATTGGAACAGCTAAACAGGAGGGCTACTTAAACATTTCTTGTCCAGTATGCCCAGAGATCTAAGGCCAAAGAGGCCTTAGACCCAAGGAGAAGCTACAACTGTCAGGTTCCTAAACCAACAGATTTTAACTGTCCTCACTATACTTATCCATGGATCCACAGGTAAGTGTATGTCTCACATCTCATCAAAGAAGTTTCATTTTGTGACAGAGAAAGACTATTGCAGAGATCTGAAACCTGCCAAAATGCAGAGAATGATGGTGGGATGCTCAGCTCCAACGGGTTCATCCAACGCTAAGGTTCAGGGAAAACGTCATGTTTTCTATCATGTGTAGAATTTAAAGAGAAAAAAATGAGCATGAGAATAAAAGAATATTAAGGACATGGAAAGGGGTAATGGAGAGGAAAAATGAGAGACGGAGAAGTAGGGAGATCATATGATCAAATGCATTTTAAAATGTCACAATGACCTCTGATACATTCTATGATTAATTCCTAATAAAAAAAATAATATGACCCTAAGAAATGAGGAACTTAAATTGCAAAATCATCCAATCTCCTGATCTGTATCAATCAGTAACAAATCCTTTATAAAAATTCAACTTCCCAGTTATTGGCTTGATTTGTTTTTAGACTCTATCAATGGATTTCCTAAAATGTTCTTGCATTACTTTTTTTCAGACAGTATCAATATTTTCTACATGCCTTTTCTTCCTCTACTTGCTTTTAAACTGTCAGAAGAGGGATAGAAAAGATGCCTCAACAGGTACAGGGTACAGGGAAGAATTTGCTGCCAATGTAGCGTGATGCTGTATTTCCTCTGGTGTTCCAGGGATTCTCCCATCAGTATAGTCTTTCTTAGTCCCAAGTCATAACTCACAGGTCCATATTTAGCCTCAGAATTACTTATTCTGATTACAAGGAAATGGTGAATCAGATAATCTCCAGAAAGCAATCGAATACCAGACCCTTATGCTGCCCGAGACACCTATACTTGAGAAGGGTCAGAACAGATTTTATCCGTTATATGTGACCAGGTCAGAGACTGCCTCTCCTTTTACTCATTTGTCTGAGCTTCAAAATCTATAAACTGATATCATAATATGTACCTCATTGGATTGCTGTAAGTGTTTAAATGCAACAGAATATTTAAATCATTGCATTATAACATGCAGACACTAAGTACTCAAGAAAGCATGACCACAATTAGGTCAGACTCTGAGGTTAGATTATTATCACACTTTTAGTGAGAATCAGGTTCCTTAGTCAAGTGTGAGAACTGAAACCCTTGATAAGAGGGGTGTCATGTTGTCACCTTAAGTGGGCAGAAATTCTACACTCAAAAGCTTAAAGAATTTTGTAGTTTAGAAGACATCTTGGTCACAGAATTTAAAGGATTCTAATTACCCTTTGTTGGTCTAGGAAAATAAAGGGCACATACATGAACATAAACAAACACGCATGAAGGGTAGAATGGGCCCCATCTAAAAGCAGTAGGCAACTCAGTTCTTGACTGCTTTGCTGAACCTGGGGCCTCTTGTGACCGTACAACAGCCTTCCCGTTTTATGGTGAAATGAGAGCGACAACTCGATTAGGCATGAGAAAACAAGGTCTGTTTCACTCTGTTGAGCAAAAAGATATGACTAAAAGATATGCTCTGGTGGGCAAAGTTTTGTTTTTGCAAAGATTTTTTGATAGTATATTTGTGTGTGTGTGTGTGTGTGTGTGTGTGTGTAAGAGTGTGTATAAAATACAGAGAAAAGAAGATCCCTTCTATTTCACCCTCCTCTTCCTTCTTATTCATAGGCACATGTATAGTTGGACTGTTAGTAAAGTATAGATAACATTGAATATATTTCCTGTTTTGATCTCATTTGATCTCATTATGCTGCTGGTCATCTAGATTATTGCCAGTATTGTATGTTTCAGCTAATGACTGATAACCATATTCACATGCAAACTTTTGTGAAAAATATGTTTTCTGGGGTTGATGTGCAGGCAGTTCCTCTGATGGACAAAGGGTACAGATTGAATACTGATCAAGAGTTGTTTCCTTTTGTTCTACTACCTTATCTATTTCCCCATTACAAATATATTTTAATATTTGACAATTACATTTCAAATGATTTTACATTATGTATATGGCATGAATATTCTGTGTTTCCCACTATTTCTGGATTTTCTTTCCTGAACTACTTGCATTTTGGAGCAGATCTGGTGACTGTAATTACCCCTTTTATTATCGGTGCTCATTCTAATTTCTCAATACTGTGCTGTTTAACTCCATTACAGATTAAACTAAATAACTTAAGCCTTTCTCTCCTTAGAACTTTTTGAGAAGCACTGTCATCTTTCTGTTGTTTGAAAAGTACCTGGAACCTCTGAAGCAACAGTATCAAAGCCATACATTCTGAGGTCCTGGCTGCTGTGTGAACGTGGTACCAGGAGGTATAGCTCCTGCATAAATCTGGAATCAAAACCACATCTTATTTAGGACTTATTATTGTTCACTAAACTTATAGCACCTTGAAAGATGGTTCATAACCCACACTCCATAAAATTTATTAGGCAAACTAATGTGGTTGGCACTGAATTAAAATTCCCCATTATTCTTAGTATAGTACCTTTGTGGACTCGACAGCTTTCTAGTGCAGGAGGAAAGGTAGCAGATACAATATGGCATGGTACGATGTGTCGAGCTAAAACAGCACTCCTGGAGAGAGGTGTAAAGAATAGAAGACAGCATTAAGAAGATAAGGCTGACACAATGACACAAAAGTGAATGCAGTTCTTGGGGAAATTGATGCCTACTGTATGTTCTAGCAGGCGGTGCGACATCAGACCCGGGTAAGAGTAAAAGCATATAACCTTTTTTTCTTTGAGCTTGAGTGACAGTGGGGAACACAGAGCCTTTTAATTAAAGATGGAGTATGCTCACACCCATGCTTTGCCTTCATGGCTTAAGAACCCAAGGGTACTGAAGGGTATAAGAGCTTGAGTTTTAGGGTCCACCTGGCAACTATTCTTATGGTCCCATAGTAGACAAAGTGAAAAATTTGGAAACACTGTCACATTTCTATCCTGCTTTGTTGAGAAGGCATTATTTCTGTTGTACAGTTTCTCTGATATAATTTTTAGCTTCCAAAGAAGAAGTAAATGTTCTTAACACGTTGTTTTTGGCCTTTGCAAAGATATAAGGTTTAAAGCTTCCTATTGAGATTAAAATAAGTACAATACATGATACACTTACTTTGAAAACATTTGATTCACAGTAGAGAAACCAGCAACAAATGGATATTTCAGAAATCATTTTTGTCTCTAAAGAGCCTAGTACAACTTAGAAAAACAGAGGAGCCTATCAGTTTACCTTTTGCAGTAATTTATTTTACACATTTACAGAAAAAGTATGAAAAGAACACAAAGTCTCTACACTCTGGCTGCAATGACTCCTGAGTATAGTTCATGCCAGAGAAGGATGGGTAGCCAGACTTTGGAGACCAACAGAGGTTGACTGAGTCAAAGGGGAAGTTTTTCATTGACTCAAGCTATGGCACCACTGAGATGCTGGGAGGCCTTGTGTTGTCTCTTGTGCAGAGAGGATGGTGTAAGTCTAATGCTGAGCAAGTTTCATAAAGACTCAGTACCTCTTATACCTCCAGTATTCTCCAAAGGCAGCTCTAGAGAGGATGATAAATGTGATCAGTCACATTACAGTGTTTCTAGGAAAATATTCCAGGAAAGCCAGGTCAAGAATGAAGACCAATGACCCATAAACAAGGTCCAGGGAGGTAAACTCCAACATGGTCTATCACAGAGTCCTGAGGGTGTTCAAAGCAGGGAGAAGGAAGTCCATCCCTCTTGTCATGAATGAGCACACAGTTAGGGAATCTGGGTATCAGTTACCCAGGGTATGTACCCATGTCAGAGAGTTAGGAAGCTTGGGTGCCTGACAAGGATGAAGATATCCCATAGGGATATCCATAGTGAAATTTTAAGGATTTTATAGTGTCCATTTCAAGCCAGGCCTCTTCCTGATAGGCTCCCCATGATATAGGACTTTTGCCCAAGCTATAGTTCTGATCTTTCAGATATTATTGACCATCACATATATGTAATGTTTGGTGTTGGGTTCATAATTGTCCTTATTTCTTCATAGAATACAAACTTTATAAAAACATACTCTAGAAATCTCCACTTTTAATTATGATCAACTATAACTAAATGGACTCATATTGCAATATTCAGGGGATCATTGTATGAGTCACTTGTAACTGGGTTTTCTCTAAGTACTGTTGATGTTACTGGCTGAAGACTTGTGTAATTCTGAGTAGAAGGACTCTGAGTAGAATGACTTATTTTACAGAACAAATTTTCCCACAAAATTCTAAGCAACGGTTTTTCATTTTTTTCAGAGTTATATTATTAGAGGAGTCACATTGATAAAAAATGGTTCACCCTTAAAAATAGTGTGTCTAAATCTTAATGTTATAATTCAACTTGTTTTCAAATTTCATTAAAACATTTGTGTTTATAGAAATTGAAGTATGTAAGTCCACATCTATGTAAATGTGTTTATTACATCTTGGGGAAGGGCACATGCTATTTCTTGTTTTCATAATTCCAATACATCAGTTGCTTCTTTGTCATTACTAAAATGTAATGAGTAGGAAATGCCAATCAGAATTTCTGGAAAGCCACTTGGGAGTATAAAGGGAAAACAATGAACTAGATAATGAAGAGGTGACACAGAAGACGTGGGAAAGGAAAGAGAAAACTGAACTTGGAAAAGAAAGAAAATTCACTTGTTGTAATACAGTAAACATGAGCAAATTGAATATGTTGAGTCCTCTGGCAAAAATGTCTATTAACCTTTCACAGACATTGCTGAGCCCCAGTCAGTGGAGAGACGCCTAACAGAACTCACAGGAGTTCCTATAGATATTCAGGCCCCTATGGCAAATCTCTAAGGGCCACTACTCTTTTTGCTTAATGAATATGGGAGGGGACAATGGAGGGAGGTGTGGAAGGAGTAAGAATGAAAAGAAAGAAGAGAGGAGGGAGAGAAAAGGGAAGAAGGAAAAAAGGAAGGAAGGAGGCAGCAGCAAAGTCAATTCTGTTGCACCCTACCTGTACCCTTCCTCCTGTGTGAGTCCCACAGTGTACCTACAGGTGCTCACTTTTCTGCACACACCCCTGGTAGCATCGGTGGAACAAAGCTGGCTCCTGGCCTTGCCGCTCCCCTTTGCTACAGTAAGTCTGTTCTGGGCCCCTTGTCTATGGGAACCTGCTTATTTACTTGTGCTTGAAAAAATATCTAACAAGCAATTTCACATAGACACCTTCTGGGGATTGAAACTGTCATACACATTTTAATAAAGATAAGGACAGATGTTGATTCCTAATTATATCACTTAAGGCATCAGAAAGTAAGATATTTAGGATCTAAGGATATCTTGGGTCCTGTGTGTCTCTATGAAATTCATCCTCCAGGCAGGGAGAAAGAAAACTCCAGATATGCCTGTAAGTCTTTATTGTGGTACAAGACGTTAACGCTGGTCCCCTGTGGCTCCACACCCTCTTACCAGGTGAGAAGGACTCTACCATGAACAGCTGGGTGGCTTTTCTGCAGAAACTCAGTATGTCAGCATATGCCATGCATTTAATGCTGCCATATAAGTAAGGGCTTATTCAAGGCTGATCATGTTACTTTAAAATACACTGCAAATCACAGCTGGAGGGATGGGTTTTCAGTAAAGTGCTTGTGTGGAACCCATGTCTAAAAGCCAGATGAGATTTGTGTCTGTAATCCTAGCCATGGAGAGGTTGGGAAGGAGGCTCCCTTGTTGGTTATCCAGTCTAGCTGAACCATCAAGCGCCAGGTTCAGTTAGAGACAGAATATGTCTAAAAAGATAAGCTGATCAATGAAGGCATATGATGTTAACCTCAGTTCTCTACACACATGGGCATGCACATGCATGCACACCTGTACACACACATGAATATGTTCACACTCTACACATACATGTTTCCCCTTTTGTTAGCCATAGATTCTTTTCTCATACGATGATATTATCTGATTACAATTTCCCCTCCCTCGTCTCCTCCCAGTTCCTCCCTTCCTCCTTTCACATTTAGATCTACTTCCTTTCTGTTCCTCACTAGAAAAATAAGAGATTTCTAAAAGATAACAACAAAACACAACAAAATAAATATGACAAGATAAAATGAAAACCATCATAATGAAATTGGACAGGCCAACACAACAGAAGAAATTTAAAAAGCCTGAAGTGAAGGCACAAGAGTCAGGTACCCACTCACTCACACATTCAGAAATCTCATGAAAATGCTAAACTGACACCTGCCTGCAAGATATACCCAGAGGACCTGGTGCAGACCCAGGTAGGCTCTGTGAATGCTGCTTCCAAGTCTGTGAGTTCATATGGGCTTTGCTCAGTTTTTTAGAGGGCCTTGTTCTCCTGGCATCCTCCACCCAGAGGTTCTCTGGACTCTAGGAGGACAGATTTGAAGGAGACATCCTGTTTTGAGCCGCACACATATGTTTTTACCTATATCAGATAAAATGCTTAGTGTATTCCAGCTCTCTCTCTCTCTCTCTCTCTCTCTCTCTCTCTCTCTCTCTCTCTCTCTCTCTCTCTCTCTCTCTCTCTTTCTCTGGGGAAATGGTTTAAGAGAGAATTAACCTACCTACCAATACTTTTTTTGTTTCTGTTAAAAAAAAATCCTATACAGGAAGACAATATTTGATTCTTAAATGTGGGAGACTCTTGGTAAAATTTTAGTAGAAAAACTGGAAGCTCTTGGACTGTAATACCTTTCTGTTTTAAAAGGCCTCAGAAATACACTGCTTAAAATTATTGTACCCCATTATTTGTTTTTCTTGATGGGGTAAAGAAATGTAGACTTGTTGCAAAGTTGGACTTTTTCATGTGCTTCAGCAAACTTTGTGCTACTGATATTAAAAGCATTGCGTCCAGGTTGCATGACGAGACTCGATGTTACAATAGAGTCTGAGTAGCAGTTACAATGTGCAGATCTTTGCCACCCTCAGACAGAGCTCTCTAGACAAAGGGGCTCTGTGACGCTGCCGGGGGAGCATCTTTGATATCTAGGGCTGGGGCTGAAGCCTGCATCACTTCTTGGAATCCGGGGAGGTGTGAATCAGCTCTGTCAAGCTGTTTTCTGTCTGGGGCTTGGACAGGTGCAGCACGTTCTGGCCCTAATGCAAATCTTCACTTTATTTCTGATTTCTGGTTGAGTCCCTGATTCATCATTCAGGAATGATCTCTTTTGCTCCAATGAGACGACTGTCCCTGTCTGACCTGCCTTTGGGATGGCTCTGTCGAGCTGGATTTTATCTCTTGATAGTAGCTCCCATCCTCCCCTCCCCCCACTATCCTTGCTTTTCAGCACTCTTTTAGCTCATTTTAGTCTTGCTTGGATCCTTTACCTTTTGGCATTTCATGGTGGAGTCCTGACTGCTTCACACAAGGCTGGTGAAGCTCATATTACCCAAAGGTAGTCCCAAGTTACTGATACAGCAGCAGCGACTAGTGCTACTGTCTGTGTAGCTTGCCCAGCAGGAGAGTATTATGGTGTGGATGAAAAGCTGGAAGTGTGTGGTACCAATGTCAGCAGGCAAGTTCCTATGACAGCTGTGCTAGGCCTCTCCCCATCCCTCAATTGTTACTTGGCTTGTGGTACTCCACCCATAACTGCCTTCATCTTCTCGTGCATCCTTCCTCTGCACATCACTGTCCGCATTTCCCCAATATCCCAGTCATATTGGATAAAGGTTGATCAACTGCAGCATGACTTCATCTTAACTAATTGCATTGACAATGGCCCCCATTCTAAACCACTGTATGTGCTGGTGAAGGCTGAGCAAGAACTTTGCCATATAAATTTGGTGGAACACATTCAACTCATCCCCTAACTTAATCATCAGGGAACACTGGAGCATTTTAAAGGAAAAGGTGTCCAATCTACTCATCACTTTGCACTTTTGAAATGAACACACTGCAGTGTTTTTACAGTAGCGAGTGGGAGCTGGCATGCTACAGCTCTGAGATACTGACATGTTTTAGGCCACAGGTTCCTGTTTGTTCCTGTTCTGCTTGAAGTCGCTAAACTTCAGTTAGGGGTCTGCCACAACTCACTTTTTCAGGCCTTAGTCACAGGAAGCGTGCGGGAGGTGAAGCTACTTTGAGGGAAACTTAGTCTTTGGGGTCTGTCCTCCTTCCTGTACCCCGTCTGCGTCCTCCCACACTTCACATTCGGTTAATCTTACAAACGTTTCATTTCTACTTTCTGGACCCTCACTTCTGGGACCCAGCTTTTAATTAGAAATTGGTGTGTTTGCTTGTTTATGTATCGTGACTGCTTGTTTTGGCGCACTGGATTTCAGGTCACTGTACAGCACTCCCTTGGTCATCATGCAGTCAATGTTTGGTTTTAGAAAGGAGTACCTTTGTGCATCTTCCCAGACTGGAAAGGCATGGGAATACATGAAGACACTAGTTTTAACTTCTAATTAGCTGGTGTAATAATAGCTACTACAGATGGCTTGGGGCAATTCTGGGCTGTTTAACAATTAGTCTATTTTAAGCATTTAAGAACAAGTTATTGTCTTGTGCTTTGGAAACCAATGGAGACATCTGAGCAAGTGGGAAGATGTTGATTTTTACCTTGCTTGCACAGGAGGGGGTGGAGGGGGGAGAAGTGAGGGAAGGCAAGAACACCTGGGGATGGTAAGTACAGAGTGACATTCAGAGAGAGACAGATGAGAAAGAGGAGCAAGTTCTAAAGGAGATGGGAGGAAGTTCGGAGAGTGGAAGCAGGAAAACGTAGATGCCAGGTAGGTAGGGCAGGACTTTACAGAAGGCCGGGCCTCTAACATTTAGTGTCAAGGGCACAGGTGGCATCTGTAGTACCGGTAGAAGTGGAGGCTAACTGCATGAAGTACTTATGAACCATGAGAACACAGGGGAACCACACCTTGCAGAAAATTGAATGAATAAGGGAGAGTAAAAGCGGTTGGACCATTGGGAAGTAAAGCACAGGTCGCAGCTGGCTCTCAGTGGGGGAGAAGTTTCCACTCAGAGATGAGTGAAAGGAGTCTAGTTAGAAACAGGGGTGAAAAAGAAAGGAGACTGTTAGAAGTGGAAATATTCTGACATAAAAATATGCAAGGACCCAAGAACAAAATGAAATTTATGTGACTTGCATTCTGTCAGATACAAGCATAGCATTTTGTAGGTTAAGATGCTCCCATTTGTGAAAGAACCTCATTATTTTATTACTCAATTACACTGTTACAACAAAAATTAAAGCTGGGGAGTGTTATATGCCGTTACAAATCAAATGCGTCCCACTAGCTTAGTTGTAAGGGTTTCTAAACTTTATTGAACCTGTAGTTTGAGATCTTTATTTAAGAAAATTTCATTATAAATGGAATGATCCTTATGAGATAGTTATTGACAACCACACTGATCAAACAGATTAGAAGGTTTAAGTCCTTTTTATTAGTGGTCAGACCAAGAGTGGGTTTGTGCCTCTGAAGAATCTCTTAGCATCCAAACTCAGGTGTTCAGAATTTTTAAAGACAAAAACTTTGTGCCTCTGAAGAATCTCTTAGCATCCAAATTCAGGCATTCAGAATTTTTAAAGACAAAAACTACAAGGACCAGATTTCACCCCAAAGTTAGATGAAGGTCAGAGTAACTATGTAATGTTCATTCCTTGCAGAGCAGAGTAACTATTTTAGACACAACATGCCATTTTCACTCATATTTTTTTCTAATTATTTTACTTTAATGATTTGGGTTAATGCATCTGGACCAAGGTTAAGGCCATGAAAATATCAAATGTGTTGCCGAGGCAGACATGGCTGTGGTGGGGAGCAGGGTAGCCTGCTAGGAACATCTGAGAAAACACAAAGTGGACTCCAAACAGGATGGCATTTCCTTAGTCATTTCAGAAATGACTGTAAGATAAAGTCCCATAAGATAACGTCCCATGAGCCTCTTTTAAGCCCAACTATCAAGCTTGACCTCATCATTATTATTCTATAGGTTCCATACTCTCTTATACTAGATTTTTATCTATTTTACATTTCTCTATTGTATCAATATTCTGCTTTTTAAACCACACATTGGAGACATTTGGTCTTTTTGAATTTGTAAATTCCTCCTCCATCATTTGTTTATTTCTATTTATTTATTTGTTATTGTTGCCATAAGTTTGAATTTTGCGTAGCCACAAGCGGTGCCTTCCCAAGGTGTCATATAACACTTTTCTCTGTTCTTTGTAGCTTTGTAAAAAGCTCGGTTAGAATGAAGCCCCATTGTTTTGGCCCCGTTCTATTTCTTAGAAACATAAGTGTCTCTTCATGAATTTCAGATGTATCTTATCTTTGTGTAGAATTATTTATTGTGGCATAAAATGTTATTTTGAATATTGTAAAAAAAAAAAAAACAAAGCTTTTCCATCCATAGAGGTCCAGGAATGCTGAGGAGGGACAGCAGAGTTGGCATGAAAGAAGATCCAAAGGCTTTTGCTCTAGGCTGGGAGCTGGTTGCTTTTAGCGTTTCTCTCTGTACTTTAACTCTTAAACTTTCAGGTTATTTGGGGCCACTTGTCACTACAAAAAGAAAGAAAAAGAAACACCATACTTTCACACAAACATAGGGAGCTCCCACAGATCATTCATAAAAATACATAAAGACATAGACAGACAGACATATCTGGTGGACGATGAATGTAGGAAATCTCCAATTAACCAACAACTTTATTTCTGTCCTGCGTAACATGTTTGAAAAATTACCTTATTCAATAATAGATCAATCATAAAAAGGGAGTTACAGTAAGATGATTGATTTTAAGTTCTTTCATTAGAACTATATCTAACTAGATACTTTTGTTTATTAATAAGTATAAAGCAGTGGTTTTATCTATATGCTCATTATGAGTCAAAAGCAGAAGTTTTATCTTTTCCTTATTTCAAATGTATGTTATGTGTTCAAAACAAGAGTTTTTTTATGTCAAGGTTTTTCTGAGAAACAGGAGTCTGTCTTGTCTTGTATAGATAACCATTGATTCTTTGTTTCTATACTCATATGGTCTTTCTTATCATGGCATACACCTGGGCCTTATTCTTAGACTAAACCTAGAGTGAATGTATTTTCCTGATAACTAATTTGTTTCAATATTGTTTTCCTTCTTGGCATAATTCTCATGGAGGTTCATAGAGGTCCTAACAGCTTTTTCGATATTGCAGGAGGGTTTAAAGTTATCTGAATCTATTTAAAAATCACTGACAGGAATTATAAAATTATCTGTAGGAAATCTGCCCAACAGAGAGAGTAGCACCTATGGAGGAATATTATTATACTATAGGCAGTGAGGGTCTCTGCCATGTCGGGTATATGAGACAAACATAGAAAGGCATTATAGAATTGATGAACAGTCCTAAGGAAAAAGCCTTGGGGCTTTTCCTAAACCAGGGATGCACCCATTCATCACCCATTCTGCTGTGCAGAAACCAGTGGGATACTTTGCTCACTTGCTTGCTTTTGCCAATCTAGCATGTGATTGTTCACAGCAGAATGTATTTCTTTTTTTACTAATTAATTAGTTAATTCACCTTACATTTTGTTGTAGCCTCCTCCCTCCTCTCCTCCCAGTCCCCCATCCCCCCTCATCTTTCCTCCCCCATTCCTCGGAAAAGGGGAGCCCATCCTACCCACACACCTCAGCTATCAAGTCACATCAGGACTGAACATGTCCTCTTCCCCTGTGGCCTGGCAAGGCAGTCCCATCGGGGGGAAGTGATCAAAAAGCAAGCAACAGAGTCCATTTCAGAGACAGGCCCCACTCCCCTTACCCACATGAAGCAAGAGCTGCCCATCAGCTACATCTGTGTAGAGGACCAAGGTCCAGTCCATGCGTGGTTCTTGGTTGGTGATTCAGACTCGCAGGTCTTGGCTCTGTAGGCGTTTTTGTGGACCTCTTGTCACCTCTAGGTCCTTTTATCCTTCCCTCAACTTTTCCACTAGAATCCCTATGCTTCGCCCAATGTTTGACTGAGTCTCAGCATCTGTTTCAAGCTGCTGCAGGGCGGAGCCTCTCAGAGGACAACTCTGCTAGCCTCCTATCTACAATCATAGCAGGGTATTGCTAATAGTGTCAGGGGTTGGTTCTTCCATGGGGTAGGTCTTGGTTTGGGCCAGGTGTTGGTTGAACAGTCCCTCAATCCCTGCTCTACCTGTTCTGTCGTTATCCCTGCACATCTTGTAGGCAGGGTAAGTTTTGATAGAAGTTTTTGCATTGAAGTTTTTCCTGAGAAAATATAAACTTGGTGAGGGCATCTTTATTACAAACTAGAGATCTAAGTCAGAATAGGCCTCTGGAAGAATATGAGAGGTGATTCTAGCTGAGACTCCCAGTTAGCAGGGGCCATGGAGACAGAAGAGGACACCCCATAACTAAACAAGACTCTTAGTGGAAGAAGGAGAACACTAATCTACCCACAAAATCTTAAATACATTTCTTCTAGTTTTAAGATTGTATCTTCAAGTCCCGAGATTTTTTCCTGTTTCTCGGATCCTGTTAGAGAGGGCACCTCTGTGTTGCTTGCTTTCTTCTTTAAGGCCTCTTGATCCCATTTTTCTTCTGTCTGTACCTTTATCACTGTTTCCATTTTCATCTTCAGATCTTGAACTTTTTTATTGATTTCCTTCATCTGGCTGTTTGTATTTTCATGAATTTTTTTCCAGTTCCTCTCTATTGACCCCTTTTATGTCTTCCACCTGTTTGGCTGCATCTTCCTGTATTTGATTACGGACTTTATTAGTTTCCTTCATTATCATCTTCATTACTAAGGATTTAAGGTCATTTTCTTGTATTTCGATTGTGTTTGAGTTTTCAGGGTTGCTGTTTTTGGAATAGCTGGGATCTGGAGATACCGAGTTGTTTTGGTTTTTGTTGTTTGTGTTCTTACGCTGTCCTTTAGTTATCTTGCTATCTCTGATGTTGGCTGGTAGCTTTGGTGTCCTTCACTGGTCGTTGAGAGTGGATAGTTGCTGAGTGATTATAGGTCATGTCGGGGTCAGGGAGTTCTTCCCTGGAACTGGCAGATGACCTGGTTTCTGCTCTGGGAGACTTTGCTCTACACCTTAAGCTCAATATATTTATTAATTATTGCAGAAGTCAATGCAATCCAAAACAACCCAAAGGCAAAATATACTACAACAATGTGGAATGCAAATTGATTTTGTACTAAAAAATAATATTGATTGCCCTCTTTCATTTCTGGCAAGGGTAGATCTTGGGGCCAAGGCAGAGTTGTATGGCCTGCACAGAGGCTTGGCTTGGGAAGTGAGTGTGAAGAGACCTAAGGCTCTGTGATGTTGGTGGGTTATATAGCAGTCTGTATCCGGGAGACATGACACACACATATCTATTCACTCCAAATAGGACTCTCACGATGGACTGAAATCAAAATTGGTGAAGCAGTGAGATTTATTTGAGGTAACCAACAGAAATATGGGTGAGGGATCATTTACAGGAGCAGGGGTGACTCAAAGAAAGTTACATCACCCAGCAGCTCCGCACCCAAACATCAGTGCCAACTCAAGAGAGCACTAACTCTAGAGCTCTCTGCTGCTGCAGTAGTTGTTTCCTGCCTCTATAACCCCAGACCTCCTGTGCCTCCTCCTAGAGAGTGTTGCCAGTCTGGTAGAAACTACCATACATCACTGGGAGATGTTGACAAGCTGTCCAAGTGCAGACTGTGGGATAGGCTTGTACAGCAGCTACAGAGGTGGAGCAATAGTTAGAAAATAGCATAAGGCACAGAATTAATTTTTTAAATTGATGATCTATAATCATGACCAAAAGTCATTTGTAAAGTCGAGTGTATCAATAAATGTTATCGACAACAGTATTTCATGTTCATTTAAAAACTGCTTTGTAGATGAATTATAAGTATGGAATCAATGGGTTTCTATTATTACTGTTATTTTTTTTTATTTTGGGACTCAAAATCAGACTCCCTTCTGCCCCATTTTCCTCCCCCCACCGGATCCCGAACTGTGACAGCTTTGTCTCTGATTTAAATGGATTCACCTTTGACTGTGTGTCAGGGTGGTGGGCCCACTTCTTTATGTCAGGTGTTCTTGGTTGTTATTTTTAGTGTCACTCTAGATAGCCTTCCACTTGGATGAGCATAGCAGCTACAAGCAGCCTCCAAGTGTGGCTTAGTTTCCCCCTCATACTCTTTTCAGCATGAAGCTTGAACCTATGCTTCTCACACAGTAATCTGATTTTTTCTGCTGTTGTTTTCAGTCTGCAGATAGGGGCCCTGGTTGTTGTGTGGAGCCTGACCTGTAACAAATTGGCTCCCTCTGGTGCTTCATGAATTTGTCTTTCATATAAATTCAGGTAACTGAATCCAGCACTCTGTGCCTGAATTGACAAGGACATGGAGCTGTTCCTAAGAGCAGGTCAGAGTGAGAACAGCCTACAGGCAGCTTCTGAGATGGGAGTAGAGAAGTATCCAGAAAGACTGAGGAAAAGCAGTTGTGAAAATGAGTCTTGAGGACAAACACCAAACCCCGTCGCCAGGGCTTTTACCTGTTTTCTCCTGAAGGCCTGAACCACTTGTATATAAACAGAAGGTGTTTTTATCACAGACTGCTATTATCTAATTTAGCATTTTCCTTCTGTTTCCCACAGTTTCTTTTCTAGTTACTTCCCCCATCTTAACTTTAATTTCCCCCTTCTCTCCTATAATCTTTGAATTTCTTATTATTTTCATCTTCTGCATTCCCTCCCTTTCCTTTTCCCCTTCTGTTATGTTGATTTGTAGCCTAGAGATGAAACATTTTCTGGATGCCTCTTATGTGGGCAAAGTGTTACCTCTGCTGAACACTTTCATGGCCACACACTGAAACACTAGAGAGCTGCGGCTTTTCTGTGTGCAAGAATTTTAACATCAGGAACCACTTGTTGCAACAAGTTTTTTTTGGTGGCAGGAGATAATTTAATATGAACAACAAATCTTATTATACTTTGGACTTTTGCTCTTTTTCAAATTGCCATTTTGTTATTTTCCACTGCTCTTGTTTCTTCCCTCCTCCCTGCACTCCTTCTTTTTCCTATGGATTCATTGATCTTTTATAATCCCCAGCGTGGTTCTCTGACTGCACTGAGTACAGCTGATACAGATAAGTAGATGCTCCTCTTTCCATCCCACTGCCCATAAGCTCTGTGATCTCATCACTGCTCAGGCTTCTTCTTTTCTTGAGTAACAAATCCGGGTTCTCGGTTTCTGCCTATGAAGAATGAATGAACCAAGCTGGGTGTGGTGGCCCCCACTTTTAATCCCAACACTTGGGAGGCACAGGCAGGTGGATCACTGTGAGTTTGAGGCCAGCCTAGTCTACAAAGCGAGTCCAGGACAGAGAAATCCTGTCTCAAAAAACAAAAAACAAAACAAAACAAAAAAGAATGAATGAATGAACCTGGTAGTTAGTTTCACTGCTATGACTCTGGGCTACTTTGATCAGAGGAATAAAAGTTTGAGTTTTAGTATCTGCATTAAGTTCACAAACTTTCTGGTCTCAGAATCAAAAGCGATGGAGAACCCTACAAGACATTTGTCCATGTTCATAGCACTGGAGCTTAACACTGGATACAGTTTTAAACACAAAAACCTTTGAGCACCCAGTACACAAGATATCAGCTCATGTGACAATATATGCTTTGCACCCAAGATAAACCACAAATGGAGAAGATCTATTATATTTTCCTGTTGCTTTGAAGATAAATTGAACCTTACAAACCTCCAGAAGGTACACAAAGGTCCCCAGAACATACAACAAGAGACTCTTAAGACAGCTGATGATACTTACTTGTGCTGTAAATGGTGGAGTGAAGGTAGAAATGTGGGAGAGTATTTTTGGCACTAGATATTTATACTACATGCAAGTCTCCACCTATGCACCCGATATTCCTGTACGACTGAATGCAGCTAATGAGAAATGATTTAGTACCTTTTCTAAGAGTGGTTAAAACCTTAGTCTATCGTCTCATATTATAATCTGGAATTGGAGTTACTGGTTCAGTCTTGTAAATTCAGACCCTGGTATGATCATTACTAAGAAAGTACAAAGGTTTCTGGTTACATTCTTTGTTGCCTGGTTAACAAAGAAACACTTAAAGGAGATGTGTCAAGCATTGCATCCTTTTTCTGTCTGCAAGTCCTTAATGAAAAATATTTGTGTCTTACAAAAATGCAAAGTGAAGATAACACTTACTCTTGGAGCAACTGCATTGGGTAACAACACTAATCCATTCAGGGTAGCTTTCTGAGCAGCTTTCCGTATGTGAACATCTGACCTACCTGCCTAAGCATGTGCTTCTTTTTGTTTTGTTTTTTTTCCCCCTCAGGTAGTTTTGCAGCCGCAGTGTCCCCGAATAGCTACCTGTCTGCAGAACCTGGACAAAATGTCACACTTAGTTGCCAGCTTCAAAGGAGCCAGCCAGTGCAGCGCATCATATGGGAAAAAGTCCAGGCCCATCAGGTAGACATCTTAGCCTCCTGTGACCTATCTCAAAGGACAAGTTACATGTCAAAGTACCCAAGACAAACATGGAGCAACTGCAGTCACGGGAGCACGCAAAGTATCCTCATCATCCGTGATGCCATAGCTGCTGACTCGGGACTTTACAGATGCCGCTCTGAGCCCAGCACAGGAGAAAAAACCGTTGTAATAAAGCTGATCATAACTGATGGTGAGTGAGAAGAGATGTTCCGAGTGTCAAAAACAAAGAACAAAACAAACAAAGCAGCCCCAACACTGTGGATTGGCCTCCCTTCTTTTTGTTTGCAGCACGCATGTCCTTTAGTGGGACTCTACTGTGTGTCAGCATTTTTAATGCCTATATATGAAGCTTCTAGAGTAGTATGTTGAACAGCACTACATTTTAGGATTTGGTATTTATTTATGTTGTTACCTCATCTACCATAGATTTACCAGTGGAAATATTTCATTTTTTTATGGAAAGCGGTGTGTGTGTGTGTGTGTGTGTGTGTGTGTGTGTGTGTGTGTGTGGTGTTCCTGTACCTGTGTATACACACTCAGAGGTGAATAATTGAAATCTGGAAACTTCCTCTATTTCTCTCTATCTTTTTGTTTTTGTTTTTGGAGACAGGGTCTCTTATTGACCCAAACGCCAGAGTTTTGACAAGATTTTGTGGGTGGTCTGTCCCGGGTCTATCTGTCTCTGCTTCTGCCCTTGCTGGGGTAACAGGCACAGTGTTATACCAAAAATTTTGTGGGTGATGGTGATCCTCGTGCTGGTGTGGCAAGTGCTTTATTCCTAAGGCCACTTCCCAACCCAAGCACTTCACTATTTTGTTTTTTTTAACCTACTTTATTTATGAACTACAATGCACACATGTGTATCTACACACATAGACACATGAACACACATGTGTGCACATATGCACATATGTGCACACACACATGAACACACACACACACAGAGGATATTACCAGCCTGTATCTTCATTATCTAATTCCTCACTCCAAATTATCTACAGATTTGAGGGAGATAAGTGGATATTGCATTCCCTGTGTGTCTCCTGCAGTAATAGAATGCTGCAACAATGGTTTCTAAATCTTGAGAGGGCAGAGCTTCCATAGATCTTTGACCAGTTTGCCAGATGGGAGCCTTGTATCCATCAGAAACAGAAGACAGCTGCACTTGAGGTTTACAAAGCTGACCTTCATGGCCTGTGAGTAGTGCTCTTCTATGAGACTGCATTCTCTTGTATTCATAATCTGTCTCCTTTGTGATAATGAAGTTTAAATTGTGTAAACATCAGGCTAATCAAAAGCTGCATCTACTTTTGTATGAGAGCAATGAAAGCTACTTCTCTGTTTATAGAAGTGAAAACACAAAGGCCAGCGCTAAGGTGTATGTAGAGGGCTGTGCTACTACTGAGTAGGAGGAAGGCAATCCCTAGCTTCCTACCCACTTGCCTTCTTCCTTCTTTCCTTTCTTCCTTCCTCCCTCCCTCCCTCCCTCCCTCCCTTCCTTCCTCCCTTCCTCCCTCCCTCCCTCCCTCCCTCCCTCCCTTCCTTCCTCCCTCCCTCCCTTCCTTCCTTCCTTCCTCCCTTCCTTCCTCCCTCCCTCCCTCCCTCCCTCCCTCCCTTCCTTCCTTCCTTCCTCCCTTCCTTCCTCCCTCCCTCCCTCCCTCCCTCCCTTCCTCCCTCCCTCCCTTCCTCCCTCCCTCCCTCCTTCCCTCCCTCCCTTCCTTCCTTCCTCCTTCCTTCCTTCCTCCCTCCCTCCCTTCCTCCCTTCCTTCCTTCCCTCCCTCCCTCCCTCCCTCCCTTCCTCCCTCCCTCCCTCCCTTCCTCCCTCCCTCCCTCCCTCCCTCCCTTCCTTCCTTCCTCCCTCCCTTCCTTCCTTCCTCCCTCCCTCCCTCCCTCCCTCCCTCCCTCCCTTCCTTCCTTCCTTCCCTCCTTCCTGTCCCCGTTCTCCCTCCTCCCTCTTCCTACTTCCTCCCTCTCTTATCTCCTCCTTTTCTTGCCCCCTTCTTAGTTTCAATTTAGAGGCCACTCTTTCGGTCTGCAGATGCCCCTCCCATTTCTGCTCATAGTGAAGACTGGTCTTTTCTTCTGCATTGGAATGAATAAGAGACGGCTTGTGTTATGGCAGCATCTGTCCTGCAGCCACTGCAGCCTTGTGCACCGAGGACAGTGGCTACTGGAGAACAGCAGGCTTCCATGTGTTAGCCATGATCATGCTCATCTTAACCCTTCTCTGCTTGTCTCCGTGACAACAGGAACTGAAGGACAGACATACGTTTGATTTGAAACTTAGTATCAAAGAGTAGTTGGTTGATGTACTATTTAGAGTGTCAGAGAAAAATTAACAAAATGCTCTTGTTTTACATGTTGACTATTCCTGTAGGCATGGACAGGAATTACTTCTTATCTAAAACAAAACAAAACAAAATGAAACAAAACAAAAACTTCATGCATTTTGGATATGGACAGAAAAAAAAGATGTTAACCTTTTCTTAAAATAAAGAACAAGGACAGAAAATATTCTAATCAGAGACAAAGCATTTTCACACATGTATGAAATAAGTTCTTACCTAGTAAATGCTGAGAAAGTGATTATAAACTTCTCAGGTCACAGAGCAAGCAATGGGATGGGTTTTTAGGAGATATTGATGTTTAACTTTTACCAATTAGTAAAAATGTCCTTCATATGCCCAACACGACTTTTTCACAAAGCAATTTCTCTGTACATAAACTATAAACACTGTCAAAAATCTGCCATCAGATGGAAGTGACAGTGTAATAGTAGGTATTGTTAGTGTCCACAAGCCTTGAGAGAATGCAAAATAACAGTTTGACATCTAATTGGCAGATTAAAAGAATAACAACTAGATTTTACATCCATTAGCAAAAATTATAGTTGATGGAAGATGACAACCATTGGTTGTATGTTTTAGATTAATTCTTTTTTTCAATTATTGTAGATAAATTATAAAATATAATTATATTTTATATAAAGATAAAATATAAAGCTACCAGGCAGTGAGCAAAGAGGATGATTTGTGTTTTCTCTGGTGTAATTTTATTATCTCAAGTCCTAAGGTTATTTGGTAAAAAAAAAAAAAAAAAAAAAAAAATCAATGTGGAGATTGAAGCAGAGAGACAGGAATAAGATGTGAGGAGGATTTAATTCATCTAAACCATCAGGGTAAAGGTGATTTTGACACATGTTTTATAAACTGCTACACATCTCCTTTTAGTTCCTGCCCCATTTCTTTTATAAGATGATATTGTATGCATACAAATGATATTTTTAGGGCCCCCCCCCCCCACACCCATCTGAATTTTCCCATGACTTCTGCCTACCTACATACCTACATTATTCTTCAGACAAAAGTCAACTAAAGGTCACCCAAGAGATTTTAAATACATACATAACACACACACACATATATATTATGTGTGTGTTTCTTGATATATTTTAAATAAAAGATGAAGGTAGCAGAAGCACGAGTTATTTGCCATTAAATTTCTTTGCTAAAAAAAGAAATGAAGCTTTGTGCTGCTTGTGTATACTCTTGGAAGTACAATTTCAAAAAGTTCATCTATTAATTTGAGCAGTTGAGGAGTGTCTGCGTGTGTGGCTAGGCACTGCCCCTAGGGCTTCATGAGTGTGTGATAATGCCCGGAGGAAACACTTGTCCTTTCCTCTTCTAGGTGGACCTCTGAGTGGCATACTTGTTTTGTATTTATCTTAAAGGAAAAATTTCAAGTTTTCACTGTTGAGTCTGATGTTTGCTATAGTTTTTCATATATGGTCTTTATCACATTAAGCTACATTCCACTATGCCTAATATGCAGAGATGTTTTTGTAAAGGATGAAAGGATATTAACTTTCATCAAATGACTTTTTATGTCTGTTGCTGTGCTCATGTCGTCTTTTCTATAAATGTTTTAAAATATAATGTGGTATTTTGTTTGGTTTTTATCCGTTGAAATGTTCTAGTATCCCATTTGATTATGGTGTACAATCCTATTTGTGTGCTATATTGAGCATATATTTAATTTGCTAGTATTTTACTGAAAAAAATTTGATCTACCTATCTTTGTCATCGTTAGAGACATTGGTCTTCTTCCTTTGTGGCTTGCTTATTTTGATATCAGAGCAATGTTTTTCTTATAGAGATGGAAATACTCCTTATTCATGCAGAGATTTTAAGAAAGGCTGGCATCAATCCTTTTTTAGATGTTTCATTTAATTTTTCTGTGAAACTATCTTCTTTTGGGATTAATGATAAGCCACATGTTCCAAATGGGCCTAGTCAAGAAGAGAGGGCTATGAGCAGAGAAAGAATCCCAACTGTGATTAAATAACATGGTAACCGCATCATTTGTGTGGTTCATATTCCTAACCAATAACCTTTTCATCTTTCTTTGTATTTTTAGTTAAAATAAAGAAAACAACCCCACTGAATATTTGTGAGACTATTAAATACATATGCTCAATTAGCTACTCCTTTGCTTTTAAAATAATGTTTGATGCAAATAATGATATTTTTATTAAAAAATTATTTAATACCCATATTTAGTAAAAAAAAAAAGGTAAATTAAAGAATATTTTAAATGTATTCACTATCCAGCTTGTATACAATAAATATATTTTGGGATAATAGAAATATAAAAATTATTTTTTAAACTATGGTGTACACATATTACATTTACAATAAATATTTTGTAGTTAGAGAGATTATTAAATTCATTTAGATGTTATTACATTTACATTGAAAGTCATAAAAATATCCTTTTAAGATGTGCTCAGGAATATTTATTGAACATTCACTATATTAGCATTTCCATCTTAGAAGGCATAATGTCCTCCTAAGTTTTAAATTTTCTTCATAAGTCATCTCAATACTCTCTTCACATGTCACAGCTCAAAGAGTATGAGTCAAAGAAATGGAACTTTTGAAAATGAGGTAGGATGTCTGCAGAGGAAAATTTCATGAACTTTTGTTTTGCAACTGTCAGAAAGATCCATTTCCTTTGTAAACTTGTATTATTTCTCCCTTTAAAGCACAAATAGAGCCTAATGCCTGGCCTCTAGTATTAGAAAGTGAAGACTGAGACGTGAGGTCACAGGACTATTTACCAGGAAACCACAACGCCTCAGCGCCTCCCCCTCCCCCACAACGCCTCAGCGCCTCCCCCTCCCCCACAACGTTCCTTGCGTGTTTCATCAGCAACACTCACGGATTAGGATTGCTAGCAAGAGTAGAGTGCTAGCAATCCTAACATCCTCATCCATGGCAAAGCTTACTGATGTTCACTCCCTGTGCTCTTGAGCTATGATAGTATGGAAGGAGACCTTGTGTGTATGTGTGTGCCCACGTTCATGTATGTACATACATGTGTATGTGTCTGTATAATTCATGTCCTTATGTTTGCGAAGCACTCCAGCTCCAAAGAAGTAATAATTTTTTAAATTAATTAATTATTTAATTAATTTGCTTTTTAGTTTTGAGGGCTCTAAAACTCTCTTTTATAAGTTGTATTTGAGAAGGGTTCTGGGTCTAATTGTGGTTTACATTTTTGCTCACTTTCAATCTTATTTCTCACACCTACAACATTGACTAGATGTTCTCCGTTGTCTGCACTGATGTTTTGATGACACGACTTGATGAGCCTCAACACTGGAATATTTACATACATGGAAAATACAGTGCTCATGACCTTTCTTTTGTATGAGAACCACTTGGCTGGAATCCTTGAGTCCTGAGCATTTTGCTCACAAGTTAAAATAGTTTCCCCTGAAACAGGTTAGATACAATTTCCTTTCCAATTTAATTTCATTTTAAGAATTCTGGTTGCCAGCTGGGTACCCAGATGTAACACACACAGTTAACTGCCTGTTATGTCATGGCTTCTTCACCTCACAGTTGCCTCTGCCCACATCAAAGTATTTTTTCCCTTTTAGTGATATGGTGCATTTGAAAAGCACAAGTAGTCAGATGGTTTATTTTAAAAGTCCTATGTAGAGATGTACACATTTCCCCAAAGTAAAAAGCAAGAGATGTTTGCTCGCATTTATTCTATACATTTCATACTTTACTATTGCACTCAGTAATAACATAAAGTTAATATCACATACAACAGACATCTGAAAACAGAGAAAAACAGTTGATCTTAGAAATTTCTATTTGGTAAGTCTTTGCTACCAGAGTGATTATTAATTAAAAAATCATTTTTATTACATTTATCTATTAATATACTGTATGTGTGTATGAGTATGTGTGTGAGAATGAGCCGGGTGTAGTGACGCACGCCTTTAACCCCAGCATTCGGGAGGCAGCGGCAGGTGGATCACTGTGAGTTTGAGGCCAGGCTGGTCTACAAAGTGAGCCTGGGACAGCCAAGGCTACACAGAGAAACCCTGTCTCGAAAAACCAAAAAAGAAAGAAACTCATTTCCAAATGCAGTATGTGTGAGAATGTATGTATATGAGTGTATGTGAATGTGTCTATGTGTGTGTGAGTGTGTGGGTACAAGTGTGTGTGTGTGTGAGTGTGTGGGTACATGTGTGTGTGTAAGTGTGTGGGTACATGTGTGGGTATGAGTGTGTGGGTACATGTGTGTGTGTGAGTGTGTGGGTACATGTGTGGGTGTGAGTGTGTGGGTACATGTGTGGGTATGAGTGTGTGGGTACATGTGTGGGTGTGAGTGTGTGGGTACATGTGTGTGTGTGAGTGTGTGGGTACATGTGTATGTGTGAGTGTGTAGGTACGTGTGTGTGAGTGTGTGGGTACATGTGTGTGTGTGAGTGTGTGGGTACATGTGTGGGTGTGAGTGTGTGGGTACATGTGTGTGTGTGAGTGTGTGGGTACATGTGTGGGTGTGAGTGTGTGGGTACATGTGTGAGTATGAGTGTGTGGGTACATGTGTGTGTGTGAGTGTGTGGGTACATGTGTGTGTGTGAGTGTGTGGGTACATGTGTGGGTGTGAGTGTGTGGGTACATGTTTGGGTGTGAGTGTGTGGGTACATGTGTGAGTATGAGTGTGTGGGTACATGTGTGGGTGTGAGTGTGTGGGTACATGTGTGTGTGTGAGTGTGTAGGTACATGTGTGGGTATGAGTGTGTGGGTACATGTGTGGGTGTGAGTGTGTGGGTACATGTGTGTGTGTGAGTGTGTAGATACATGTGTGTGTGTGAGTGTGTGGGTACATGTGTGTGTGAGTGTGTGGGTACATGTGTGGGTGTGAGTGTGTAGGTACATGTGTGTATGTGAGTGTGTATGGAAGTCAGTGAATGACTGGCAGAAAACAACCCTCTTTTTACCATGTGGGTTTCAGGGATTGGAACCGAGTTCAAGTTTGGTGACAAGTGCCTTTGTTCACTGACCTCTGCTGTAACTCTTTTTATTTTAAAAGTAAACCTTTCTTGTTCCTTGGAAATCAGACAGGTAAAATTTAAAATCAGATCTGTGTACTTAGCTGTCCCCTTTAAAACCCATGCATGACCTCATTGACTGGGAAAAAAAACCCAACCTCCTAATACCTTTGACTTTAAAGTAACCATTTTTGCTGTTTTAGTCCTACATACAAATTTCTTCCTCAAAGCACCTAGGAATTGTCAACAGCATGTGGTTATTCCTTATAGCCACAGGAAGCACTGCATAGACTAATAGGTAACGTCTTTTCCAAAGGCAGACACACAATTACCATTGTTAGAAATGAGCTCTTGGTGTAGAATAGCACCAAGTGTTTAATGCTAAACAGAAATTCAAGTTTTAAGTATTCCAGTTTAATTATCCAGATGGTTATTTTATGTGAAATAATTCAAACATACTGCTGTATTATTGACAAATATTCAAAATCAGAATGATGCCTTTTTAGAGAGCTGTTTGCCTAAAAGATCAGGACATGAAGAAATAAGAGTCTGTCACTCACAGAGATATATCTTCAAAGCCCAATCTGCACCTTAAAGTTATAATTTACACTGAAGTGATTCAGGAATCCTTAAAAGGTATTGACCCACTAGAGAAATACACATCTCCTTTTCAACATCTGTAGAATGCAAAATAAATTTTTAGCAGACTACAATGACAATTTGTTTCCAGAATGCATTTAGCACACTTCATTTTTGTTGGAATTCAAAAGTCATCACGTTGCCATAGTGTTTTTGGATGGCACTGACATTTTATTAATGCATAAAACTGATTTTCCTATCAACAAGTACTAATGTGAAATATCAATGCTTCTAGTTAGGCTTGTAGAGATTAAAAATAGTTTTAGTCATATTGAAAATGAGCAAAATAAAGGAAAAGATAATGATAATTCTGTGCATGAATGCAAGAAGTAACAGGCGCTAAGAAAAGACGACAGAAACAAAGATGTCATCCAGTGTCTTCCAGTGGCTGCACATTAAAAGTGTGCAAGGGTCATGATATGCAAAAGTCCCTCAATCCTGCACCAAATAGAAAGAAAGGGTTACAGATAGGAAGAAAATACAAGTTCACAGAATATAATTGTTTTGGTATTAATGTCATCAGTCTTCATGTATTATTTGAAAAATTAGCACTAATTCTTCATTCTTATTCATGTGTGTGTATTTAAGAATATATGTCTGAACATTTGTGAAGGAGAGCAAAACAATTATTATTGACCTGCTGTATGGAAAACAGTTAATACACATGTCATTATGTATGTAGTTCTGTATCTGTATTTAACATAGGCATATATGCCAAGTCTCAAATAATTTTATGAAAACAATTAACTTTGCTTTTATGTTGGTGATTGTTTTCTCCTTTTGACTCCAAAAAAGAAAGGCATTATTTTTGAAATCTAATCATGCAATCAAAAATCAGAGATTTTTAAGAGATGAGAAATTGGGTGGATGATTAAAGTCTAATAGGCATGCCCAACTGTTGCCTACAACCAGAATGTCTATGATTGCAGCCCAATACAAAATCACAAACCACTTAAAACATTGGGAGGTTTGTTAGCAATTTCTATTGTAACCCAGTTGCATAATTCTTGACTGTGAACTTTACAGATAACATCATGTCACAATGTCAAAAAACTAGATGTGCCTGTATCTAGAGTATAAAACTACAGCTTTTATACAGTGATGTTATTTTAATAATTATGTTTGTTTTACACTTGAAAAGCATGAAGAGAAGTGGTTTGTTCAGATAGTTGTTTAAAATAGAATTCATGTGTTAGATTTTAAACCCAGAACTTGTGTTCTGTATCATATCCTGACAAACATGGAATGCACAGCACATTTATATGTAGATCTTATTTAATGGCATTGCTTTAGTGTAAATCTTGAATGTCCCAAAGACCATTGTGTTAAAGATTTGGTCCCTTGGTGGTGCCACTGCGAGGTGGTGGGATGTTAAAGAGATGGGGCACAGTGAGAGAAAGGTTTTTTGGATGTGTGCCTTGAATGAGATGTTGTGACTCTGGCTGCCTTGCTCTGTGTAGGGAGGAGGTGATTGATTCTCTTACCTCATCAGTGGTTTTCCCATAGGATGCCTTCCTACAAGGCCCAAAGCAACAAGGCAACTTGATCATGGACTGGAAACTATAAAATAAAACCCTTTCTCTTTCTATGTTGATTGCTCTTGGTATTTGTTATAGTAGTGCACAGCTGACTAACATACTCTATTGTCTGAATCTTGAATGCACATGGCTTTGTGTTGATCTGCTTTTAATAAACACAGGTCATGCTTCTCTGTGTGCTTCTGGCTGGCCTAAGAATTTATGAATTACTCATTTACTCCTCGCCACAGTTTTATTTCACTTATACTTTACAAATGAGAAAAGTGAAGCATGACTAGGTTAATCAATTTATTCAAAACCTCTTAGCTAACGCATATATAAGTTGGGCTGCAGAGGAAGGTACGTTGCTTCAGAGTTTCTGTTCTTGACCACAGCTCCTTAGGTCTCGTGCTCACCTCAGACCAGGTATAAGTGAGATCACAGAGCCCTGCTTTTCCCTTTTAGATATTTACTCCCAAGGCAGGATCCACAGTGAAACGAAGTGTGAAGCAAGTGAAGGCTCACAAGTGGGGTCTGGTCTCTCACTGTTTCGTTCCAGCACTGGGTACTACAGCTCATCCCATTGCCACCGTCATGCTCAGGCCCTGTGTGGGTGAGTTCTTTACCTACTAGTTTCCCCTTTCTAGGAGACTTTGCATTCGTTGGTAGAGCTATCTGAGACTGGTTATACACAACTCTAGGGAAATTATCATAATCCTAGCAAATGTGAGAATCCAGAGGTGGGATTCTGGCCACTGATAAAGTCAGGTCTCCATTAAAAAGAGTCTAGTTACCATGTGGTTTCTTTGTACCCAATCCCCAGTGAAACAGTATTAATGTAGGAGATTTAATTGGGCCATGAAGACACTGCCTTTATCAGCAGATGAATGTCACCATCACTGCAGTGCTTTGGTTGCTATGAGAGTGGGCTCCTGGTGAGCGCAACACCTTTGTTTCTCTCTCACCTTCTCTCGTCTTTCCATTGCCTACCATGGGATGGTGGAGCAGAAAGGTTTTCTACTGTCTGTTTTTACTTTTTTTTGTGTGGTGGTGGTGGTGGTGGTAATAGCGAGCAGACAGGTTCTCACTCTGTTGGCTGGTCTGTAACTCAATATGTGGTCCAAGATGGCCTCAAATTTGTGCCAATCTTTCTGCCTCAACCTCCTTAGTGAAACCATTACAGGTGTGAAAAACAACATTCAAATGAATGGGTGATTATTGTGACCTAACTTCTGGTAGTCTGCTCCAGTCACTTGAGAGGCACCCAGACACCAGAACTTCAGGAGTAGTATCTGGGTAGAGACAATCCCAGTTCACGACAGAGAAACCTGGGGATGCCTCAGTCAGAGCATGACCTCAGGCAGTTCCAAAGCCCCTGTGTACTCATGGCCTTGATCACATACCCTACTGGAACTGTAGCACATGGCTAAACCCACTCCTCTGGGAAACTACTTAGTATCTATAGAAAAATCCCCAAGCATATTGCCACCTCCCACTTAAAATCCTCTTTTCTTCTTCTCATATCCTTTGTCTTATATGCCAGACTTTGCTACTCTTAGTCAGTTGAATCATAGCAGTAGTTAGCAGTCAGTGAGGGCTTAATTTCCAAAATCCCCCAAAGAAGCAATAGAAGCTTATTTTCTACACTAGCATGTGCTGTGTCTTGTGTTTCTGTGACCTTTCATACTACACTGTGACATATACACATATGTACTATGTGCATACATATAGCATGGTAACCTATCGTGTGTTTTATTGCAACCTGCAGACAAAAGGCTGTCCGCCTTCACCCCAGGAAATGGGACATCAGATTCCTATTGTGTCTTCAAGGATGAGCACAGTAGGCACAGAAGGTACAAAGTCACACCTGGTCAGGCAACAGTAACAGAAGCAATGTTCTGAGGAAATACAATTAAAAACAAATTGTCCTTGCCTAGAAAACTTCTCTAAAAGTGGGAGAGAAACAAAACAATTTTATTTATGAGTGAACATAAATTTAGAATGTGCTGTGAATCACACACACTCTACCTAAAGATTGCAAATGAAGTAAATATTATTTTTTTTAAAAAAAAATGTAGAGAAGTGAGATTCATTATATACAGGTTTCCAAGATCAACTATAACCAGTCTTCAAGTAAATGGGCTAGATAGTACCATTCTTTATGCAGATGTTGCAGAACATGCCAGATTCACCTGGGAGGCTTATGTAGTTAATCCTAACTTGTATTTTGTGTATAATTTGTGCAGTTTAATAACATTATATAGTGTTTAAGATACTTAAAGAATCTCTGTATGTTTTATTTACACACCAAAGACATGCTTGGTGTTGTTTCTATGATTATTTTACTACTTACAAAAGTAAGATATTAAATCTCCCTCTTTGAGATCTTTAAGTGAAATGAAGCAGATGTCAGGACTAGGCTCCTTGTCTGTCTTCAACATCTGTGTTTTTAGTTTGCTGGTTTTTCAATTTAAGATTATATATGTATATGTATATGTATATGTATATGTATATGTATATTTCTGTTTCATACCAATAGTTGAAATCTGAGTGACTTGATATTGGTGAATCAGTGAGCTCACATACATTGTTTCATGCAAACTCACTGGCTGTATATTCCATCTGTCTACAGAACAAGTCTAACACTTGTGATTATCTTTTCAATGAGCCAAGAAAGGAGTACATTTACCTGATAATTGATGGATATGTGATTCTTACACACATATTCTTGTCTAGGAGGTTAGGTTCATTAGTTGTTGGTTTCTAAAATGGTCTCAAGCAGCCCAGGCTGGCCTCAAGTTCAGTATGTATCCCAGGATACACTTACACTCTTGATAATGCTGCTTCTAACTCCCAAACTCTAGGATCAAAAGCATGAGCTATCATACTTGCCTCAGTATCCGTGTTCACCATTATTTGATGCCTTCACCCTCAACTCCACTCCCATCTCTAAGGAGGACAAACAGTGGGCAAATCTGATGGCTCTGCCTCTTGCATAGCTCTGCAGGAAAGATCTAGTGGCATTTCCATCATAAGTCTTCTCTGGAAGTTTTATAACGCAGTCATAAATACTTGGCATTGGCAGAAACTTGCCCTGGAGGGTCATGGGCCTAGAGAAATTATTCATTTATAAATCTCACTGACTTGCTTTAAATTGTTTTAACTGCATTTATTCTTTGTGATAGGAAGGAAAAATAATGGCTTCATAGTTCAAGATAGTTTTGTCCTCCTATGAATCAATAGAGCACTGGGATACATGAAAAAAAAAAAGCCATCAGAAAAAGGGCCGCTGAGAACAGACAATAATTTGTTCCTTAAGAGAAGGGCTTGAGGGCTGGCATTATTCAAGCACAGATCTATTAGCAGAACTTAAGGGGAAAAGTGAATGTTATGAGCTATTGATTAACTCTCCAAAGCATCTTGTTTGCTTTCTGTTTTTCCATGCATATAGGTCCCAGGCAGGCACATACTTGCGGTGCCCTGGCCATTCCCACAGCAGCTTCCTAAAGACGGCAGGGTAGGGAGGGAGAACATGGAAGCTCTAAGCTGTGCTGGTCCACTGAAGCTGCATTTCACTACACTCAATTCTGGGGGAAAATGCTTGTTTCATGCTGATTTTAAAACATGTGGGGCTTTTCAAAGTAGCATAAGGTCCTTTATATTAGATATAAATATGAGTTTATTTATCGCCCTCCATAATGACAGCTCCCCAATACACTGTGAAATTGTATGCATTTTAGGCACCAAACTGAAGGACCTGACTTAATAGAAGAGGTTGGTCTTTGGAAACAGTTCAAATGGAAGAATTTGAAACCAGGACTTGTAATTGAGGACTTTGATGAAAATAGTCTAAAGTCACACAACTGAACACAACAAAAATGTGGTCTTAACTCTTAACAATTCTGAGTCTACTTTAAAAAGGAGTCCCACACATTTTGTTCTTTAAATGTAACCACTGAAATTCAATTTAAAAAATTCTGTTTTAAGAATACAGACATATGCTGTTTATAGTTTTTCTTATTCCAAATCAACACACAATTTAGAAAATTTGAAAAAAATATGTTCTAAATGTATGTGTGCATGCTCCTGTGTGCATGTGTGTGCAAATGCACTTGTAAACATGTACATCTGAGGATGGCAGATCAAACTTAAGTGCTGTTCCTCAGTGGTTATTCATCTTGCTTTTGGAGACTGGGCCTTTCACTGGCCTGGGGTTTGCCAATTCAGCCCAGGGACTGGCTTACTTCTGAACTGAGATATAATGTGTGACACCACAGCAGACTTTATATGCGGATAGAAGTCTGGTCCTTGTGATGGTAAGGCAGGTGCTTTGCCAACTGACCCATCTTCTAGCTCTAAAATATATATATATATTCAAATGTTAAATACATTCAAGGTATACAATATGAAGATTTGATATATGTAAATAGTGAGCAATGATTACCACAACCAAATTAATTAACATATCTCTCACTTAACTATACTATAATTTATATCCCCTGAACATTTTCTTCATATACTAAAAGCATGTACCCTTGACCATGTTTTATTTTCTGTACCTCCTGCTCTATTCCAGAGATTGGCATTCTACTCTCTGCTTCTATGCATTCAGCATTTTTAGATTTCACCTACAATTGGAATCATAGTATTTGTCTCTATGTGCCTGCCTTATTACACTTGGAATACTAGTCTACAACTTCATCTATGCTGTCACAAGTCTCAGGATTTCTTTAGAAATATATTGCAAATAATACAATTAAAAATATGAGCAATAGACCTCAACTGAGCTTTTATAAGCCAAGTGTAAAGCTCCCAGGAAGAACCAGGAAAGATGGTTGGTGTCACCAGTCACCAGAGGAATGCAAAACCACTAGGCATGTACGCACACTCATGTTTGTACAAGTGCACCTACATGCATCATACCTTATATAATCCTTATATAAAAATATAAAGATATGATGAATGTTAGTGAAGATGTACTTAAAAAGAATACAGGGATACCAGTAGTGGGGAGTAAATTATTGCTCTTGTTACTGAACTCAACTTAATGAAAGAAGTAATAAAAGCCTGTGATAGTCATAAGTATTAAGAAGTCTTTCATGAGAAAATACTTTTCCCCCTTAAAACATCTTATTGTTACTAGATCCGTTGAGTTTGGTTGTTATCCTGTTATGACTAATGCATCCTTTCCTCATTTTCCCCACCACTCTTTGGTGACCTTAATTCAATTTCTAATTCATATTATAACTTTTTTTCTTGTAGGCGGAGCTAGTAAACATTTTATCCTTCTCATTGCTGGAGGGTCAGCTTTATTGTTCCTTGTCATCCTAATTATCATTGCTATCATTTTTTATAACAGGTGAGTAATGCAACCTACCGTGAGTCTTATTTATCTTGAATAATTCTGATATGTAAGGTTTTCTATGAATGACACAACCATTTACCAGGCTGACTCAGGATGTGTGTGTGTGTGTGTGTGTGTATACAGTTATATGATATGTAATTACTGCTTTTAAACCAAGGACGGGAAGCAAGGGGAGTACTATCATAGTATCATAGACACCCCCGGGACCGTTCACTTAAGAATTAGTAGAGTTGGCAGAGTGCCCTCACATTCTTGCAAATTTCTCTGTTCCATGTCCACCTTTCCTTCCTCCTCCTCCATGGGAACAGCTGTGACACACACACACACACACACACACACACACACACACACACACACACACACACACACACGGCTTATTACTATTGCTCTCCAGCAGGTTAATACATCCTGTCTCCAAATGTTATCCCTGACCTCTACCTTGTTTACTGTCATCTGATTTTAATAACTCTTTTCAACCCTTACTTTGCTCTCAGATCAAATTTCTCCTTCTAACCTATTGATATTTGCCTACTTTTTCTTTTGAAAATAGGATTGGTGATGCCATTCTCTTTATTGACATTTGTGTTATCTTTCCCCGACACTAGATTAATCTTAGAACTCATTAACCTAGCCATGGAAAGGTGCCTTGCTTCCTGGCTTCAGCATAATCTTCACTTATATTTTCTGCATTACTATTCTCCTCTTGCTGATTAAGTTCACTAAAACTGGAACCATCTTATTTTTTTTTAACATGTCTAACAGTCTTCTCCAAAGAAAAGAGTTTTGCTATGGTTTCTCTAATTTGTGCTTCATTCAGCATGCAAACCACTTGCCTCCTTTCCCCTGCCAGAGGTCTGTCCTCTTTTGATGTTTCTTCAAATAGACATGATGTCACTATTATGTCTTTTTTAACTTGCCCCTTTTAACTGCTTTTCCTTGCATCTTGATTTGTATTTTAATTCTTCTAGTGACTGTCATCCCTTCCTCTGCATGTATGATAATCTTAATGGGGGGTTTGTGTTTTTCATTTTTAATGTTCAATTGCACTAATATGTCTAAATAGTGCATTTTCAATAGGCGTGTGTACAAGTACATTGAAATACAGAGACGTCTTACCTTTTCTCCCATAATGGGTGGCCTTGAGTTTTTTCCTGATCAGAAATTACCAAGTTGAGGTAAAACTCCTCAAGTGTTAGTATTACAGAAAATTATACACTACTTCATCTTGGTTTATAAAAATTGCAGAGACCACAGGAGCATTACACAGGGACAGACAGCACAGCTGAGACAATGGGTGGCAGAAGGGTTCTCTTGAGGGTCACAGATGTTGGTCATGATAAGTTTTGCTTCATAAAAATGCATGATTTTTACCTGAACAACTAAACTGAACCAGATAGTAGATAGTCTCACTTGATTAAATGTTATAATGATCATCTCACTTGACTGCATAATCATAGGAGAAAAGAACAAAAGAAAAGATACTTGTTCTTTCTACCTTGTCACTGGTCTGTTCAAATGGAAATGCTTTGAAAATTGACCCAAGGGTTATAGCAATGACCCGGAGACCTGTGTCCTACCATTTAGAATAGTGCTGCAGCTTCAGATGTGCCGAGTTGTACAGAAGCCTAAGTAAGTTTGGACTTTACTCTTGGCATCTACCTGCGATTCTGATGCCTTTGGAAGCAAGTCCTCCACTTCTGGTTTGTACTTCTTTCATGCAGAAATGAGAACTATGGCAACAGAGAGTGTGAAAACGACCAGGGAAAGGAGACAAAACTTACTCTTGAGATGAACATCTGTATTTGTAAGGTGAAATTTAATATTTAGTGAGAAAACTGTTGCTTATTTGTACATTTGGAATAAATGTACAAATTATATTTTTAGCAAATACAATGTCTCGACATGCTGGGAACTCTCCTGTTTTCAGCACTGAAAAAAGTCTCACATTGTGGAAGCATCTTACAATTAAGCAAACCAGGACAAATACAACTGTTCAACACAGAACAAGCTTTTGTATATATACAACTATATTGTAAACATAAGAGAGCTGATCATGAGAGATATTGATTACTTATCTAACAAACAGCACAGCACAAGTTACATAGAAAAAGCTTTAGGTATAAGCCAAGTTTTCTTTTATTCACCATCGGGTGTACTCTAGTCTTATTTAAACATAGGAACACAGGGACAGACACATACTTACAGGCACACACATGCACACATATAGACAAACATACAGGGAGAGACACACAGATACCTGTAGACACACACACACACACACACACACACACACACCCCTTGGAGTCAGGTGTGAGGGCTGCGGCTTTAATTCCAACACCACTATTAACAAACCATGAGATGCCAGGCAAGATGCTGTCCCTCTGAACACTTTCCTAATCTATTAGAGCTTTGATGAACTCTAAATAAAATAATGCACCAAGGTAACTTATAATAAGACCTGGAAAATTTTATGAAACTCAAGTCAATTGTTATTGTTATCCAATACATTACAGTGCTGGCATTTTAAAGAAGTTTTCATATAATAAAACCTCTAAGTCCAAAAGCTGTAGGCTATTTTAATACTAGTCTACTGTATAGCAAAGCCACTGTGATTAATTACTAATGCACTCTGCTTAGAGAGCTGTGTAGCTGTTCTTCCCATCTGTAATCACATCAGAGTAGGTAAGTATGGTGTTCTTGTCATTGTTGTGACCAAACACATGGAAAAGCAGCCTTTAGGAAGAACAGATTTATTTTGATTCACAGTTTGGAAGTACAGTCCATCATGACAAAGAAATCATGGAAGCAAGAGTATGGGTCTTCTGGTTGTGTTTTATCCAATCAGGAAACAGAAGGAAATGATTCCTGATGTATTTTCTTCTTGTTATTGAGCCTTAGACACAGCCCAGGAGATGGTAATGCCATATACAGAATGAGTCATCTTTCTTCAGGTAAAAATTTCTGGAAACAAACATCAAACCCAGAAATACATTTTCATAATGACTTTAAATCTGGTCAAGCTGGCAGTCAGAACTAAATACACAAAGCAACTATTTGTAGCCACAACTACTTATTCACTAAGAACACACTGGCTGGGGACACAGCAAGAATTTGTATAGTAGGGATAACTATTGCTTGAGTGCATCGTCTTAATTTTCTGTGATGAATTTGTATTCTAGAAGGAGAAAAAGACAGGTGAGAATACCACTTAAAGAGCCCAGGGATAAACAAAATAAGGTAAGATGATTGTCATTTTTTTCCATTTGTTTAAAAATCTCCTGTAAAAGGTGTTTTATTTTCAGTTATCAACCTTCTTGCTTATTTTCCTCTCAATGACCATTCAAAGCCATTGCTTGCAATTCAAATGTTAACTAGCTGAGGAAATAGCTACCCTACTATTGTTAAAAATTGTGAGGTCAAGGACTAAAAACATATTAGTATAACAATACTACATGCCCATATTTCAAGCTCTTGGAAAGCTGAGGCAGGAGAACTGTGAGAAAAATGGTCAAAATTACACTTATATAATTACAGTCAGTACTACATATCCCCAAAATCCTGCATTATGTGTTTTTCTACAACACATTGCATAAACTTTGTAGTTTAAAACAGCAGACATCTATTCTTTCATAATTTTGAGGACTGAAGTAAAAAGCAAACAAAAAAAGAAACACGAGAAGGGTAGTTACTTCTTGGGTAAAGCTAGTCTTGTACTTTTGCCCAGCTCCTGGTAGCTGCCTGAATTTCTCTACAACCATTGGCATGCAGATATGCCTTTTAATCTCTCCCCATGTTCACATGATTCCTTGATTGTGTTTGTCTGGGCCTCCTTGGCTCTAATGGAGATGTTGCTCATATTGAACTAAAGGCTGATGCTCCTTACTTCAGTATAAAACAGCGTTAATCTTCTCCTTTTTAAACTTTTGTATGCATATGCGAATATGAAGGTATGCTTTCTTGACAATATGTGCATGTGGGGGTGTGTGGTTTATGTCTTCTATCTTCCTCTATGGTGCTCCACACTACTTTTGAGACAGTGTCTCATTAACCAAGAGCTTGCTACTTTGGTTAGACTGGATGGCTGTTGATCCTCCGAGAACTTCCTGTCTTAATCTCCTAGTACTTGGGTTACAGAGACCTGTGCCCAGCTAGTGGATCGGTGCTGGAATTCTGAACTCATATTCTATGTTTGCCCACTAGGCACTTTAGTCACTAAGCCACCCTCCTTGTAATTAATTTATCTGCAAAGATCTTACTTTCAAAACATGTTAAATAATGAAGTTTTTTGTAAAAAATTTTAAACAGGCAACTATTCAACTCAATACAGAACAAAACATTATTTTGTGTCATAGGTTATTATGAGGGGTAAATTAAATTAAACTACATAAATGACTCAAAAGCATAACCCACATAAGAAATATATAATCATGACATTCATTGATGCTATTATTCTTGAATTAATTTTTAATAAATTCTAAATTAGGTTATAAAACTAGAGAATTTTCTTACATGTTGTAGGACTGTGACAAACTATAATTTTTCTTTCTTACTTTATTTTGCTCTTGTCCCTACTGTTTAATTCAAAGGATGCAGATAAGTTTTCAGATAAGAAGGATGCTTTTTTCCATACCTATTGTCTCTATTTTTATTCATATATCTATATTTTAATAGCAAATTACTACATTTATTATTGTTTTACTATAAAGCATTATTGGGAGTTGAATGCTTGTATGTCCCCTAAATTCAAATATTGAAGTCATCAAACCTGAGGGCAATAGTATTTGGAGGTGGGGCCTTGCAGAGGGTGAAACCTTCATTAATGGAATTAGTTTCCTATAAGAAGAGATGGGAAGAGTTTTGAAAGCCAGACTCCTTTGTTTGTTTGTTTATAAAAAAGATTTGGCATAAGAAGAAGGAAGATGATCACCTGTAATGCAAGGATCAAGCCCTCATATGATATTTGACTACAAACCTTATATTCATTAGAATTGTGAGAAATAAATGATTGTTGTTTAACCAAGCCACTTAATCTATGGCATTGATAAATACTCAACAGCTATGGTTGCCTACATAAGATCTGTTCAAATTAACCCAGTCAGTAGTCCACCCATTGAGGAAGATGGGCTTAGCAGACCCAACCCCTAGATGAGGAGCTATTGAGAGTTGATGGTTTCTGTGGGAGGGAGACTCGGTTTTCTCTAAGGACATGCCCTCTGGTAGGTCAATATTGTTCCAGTGGATGGCTCCACACCTATTTATATGATGGCGGAACAAATTGGAACCAGTGAGTTATTTGCCTTAACTTTATCTACTATCTATTCCAGTCATGTAAATTGATAATGTAATTTCTAAAATGTTTTAGAAATAAGTTTTGTATAATAAGGGGGATATTTTACCAAATTATTTGTAATGGAAATTTGGCCTGTATTAGTATATTTGGAGGGTTCTATAGAATGCCTTCGTGAATGCTGAAATTCAGTGGGTCACTCATGTTCTGCTATTTATTTTGTAGGTAGCCACCAATTGCAGAAGTCCCACTTCTCCCATCCAGTCTGTAGATGATGAAACAGAGGACATTTATGTGAACTATCCAACCTTCTCTCGAAGACCAAAGCCAAGATTATAAGCTGTTCTGCCTGAGCAAAGTAGTGACGACTTCTATGGCTTGAACTTGCACCAATGCTCTTTTCACCACGAGTATCTATTTCGATAAAGAGATCGATTGCCTTTATTTCATTTCATATAAAGAAATAATTTATCTTGGAACATCCTTAATATAGATGTATTAGAAAGCCCAAACTAATTAGCTCACAAGTACAAAGCAACTTCCATTAAGTAACAGAAAAAAACCTAGAGAAGACCAAGCACCTCATGGCTTTCTTGTTGAACCTGAAATTAATGGTGGGCATAAGGTTGATTCTGGATCCTCCTTATGGTGTTGGTCCCACTTACATACTTCTGGTCCTACTCTCATGCTGCCTTCCTCAGATGCTCTCATGACGGTTGCCAAGGTGGAAAGCTTACTGGTCAAACATTAGAAACAAAGTTGCATCATCAGCTTAATTCAAAAGAGTACATGTAAAGGAGTGGCCAGGGATGAGATATGTATGTAACCATTTCTTCCCTTTCTAGTTTCAAGTAAATTCATCTCTAACTCTGTAGAGAATTCTTGCTATTCATGCGGTCTTAGCCTTCTATATAGTGAGATGGTCCATTAAGAAATAACGCTTTTAATAATGGTTTATCTGCTTTTGAGAATTATTTTAATATGTAAGTTTTTACGTTAAAAAACTTGCAAAATGAACATATGAAAGATCTTGGTGGAATACAGTACAAGAATCTGAGAGTAGAGCATATGGAAAATGTGTGGGAAGAGAAAAATGTGTCACTGAACAGTGATATATGAAAGAAAATCTGTGCTTTAGAGTTTGAACAAAAACATCTCTCCCAAGATGGCTGGCATTGAGAGAATGCACTTGATTCTGTCACCATTCTAGATAGAGGAAAAAATAAAAAGTACTTGTGAAACTAAATAAAACTATAGCTATCTCCAAACTATGGTGGTCATTATAAAATAGAATGGTATTTAGTATCTAAAAGACCCATTTCATAATAAAGATTATAATCTTTATTTATTTTATATTATTATTATTATAATTTATTCACACTTCATCCTGATTGTAGTCCCTCACTCTTGTTCTTATATTCCTGTTCCCACCTCCCTCCTTTTCTTGTTCTGTTCCCATCACCTAGATTGTGGGGTCCTCCTCCCCCACAGTCTGACCACAGCCTATCAGGTCTCATCTGCTAGCCTGAATCCCTTCCCTCTGTGTGCCCACAGGGCCTTTCCCCTAGGGGCCAGTGATCAATCTAGGACATCAGCTTCTTGTCAGAGGCAGCCCCGCCCACATGCCACCATCCCCTCCACCCCCACCCCACAGGCCATGTGGAGAATGAGCTGTCCCTTGGCTACATCTGAACAGGGGCTCTAGGTCCTCATCCTGCAATGTCCTTGGTTGGTGCATCCTTTTGTGCAGGCACTTCTGGGTCCAGATCTTCCAGCCTTGATAGTCTCCTTGTGGAGATCCTGACAACTCCCCGAACCTCCCATCCCTGCCTTCCCACCCGCCAGCTCTTCCGTGCAATTCTACAATTTGCAGCTCCTCGCCCAGAGTCCCTCTGCATGTCCCAGGATCTGTCTCAATCCCCCACTGGGTGGATCTCTCAGAGGACATCTATGTTAGGCTAATATCCACTTATAGTATATATCATACATATCTTTCTGGGTCTGGGTTGGACCATAATCCTTAAATCTTCATTGTACAAAGTTTCAATTAATTTTTTGGTGTGTAGATTTTGTTACAAACTTAAGTGAAACAAAACCAACTGATAATGCTGTTACGCAAATGCTAAAATATATTTCATAGTTTTAAGGTAGTTTGTGAATATTTCATAACTTTAACTTTACTACACATGACAGTCCAATAATTTTGCCAATTTCAGAAATTCAGAAGATAATAAATGAAAAATGACTGTTTCTAGTAGTGTTTACATAGTTACTCAAGAATGGTTAGCTCAGATTTTATTGATTGTCTGTAGATGTTTGTGTCTCAGTTTGTGAACTCTTTCCACAAATATGCAAGTGTAGGGAAGTTGGAAGACAATTAGAAAAAAAAAAAAAGAAAAGCCAACATTTGGAAGCATCAGAGATTATATGGCTATATCTCCCAGTTTGCATGGTGAAACAAATTAGTACATAAAATAAACTATTTATTTTCCATAAATGTTAAAGACAATCAAAATACTTACTTTTAGTAGTATTTTAGATTTCTAGTAGAATATTTGGATGACCAGTTTTGCAATGGCTATGTTAGTAATAGGGAATACGTTTATAATTGTACTAAGGAGATATAAATAGTCACCTGGTAATCAGTGATTTGTCTGAAGAGTCACCTAAGCAGATCAAGAAAGCCTCTGAAACTCTGGGAACTTCTTTTGCTGTGAGAATCCTTATGCTTTTTTGAAAGAAAAAATAAGTCACAGCTCATACTTCCTTTCTGTATGTAGTCCCTTGTAGAATTTAGTCTTTATCAGGAACACTTACTGCAATCTCTGACTCTATCCCCCATGTCTCTGTTACACTGAGGAGACAGCAATTTTACTCAAGAAAGCACTTTAATTGAAATCTCTGTATCCTACACAATTTGCCAGATTTCTGGAATATGACCCCTTGAAAGATGTTTGTGGCTATTGTTCTGAGTAATCAAAATTGAACCAAAAAGATCAAAGTCAGAAATGATGTACACTTTTTTTGGCATCGTAATCTATATTTGGTGCTGCTTTGGAGGCCAGATGCTTTTTAGAGGTGCTTTATGTCCCTAATGTATATCAGTATATAATGCAACCTTAAGTGAAATATGTGTACTTCACATTAGATGCTATTATCTCAATATTTACAATAAAGTAAACAATGAAAGGAAGTTAGGTTTGATTAGGGATAGAACACTTTCTTAGGCACTTACAATAACTGTATTCACTACAATATTATCTGGTTGATGTTGAATTTTATTTAAATGATTTTATGTTAATGTTAAGAAAATGAAATGTAAGTCTCTGTTTTCTCTTTTATCCTTTCCCATTTTTCCATTACTGAAGACTCAGGGCTTCTAAATGTCAGGCAAGTGCTATACCACCGAGGTACAACTCCAGTTCACAATATAATTCTAAAATTTAAATATTCAACTTATTGTGGAGATAATTTATATTAAATATCAATTCAAAAAGATAAGGTAGAATAAAAACTAAGAAGTTGCTTTTTATTTTAAACATGTAAGTTTTATTAATTTACATATATAATTCTATTAAATAAAAATAATATTGTAGAGATTTTTAATCCAGCAACATGGTTCCTCTGTCAGGAATGCAGACACACCCTCAACACACGCCTCTGATCCTTTTGGCTGGATTATAGACATGTCCTTGGTACACACTTTTAGTCCTAAACAATGAAGTTAAAGTTCGTTTGTAGAAGAAAGCACCCATGTTTGAGAGTGACATCTAATTGAGAGGTAGACAAAGTGATGAATCAGCAATAGCTTTGACAGAATGAGTCAGAGATATGATACTCTCAACTCTCAATAGAAAAAAAAAAAGAAGAAGAAGAAAGAGATGGGACTTAAGGGAGAGCAGAGGAGAGGGATAGGAGGATCAGCCAGTTTTACCAGGAGAGTTTTACAGAGAAAAATTAAAGAGAGAGTCAGTTAGAGGATGAGAAAGAGCCAGAAGATTAGTACATATTAACACAGTTAGTATGAGGTCAAGTAGCGCAATTCAGTCAGAAGTCTAGAGAAGCCAGTTGGAGCAGCAAGGAGAGTAGAACAGTTGAGCTGAAGCAGCCTGCCAGTAAGCCTTTGGGATGACAATTATGTATGGGGAATAAAAGTTACTTTTACATAATATCCTCATTACAATTATCTTTTAAATTAGAAAAATCCCACATTACAATTAGAGATCAGTTTACATAGTTTAGTCTTCTGTGTTCAAAGCACTAAAAATGTTATACTGACGTTAGAAAGTACTTTATTTGGGGCTGTGGATAATAACCTTCGATTCTGACTTGTTTATTATCTCTGTTATAATTGTAAGTTTTATGGCTATCTTATCTAGAATGTTTCCAGTTGGACTTTCCATCACCAGAGGCTGAACTTGTAGGAACAAGTAGTCCTTTCCTTCGATGTACTGTAACCTATTGTTCTGAATGAATAAAATATAGTCATCAACAATCACTAACTTCATTTGCTACCAGAGAATTTTAGGCAAAATAAATGGAAAGAAATCAACATGTAAAGAGAAATACATGGAAACTTGTAACTTTTATATCAAATCAATGTTTGTACATTTTATAAATATGTATATTTCAAAGATATATGTAAGAGTTTTCTTTTTGGAAAAAATAGCTGTGACCCTTTAACAGGATTCTTCATGTTGTGGTGATACCCAATCATAAAATTTTTTTCATTACTATTTCATAACTGTAATTTTTTAAAAATAGCAAATTTTATTTTATTATGTATGCAATTGTCAAATAAAATTAATCAGTAAAACTATAATTTTATAGGTGTCTTTGATTGTCCTTTCAAAAACTAGTAATGGCTAGCTCTTATAAAGTTGGGTAATTAACAAAAGTATATATTTCTATTATGTAGTATAATTTTAAAGCTATTTCTTATATTCTTTTATTAGAGTTTTATAAATCTTCAAAATACTAACAAGAGAAATAGTATTATTATAATTGAGAAATTAGTATATATAGATACAGACTCTACTGTCAACTTGATTAAGGTGAGACCATTGAGTCCTATAGGAAACGTATTTTTCTTTAATTTTCCCTTAAGGATAATATGAGAAGTTGAGCACTATTCTTTTTTGGTCATTTTAGTCATTGTGATGAAGGGCTGACTTAAAAAGCCTAGAAAGTTCCAGCTCTTCCTGCTCTGTTATGTGCACAGTGTCCACTGGAGGAATACCATGTTGGCCACGTGTAGCCTTACTTGCCAGTTCATGTTGGGTGCAAAACCACCCATGGCCATAGCTACCCAATGGCAACGGCTTCATGGGGATCTCTTCTAAGCTTCCCTTCACATGTCTGAAAAAATACAAAGTTATTCATTACAAAAGTACTAATACATTTACCAGACCCCCCCAGCATCATCTGATTTCCTATATATTCCGGGAATAACTGATTAGATTCTGAAATTTAAAAATCAGTGCTATTTATCAAAGCACTCAAACAAATGAAGAATTTACATTCAGCCAAATACATATAGGATCCATGTGATTATATTCTTTTATTTTGGTCTTATTTATGCATACAAAGAATTTTTCATACACTCTTTGGATTTTTCACATAGACAATCACATCTCTGTGTGAATAAATTAGCTTATTTCCTTTTAAAACTTTATGTGTTTTTTTTATTTTGCCTTAATGAAGAAGTTTTGAATTATTGAAATCAAAACCTTAAGGTATTTCATTTCTGCCTTGCTCCTGATCTTAGAAAATATGTAGTCATTCACCACAAAGCACAATGCTAACTACAGACAATTGTAGATATTCTTTATCATCTCAAGGACAATTTCTATTCTTATTTGGATGTAATAAATTTTTTTAAAAACAAATGTTGGGTTTTGTCAAGTGTATTTCTGATTCAAGTGGTTTAATTGTATGACCTTTTAAAAAATCATGTTGATATGGAGGATTATATTTGTGATTATTTTAAATGTTGGATCAGTTTGTGCACCTGGGATTAGTCATACTTGGGCATGATCTGAAGAATTATTACATATATTGTTGGATTTAGTTTATAATACTAGTTAGGAAATCTTTTCAATATTATGAAATATACTTGTGTTTCACTATTTGAATTTTCCTTTTTTAATCATTCAAAATAACTATGCTGCTGATATATTTGTACATTATTTTTTATTGTTTAAGAATTTCATTATTGTAGAATATAATGCGATTTGAACAAGTCCATGATCCATTCCATCCCCTTTGACTCCTCCTTACTCTTTCTTTCATATTTACCTTCTGAGTTCATGTGCTTTTTGTTTAAACATCTTGAGCTCACTTAGTGCTGCCTGTGTGTTCATGGGTGGAAGACCATCTTCTGGAGTGTTGACAGAATCCCAGAACCTGCATCCCTGAAGAATACTGACTCTCCCTCCATCCCATTCATCTTTAAATTAGTAATAACTCCTCAGCTAAGGGTGGCACTAATGAGCTCATTCTCCATCCATGCTGGGATTTTGGCCAGTTTGATCCTGTGTAGGTCTTTTTCATATTATCACAGCTACTATGAATTCATGTGTGCAAGGCTTCTGTTGTCTGGCAAATATTTCCCCTGTAAATGTTCTCTCACAGTCTTTTCACCCCTGCCTCTTTCTTCATGGTCCCAAAGTTTTGTGATATAAACGTACCACTTACCGCTGAGCACTCCAGTTTCTTGTTCTCTGAAAACTGACTAGCTGTGTGTCTCTGCATAGGTATAGTTTTAAATCTTATTTTTATTTTAGTTTCTTTTGTATCTTTTTTTCCTTCTTCATTCAATTCCTTCCAACATTCCAATACCAGGTAAAAGAGAAAGAAAGTTAGTGTGGAGAAGTTTTCCTTAGCTACTTCTTGCTGTTTAGGGTCGTCATGTTCCTTGGGGCACATCTAATACTCATTTCAGGATATCTTCAACTTCTCATCAATTGCACCAACAGCAACAAGGAGCACCAGGGGATGCAGCAGTAGCCTTCCTCCCTCTTAGACATCCCAGCCTCTCTGGGTCTGGCATTTATTCCCACTGGCAAAGACCAGGCCGCCTCATGAGGCAGTTCCCAGCTGACAAGGATCACACACCCTCTAATGAGGCAGTTATCAGCTGTGGATAAAATGGAGCAGCCTCCATATCTCACACCTGAGATTAAAACAAAAACATGTTTACATATCATAAACCAAAACTTTCACAACATCTCTGCATTAATTTCCATCTCTTACAAAAATAAGTTTCTGTGGTTGATAGATGCACCGTGTCATGAGTATAATGATAAAAATTTGGGCAATTTGTTATTAAGTCCATGCAGCACAATAGGAGTATTGGTTCTCCTGTGCCCTAGCCAGCCATAAACTTTCACCCAGTTAATGGTATTAGTTCTATCTTATGCAGCATGATTTAAATACAATCAGAAACTAATTGGTTACCCCCATAGCGTGCATGCCACTATTGCTCCCATGAACATATCATACTGGGTTATCATTGTTGTTGCTTCCAGTATTGCTGGGTAACACTGTTGATTACTTGTCTCTGCCAGGCGCATGCAACACATCTTCTAGTACTGTGAAAAGTGCTAGGGATAATGCTTTGGGGTTGGCAGCAGCTTGATTTCCTCATGCACTGTGCCTCAAGTGTTCGTGTTTCAGCAGCTCTGAAGAGTAATTAAGAGTAGTGACAAGAGCCTATAGTGTTTAGGTGGAGGGTTATCTACAGAAACCCATTAATCAACATCTGGAAAGAGGTAACTCACACCTGGAAATGGATTTCTTATTTAATATCCTATGGTGTTTGGGAGAGGCATTGTCAGCCTCACATGTACATACATGTATGTATATACACACATATATATGTATATATTTTAGGAAACTTCTACAGTATGTTTCTGCATAGCATTTTCAAGATACTTTAGTGTTAGTTGTTCCTTCCTATTCTCTTTCCTCTATCCTTTCGTCCTGTTATGCTCCTCCCTTAACCATTGCAGTGCCATTATTGCATCCCTCTTCATACCTCCTGAGCCTATCATCCTTTCCTGCTGCCAGAGACACTTACTAGGTTCCTCTTCCTATGATTACTACACTTTAAACACACATGTCTAGACATTCACAGCCTCCATTCATATATAAGACAGGACATGTGATGTTTGTCTTTCTGGGTCTGAGTTACTTAATGGGTATAATTATTTACTGCTCCATCTATTTATTTTTGAAATTACATGATTTAATGTTATTTAGAACTGAATAATATTTCATTGTATATGCACACATTTTCACAGTCCACTCAGACATCTAGGATGTTTTTATTTCTCACAATTGTGGATTAAGCAGACTGAAAACAGATGAGTAAGAAGCGCAGTAGAAATATATAAAGACCTTCGGAATATATCCTGCAGCACTACAAACGGATCCTGTGGTAGATGCACTAGTTGACACATCCACCAACAATGGATAAGTTTTGTCCTTTCAGAACATTCATGGAAGCATTTGTTATCATTTATTTTGTTGTTGTTGTTGTTTTTAAATCGTAGCTATTCTAACTTAGGGAAGATGAAATCTCTAAGTAATTTTATTTTACATTTCCCTGAAGGCTAATGATTTTGATCACTATAAAAATATTTCTCAGACATTTGTATTTCTTTTTTTTCTCCTTTATTAATTTATTCTTGTTACATCTCAATGGTTATCCCATCCCTTGTATCCTCCCATTCTTCCCTCCCTCCCATTTTCCCCTTATTCCCCTCCCCTATGACTGTTCCTGAGGGGGATGACCTTTTGCAAACTCTCATTTGAGTTCTATGTTTCAAATTTTAATTGGGTTGATTCTTTTTCTTGGCATATTTTCAGTGCTTTTTATATCCCTTACACTAACACATTGTCAGATGTGTAACTAGTAAAGACTTCCATCTTTGTAAGCTGTACAGAAGCCTTTTAGTTTCACAGACTCCCACTTGTCAACTATTGGTCTTTATTACTGGGTTTATGTTCAGAGGGTTCTTCTTTTGCCTGCCATTGAAGTATTTCTCCTACTTTCTCTTCAGATATATTCAGGGCATTACATCTAATGTTGATGTGTTGATACATTTGTAGTTGACCTTTGAGGAGGGTAAGAGAATACAGTTTCATCCTTCTACATGAAGGTGTTCAGTTTGACTAGGAACCTGTGTTTGCTGAGAGAATATCGTGTGCATTTTATGGATGCATTGACTGTCAATTAAAAAACCTTTGGCCCATAGGAAAGTGTAGGACAGAGGTGGGACATCAGGCAGGCAGAAAGGATTCTGGCATAGAGCCAGGAACAAGCACATTTGCCCAGGAAGATGAGAAAGAGGACTGAAGCATGGCACCTGAGCACAGGTACCCAGCCATATGGAAGAATGCAGATTAATATTAGTGAGTTATATTAAGCTATAAGTTAGTCAAAGAAAAGCCTATTTATATGTCCTAGGCTTTTGTAAATAATATTTTGAGTCTCATAAATCGTTTTTGAGCATAGGGAGCATAGGGATGGGAATAAAAACAGATTACAACATATGGTGTACCACGTGTGGAGCATAAAGTCCAAACTAACCTGAGAAAAGTTCTGGGTAGAGGCACAAACCATCTCCCAAAACTGAAAACCCCTTCAAATCTGAATCTTTAAGAAAAGAAGCCTGGTCTCTTTAAAAGAGCGCAAAAGCAGACAAGACTGATGCCTTAGGCACACCCTGAAGGTGAAAAGTTGCCCAGAACAGCAAAAATTAGCCTGGGAAATGGGAAAACCAGCTGGGAAGAACAGGATGGGGGTGCAGACCATATGCACAGCTGGCTCAGTGGTTAAGGGCCTGAGGTGCTCAGCAGTCTTTCCAGCAAGTGCAAACACTCTTAGCCAGCAGAGACCAGTTCTAGGCCAGCCACTGTAGCAGCAGCTCTGGTTACCACTGAGAAGCCAGGAAACCACTCATAACATGGTAGGACCACCCATTCCTGTCAGGTGAGTCATGGTAAAAGGTTTAGCCCTTTAAGGCTTTATTTATGTTTCCCTTCAAAAGACAAGAACAGTGGCTTGGGCAAATACAGCACAGCTCTCTTGATGCAGGAGCCAAGCACAGAAACACACGCGAGCGCGCACACACATACCCTTGCATAAACCCAAACTCAATAAACTAGGTAAAAAAAAATAATTTTTTTTAACCCTAGAGAGAGATTGTGAAATGTCATAGATATAAATAGTTTGTTTGATAAAATAAACCCTTCAAGACAAAATTAGGTAAATTGAAAGGAATAAGCCATGTAAACATGGGAAAGAGTTTAGATTAAAGTTAAATACTGAAAAAGAAATTAACTTATATGATGATAAAAAAGATAAATAAAGGAACATAGAAAATAAATTTCCAAAGAAAGGAAACAGAAAGAAAATCAGGTAAAAAATGTTTTCAAGGATATACAGATGGTAACAAACAAACAAACAAACAAACTGACTATAGACAGTCAAAAAATACAGAATTTAAATAATAAAATAAGTCTCTGTATAGAGACTTAGAGAAATTAAAAAATAAATATCTTCTATGTTAAAAATCACTATAGAGGACAAAAATTGGACCCCATGGAGTGTGTTTTGATTATCAACTTGAAAATGGCTGCATTTTCAACCATGATGGTAATTTTATGCATCCTTTTTGAGAGAGGTCAGAATGGAACAGACCTAGGTAAAAGGGGGATTGCTAAATTCAATCATCCCATACTATAACTTCAGCAGGAAAAGAAATATTATGAATTTCATCCAAACTGATAAAAATCAGATTTGACAGAGGGAGATCTTTATTACCCATAAGAAGAAGAAAATCAAGACTAAAGAAGGTAACATAAATTCTGATTCCTATTATTGAGAATAGTTCTTAAAATGGCTTAGATATAAACATCTATGCATAGTCAATAAATCTTGTTGGATGCAAAGTCCTTAAGACTTGATATTACATGTCACTTTTTCATATGGCATGGATGGAGACTTATATTGCAGTTTTTGTCAATAGAGTCCAAACTAGCTTATAAAGAAAACCAGATGTCTTTTACCTGCTCAAAGAAAGAACAAAGAATCATCTTTAACTGATTTGTGTATATCACATGAATATGTAATTGCAACACTGTATATTACTTGTGAGAGCTTATATGTTTACAGAACAAAAGGACTAGACACCAGTGAAATTGGAGTGAACTTTACAAGATTCATCCTGGAGGATGCTGAGACACTGACCCATTTATTCCAGTATGATACAGCCTCAGACTGCTGTTCCATCAAAGTTTGCTTCCAGGACAGCTTCAAATAAAGCTGCTGATCCCAATTGGTCTACCCTTTTAGACTGTTCCAAATAGGACTTCATTTAAGCCTGCACATTTACAGCATTTAGAGACTGGACAATAATTGTTTTCTAGCGTTCTTAACAATTTTATCAATTTTGTTGGGCCCCCAAAAGGAATACCATGCCCCAAATTAGTTGGAAGATCCTAAGATAGTGACATCCCATTCCTATAAGGCAGGGTGGGTAGTTTTGTTTGTTTGTTTGTTTGTTTTGTTGTGTTTTGAGACAGAGTTTCTCTTTCTCAGCCTTGGCTGTGCTGGACGTGCTTTGTAGACCAGTTGGCCTCAAACTCACAGAGATCTACCTGTCTGCCTCCTTGAGTTCTGAGATTACAGGTGTGCGCTACCCGGTCTGCTGGGTGGGTAGGCTTTGGTCACAAGTTATAAAAGGGCCTTGTTCAGGGAGAAAACTAGATGTAGAACTTTAGACTCAAGAAGTTTCTCCATCTTCTTCCTTTTTTAGTTAAGGTGGAAGGGCTTGAGAGGAAGAAGGAATATAGAAATACCATATAGGAATAATATAGAAATACTGGGGGAAGGGCATATCATTGAATCTACTCTCAGGCCAAAGAGCATTTTTAAGTTAATAATTTAACATTGATTTAGATTTGTACTGATAGAAAATTAAGGTTATTTTTGATATATTGGTGTAGATTTTTGTATATTGATACAAATTCAAAGTTATTTTTGATATGCATATACATGTATATGTGTTTTAACTCTTGTATAAGGTATTAGACCTATACAACTAATTTTACAAATACAAGGTTCAGTAGCAGTCCTTTTAAAACTGTTTAGGATGATTTAAAATTCACGGCAATAGTTACTCAATCAAACCCACAGTCATGTCTGATTTATTACAAATATATATATATATACTAAGTTGAACAGGTAGTGAGTAGCTAGAAATGAACAATGTTTGCCTATCCAGATTTACTATAGATAGATATCTAGATAGATAATAATTATATACTGTGATTATATATATATATATATATCGAGAGAGAGAGAGAGAGAGAGAGAGAGAGAGAGAGAGAGAGAGAGAGAGAGAGAGAGTCTTCAAAACCCCAGAGACCTACAGAAAACGACATTTAAAGATGTTTTATTATTTTAAGGCTTTTCTGGCAATGAGACATGCTAGCTTCTGGCAGCACCCAATTCAACTTGGAAGAAGATATTGAGTATCAAAGAACCACCATTAGGAGATGGCTTCAAATGTGGCAAGCTAGCTATTGGAAAGAAAAATGTCCTTTCTGCAACTGCAAACAGAATGGTATCTGAAATGGGCAGAACTTGTACTCAGGAAAAGTTGAATGCCAAGACAAGACAGAGTAAGCATGTTCATCCTAATTCCTACTTCAAAAATATGTCTGTCAGATATTCTGGGCCAGAAGGGTGAAGATGATGCTCTAACATTATACAGAAATATGGGGTGACTGCCCAGGAAGCCAGTAGTCTGTCAGTTCTCCATTTTGGAAGCTGCTTGCTTGTGCTCCCTACATACTCAGGTAATATCTATTCCTTCTCAATTCTCTGATGGGGTTGAAGACTAAGTGGTTATAGTCTTATAATTAAGCTTAAGTTGTTTATAATTTAAGAAATTAGTTTTAGATCTATAAGACATTTTTTACATTGGTAATACAAATTATGATAGAAAATGACTTAAGTACAGAACTCTGAACTCATCAAGATAGAATGGATAATATAATACTTTCTCCAAAGTTGCTAGGTGCATATGGACTGGACATTGTGAATATAAATTTTACCTAATTGTTTTCATTATTGTTTCTTCTTCTCCTCCTCCTCCTCCTCCCCCTCCTCCCCTTCTTCTTTTTCTTCTTCTTCATTATCATCATCATCATCATCACCATCATCATTTGCTGCAGGATATTTGCTCTCATTGTGATGCATGAGATTGTGAACTGTAAAAAGCTATCTTTGATCCCATTGTGATTCCTGAGATAGAGCTATAAATTTTTGTTTCTTGTGCTTGAGCCCAAACACACCTTTAATCCAAGAACTTTGTTTATTGTAAACAGGTGATTAAGGTGTGGTTCAGTCAGCCTTACACACACCTTTAATACAAGAGCTATCTGTACACAGGATTTAATAAAGTTAACCCTAGGTCAAGAGGTGGAGCAAGAAACCAGCTGACAGGGATTAACGAGTAGGAGGGACTTTGAGTTGTTGAGGGGTATTTAAGGCAGCATAGAGGTGGAAGGGGTCTTCAGTGTTTGGCACTTTAGCTTGGCTCTTAGCTCTCTAGATCTTGAGCGCCTCAACTCCTTAGCCTTTGGATTTTTGGACTTTGAGATATTAAGCCTTTGGCCTTGGGCTTTTTAGCCTTCTCCTACTGGGCTGGCAGCTGAGCTAGTGAACCTTTTTGGACCTTTTCTATTGGGACTAAGTTAAGTATGAAGTTCAGATGAGTGCTTTCTCTGCCTCTCTGAGCTAGCAGGTTTTTCACCATGCCATCTAGCTCCTGAGTCTTTATTGGTAAAATAGAACAATCAGAGATTTTTCAATTAAAACAACAACTATTTTTATTATATAGTTTACTATTGTAAGAAAAAAGAGCCTTTTATTGGACTTAAAGGGGGAATACTGAGAGAATAGCTTGTGTATTTTTGGATAAATTGCCTGTCAATTAAAAAACCTATGGCCTATAGGAGAGTGTAGCATAGAAAGTAAACATGAAAGAGCGCAGGTCACCAGATATGTGGCAAATATAGGTTAGAATAAATAGATTATATTAAGTTACGGGCTAATCAGAGAAGAACCTTGCTATATGGCCAAGGTATTTGGAAATATATTTTGAATCTCATGAATCATTATTCTGGGAACTTGTGGCTGTGTTGAAAATGGTATCTTTTTTTCCAGTTTGTGCTGGCTTATTAGTAAACATAGTCAAACAACAACAACAACAACACAGGTGGCTGTAGGAGTGTGAGTTTATATGTGAGATTTCAATTCTATTTAATTATTGATGTGTTGGTTTTATGCCAATACCACACTATTTGTATTATTATAGCACAGCAATACAACTTGAGCCCCAGGATAGTGATATCTATAGCAGTGTTTTGAGATTATTATTTTTTTTTAATTCTGCAAAGAACTGTGTTGGAGTTTTGATGTGTATTGCACTGAATCTGTGGATTGCTTTTAATTAAATAGCTATTTCCACAATATTAACCCTTCCAGTCCATGAACATGGGAGGACTTTCTATTTTCTGGAGTCTTCATCAGTTTCTTTCTTTAGTACCTTACTGTTTTCATTGTACAAGTCTTTCCCTCTTTGATTTTACTTATTCCAAAATTTATTTATGTATTTATTTATTTAGAGGCTATTGTGAATGGGGCCATTTCCATCTATAGTTTGTTTATCAGTAGTACATAAGGAAGACCACTAGTTAATTTTGTACTTTACTAATTTGTGGAATGTGTTTAGCAGAAGTAGGGTTTTTTGTTGTTGTTGTTGTTTTTTTGTGGAGTGTTTTGAGTTTTTTAATGTATAGAATCATATTATATACAAGGATGTTTTGACTTCTTCCTTTCCAATTTATTGTCCCCTTTTCTCTAAAATTTCAAGCACATACTAAACAAGAGTGGAGAGAATAGCCATCCTTGCTTAATTCTTGATTTTAGTGGAAATGCTTGGGGTTTTTCTCCACTTAACATGATGTCGTAGGCCTGTTGTAGTGTGTCTTTATTATGTTGACATGTTCTTTTATCCTAGACTCACTAGGACTTTTCATGATAATATGTTGGATTGTGATTTCTAATGAGATGATCATGTCTTTTTAATGTAATGAACTACTCTAATTGACGTAGTGTTGCTGAGCTATCCCTGGAGCTCTGAGATGCAGAGTTATTTGTCATAGATCATTTTTAAAGTTCAAATAAAAGTATTTTATTGAAAATTATGTCTGTGTTCATTATGGAGATTGAATTATAATTTTCATTATTCTGTTGTTATTGAGTCTTTATTCTCTTGGTTTCAGGGTAATATTGCCTTTATAGAAACAATTTGGGAATGCTCTTTTATCTTCTATTTTACAGAATAGTTTGAAAAGTATTAGTGTTAGTTTTTTTTTTTTTTAATTCTGTGCTGAATTTTCCTTGTCCTGAGCTTTTGTTCCTAGGGGAGATTTTAATTGCTGTTTCTATCTTGTTTTTTTCCTGTGTCTGTTTAAAATATTCAGTCCATATTGGTTTAACTTTTGTATGCAAAATGAATCTAGAAATTTCTTTTAGAATCTTCAGGTTATAATAATATAAAGTTTTAAAGTATGTTCTCAAGATTCTCTGAATTTTCTCAGTGCCTATTGTAACGTCTTCATTTTAGGTATAATTTTATTAATTTGGTTCTTATCTCTCATCATTAATTTGGCCAAACTTGATAACCTTTTAGCTTTGTTTTTGAAATGTTGTTTGAGGCCTTTTGTATTGTTTTGAACCATTTTGAAATTTTTATTTACAATTTTTTCAATATTTATGGGTGTTTTCCTGCACAGATGTCTATGCATTGTGCACATGCAGTGCCAGTGGAGGCCAGATGAACTTGTTAGATCATATGAGACTGGAATTATAAACAGCTGTGAGCAGCCATGTCCTGGGCATCAAACTTGAGTCCTTTGGAAGAACAGCCAAGTGCCCTTAGCCACTGAGACATTCCTTTAGTCTTAAACTTGTTGATATTTCCAAATCACCAAATCTTTGTTTTGATTCTCTGTATTATTTCATTGGCTTCCTCTTATCTTTATTAGTTTTCCACTACAGTTTTGTGTTTGTTATTCTTTTTCCAAGGCCTTAAGGCGCATCATTAAGACCTGTCTTCCTTTTGTCCAGTGGATTTTGATAAGTTGTATTTTTGTTTTCATTCAGATCTAGGACTTTTATGAATCTTTTCTTGAATTCTTCCTTCACCCAATTGCCATTCAGGGGTTTGCGGTTTAGTCTCTATGAGTTTCTAATACTGTCTCTTGTTTCTATTATTATTTATTATTATTAATTTATTATTATTATTATTATTTATAATTTTATAAGTTTCCTATATTTGTTGAGGCTTCCTTTTTATTCAAATACAGATCAAATGGCAGATTTTGGGAGTGAGCCCTATGCCTACTCCATTTCAAATTATGAGAAATATCTGAATTCTTTAGTGTGGAAAGTTATGTAGATGTCTGTTTAAACTGATATGATTCATGGTGTTACCAACTCTAGTATTTCTCTGTTTAGTGTTTGCGCAAATGACTTGTCTACTGTAACAGTGCAGTAATCAAGTTTCCTACTATCATTCTATTGAGGTTTATCTTTTAAATATGATAGCATTTATTTTGTGAAATAGCATGCCTCTGTGTTTAATATTATGATCTCTCTTTAGTATATTACTCATTTGATGAATTCACAGTGTACTTCTTTATCCCTTTTGTCTAGTTCTTGTGTGTAGTCTATTCTTTTAGATATCAGAATAGCCAGGCTTGCTTGATTGTTAGAAATAGGTTTTCTATCCTTTTAGCATGGTGTTTATTATTGATGATGATGTGTATTTCTTGGAGGCAGAAATAAGATATATCCCATTTTCTAATCCCATGTGTTAGTCTGTGTCTTTTCATTAGAGAATTGCATCCACTAATATTGTTATAGAATATTATTGAATGATGTATATTAATTCCTACTGTTTGTTTATTTTGTGATGCTTTCTTCGATCTTTTTTTAAACTAGCTTCTCTTGAATTGCTTATTTTTTTCTTGTGACCCATTGTGTATATTTCTCTTCAGATTAAAGAATTCCTTCTAGAATCTTCTGTAGCGTGATACTGGATTTATGAGTACAAATTCATTTAATCTTGTTTTCATCGTGCAAAGTTTGTTTTTTCTTCTTAAATTTTAATACATAGTTTATTTTTTCTGGACTCAACACTGTGTGTTGACTATTGTGGTCTTTCAGAACTTGTAACACATCTTTTCTGGGTATTCTGGCTTCAAAGTTTCTGCTGAGTAATCAGATAGTATTCCAGTGAGTGCCTGCTTATCTTATTAGAGCTTTCACCCATGCTGCTATCTGCAACTTTTCTTTATTTTGTGTTTGTTAAGTCTTAATGATAATATTATGTGGGAATTTCTTTTCTAGTTCTGTCTATTTAAAATGCTGAGGACTTCTGGTACCTGAATTAGGTGGTATCTCTTTTTATAGGTTTGGGTATTTAATTCTATAATTTCATTTAAAACATTCCCTACGCCTGTGATATGCTATTTTCTATCTTTTTGTTACTACAGTGTCAATGGTAGGACTTTTCATGTTGTCTCTAAACTTTCTTATGTTCCATTCATGTAATTATTTTTAAATTTCTCATTGACTTTTACTGAGTGATCTAGATCTTATTCGTCTTCTGGCACTGAGTCTTGCTTCTCACATGTTCTAATCTGTTATGGGGTTTCCAAATAAAGTTATTATTTGGCTTATTGGATTTATCTTTCCTACATCCTTTCAGATGGGCTTTTCTGCAGCAATCCTATGTCTCTATTGAGTTGTGCTCTCATGTGCTGGATAGACTCTCTCATTTAATTTACCTGTCTGCTTTTGGTCTCTTAGGGTATGTAGCTATCTCCACTGAATTGTGTGCACATAGCTGTAATCATTCCTCTGAATTAGTCAGGAAGATCATCCTTGTCATTCTCATTGGGCTTCACTGCCAATGGATTGGTAATTTTTGATGGGGAGATTTTGTTTTGTTCCATTGCTTTTATTTCTGTTGTGGGATTTGCACATCTATGTGTGTTAGTTTTGTTTTACTTTATGTTCTAATCACCTTTTTTCAAGTATAGGCATGTACACTATCAGGAAAAGATAAAATGTAAGAAGGTTGAGTCATATAAATGGCTCTTTTGTGGAACTGATAGTGGAGGTTGTAGATTTTAGCCTCAGTCTTCTCTTGAGAGTCATCACCATCAGCACAAATACCACCTACGGCTCAGCACAGTCTTTGCCCATCTCTTCCGTTTTTTGCTCTCTGCTGTGACTACCCAAGTCTGGTTGCTGTATCTTGAGTAAATTCTGATCAACAGTCAATTGGAGACATGAGATTTTGGGGAGCCAAGTGTGTTGTCAAGAGGCTAACAGAGCATGCATGGAATGGGAAGATGAAGCAGAGCCTTAATGATTAGTTAGCTGGAGGCACAGGACCTAGAGGAACCAAAAGGCCTATTGTATTGTATAGAGAAGCACAGAGCCTACTTGCCAAAGCAGGGGAGTGAAGTTCTGAAGTGTTTTGAAGTGAGCAAGAGAGGATGTAGCTGGTCATGGAGGGGAGGAAAGTCCTGGAAAAATAGTCAGGCCTGTGGCCTTGGTTGCCCAAGTAAGTCTCTGGAAGAACCAAAAGGCTTTGGGGGTGTTAACCTGGAAGGCAGAAAGGAAGCTTCTCTAGGAGCCAAGTGGGTCTACTGGATAGAAAGGAGCTCATCTACCTGGCAGTACAAGTGGAGGAGCCCCAGACAGGCAAGCAGGCTTATTTTGATAATATTTTTATATAGCTTGACTATTAGGTCAGTTCTGACCTCACAGAATAAGGAAGCGTTCTTTCTATTTTCTGGAAGGAATGATAATTGGTATTATTTCTTCTCTAACCCTTACACAATGGAATTTTTCTGAATGTTATCAAGTATAGATTAATTTATTGCATCTATATAGGCCAATTCATCTTATCTCACATTTATTTGAATTCATATCTTTCAAAGAACTGGCCAATTTCATCCAAGTTATCAAACATATTTACAGAAACTGGTACCTACTACTCCATTTTTGCCCACATTTAACATATATTAAATCACAACCCATGGCTCTTCTTTCATTTATAGAATCTGTGTTCTAAGAACTTAATGGTTCCTTCTTAGTGACTTTTCATAATTTTGGCAAATTCATAATACTTCTATTTCAAACATTCTTTTGCTTTATTCTCTCTTTATTCTTCTTTAGAGCTACAGATTATATTTGTTTTGCACATGTTGAAATGATTCCACTGTTCTTAATGTTTCATACTTTCCTTCCTGCTTAGGTTTACTTTAAGAATCTTATATGCATGACTAACATTCAAATTCACTCTTTCTCACTTGTGTCAAATTCTGAATATCCCATAAAGCAGTCTTCACTTCTGTTTTTTTTGTTAACAGGTTACAGATTTGAAGATTAAGGCCAATATAACTCAGGATTTGACTGTGCTAAATTATATGATTGGCAGCTCTCTCTCTCTCTCTCTCTCTCTCTCTCTCTCTCTCTCTCTCTCTCTCAACTACAATTTTGTTATTTCTTCTTTGTACATTGTTAAGGTGTACAGAAAGGGGAGTGTTCTATAATATTACAGTTAATTAAGCATTAGGCTTCCAGTGGGCCTGTGTGGAAAGTTAATGGGATCACCAGTAGATCACCATAGTACCACGTCTCCCACACCACGCTCTCTTCAATTACCATGCCTGAAGCATGTCCAGCTGATTGCCTTAAGGGCCTGACACAAAGTGTTTCACAAAGTTGTTCCCCGGTGGCAGGCTCCTGTACTGACAAGGCTCTCAGCTTACTTTTCAATGGGTATCCTTTGTATCCTACAAAGCGATTATTCCTAGATTCTCACAATGAGAACGTGATCATCCTGTCTCTGCATCCTTAGTGCTTGAATCACACAGGTTTACACCATGTTTGACTAGTTTGTACAGTGACAAGGATCAAACTCAGGGATTTGTCCATGATAAGCAAGTGCTCTACCAATGGACACAAATCCCCTAGATGGTTTCCCAACTTGCATGCTAGGTAAGCACTCTAAGACTGAGCTATATTCACTTCCTGCCTTGTAACTTTCTGATGCCTCCACCACTAGGAAGACCTGATACTGGCATTTGTCCTACCTGACCTTGTTTAGTCTATGCTGAATTTTAACTAATTTTAGTGAATAACATAAAACTTAGGGTATCATAAATTGAATATGTACTTATTCTAAAGAATAACTATAAAATCAAATATGAGAGAAAATTTGAAGGTCAATTTAATTCATACTTTTCAGGTTTCCTGATTATGCTTAAGTCAGTTTTAAGATTCATAAAACTTTCTAAATCCAAAAGGAGAACAATGTTACAGGAATATTTTGTGTCAAGGTACACAAAGATTGTATGACAAGTCTACCCAATTAGTTAATACGGAGCAGATAAACTGTCAGTCATACTGATTCATCCCTGAGGTCAGTCTGAGACACCACCTTTTGAGACCTCTTTTTTAACTGTCAAAATAAAACAGAATTTAAATGTCAGAAAATGGCTTTCAAGATTAGTTTTGCTTGGTTGTATAAAAATTTAAAGTTGCAAAAATGTAAATGGGAAATAGGTTTTATGCCGAGAAAAGCCAAGAAAGACAAAGCTTGGTCAAGAGTCTTACATATATGTATCTACTAGTTTTCTAAGGAAAAATCAGGGAAGGTAACGGTAAAAGAAAGAAGGTAGAGGACTTTTGTGTTCATTGTGAATTGTTTGTTAGTAGAACTTTCTTTTTATGAGTATGAAAATAATTTTAACCTAAGATATGGACACAAGCCTGTTGACTTGGCAGACATGTTTCACAATATATAACCATGTTTAAGAATACTGCAGACATTTAGTAAGTAGGTCACTGAATAATTATTTCTTATGCTGTAGCCTACATTGCAGAAGCAACATTTAAAGTTCTGCAACTCCCTATCACATGTTACTCTGTTTTCCAGGCTAGGAAATAGCATTACTAATAGTCAAGGAATAAGAATCACATGTCACCAAGGGAAACGCTGTAGGAATACAAACAGACAAGAATTCTCTACTTAGTAGCAATGATCTGAACTACTTGAGAATGTGAGGTGTTTTGATATAATAGAAATTGTGCTGCAACTCTTAAAATTCTCACTTCACTTATAAACATAGCACACACCAAAAACAATTTAATGTCTGAACATATCAAAAATAGCAATGGAATTTTTTTTGGATTCAACATTATTTATCCAGTTGCTGTTATAAGTCCCAGAAAATTTGAATTTAAATACCTTCTCCTTCTACTATTGAGAAAGTACTTCAGATATGAAAAGAGGAGTTAAGGAAAACAGCTGAGAAAACATCCAAAATGCACTCAAATATAGCATCTTATTTCATTACAGAACTGAAAGTGAGGCTATTTCCTTAGAGTGAATGAATATGTTACTTCTAGGTAATGGCCTTAATATCCTATATTTAGCTCTCTTAAATGTAATTAGATTTGTTAAAAAGAATTACAAACCACAGAAGCATCAGGATACCCCAAAATAAGACTTAATATATATTGGAAGCAAGAAGGAATGTGTAAAGTCAATGGCACTCCAGGGACAGCCAGTGAATAAGACCACACTAACTGCCCGCCTCCTCACCTCTAGGCGATGTGCTCTGGAAACGTGGTGTCACATTGTGCTTCTAAAGTCTAGCTGTGAGAAGACTCAATTGAGACTTTTAAAATTAAGATTTGAAGTAACTGTTTTTCTCAATTGATTACCTTAAAACTAGAGTTTACATGTATTCAGACGAATTTTGAATATACAGTGTAGGTCTCTGAAAATTGACACACATATATGGAGTGATGAATGATCTTCATGAGCACATTTATGATTTTGTCTAAGGAAAAGTTGAAGATTTAAAAATATGTACAAAATATAATTCCAATAGTGAGAGATGATTCTGTGTTATTATTTGATTTTGTTCCCCGACAATTATGTGTTACTAGAAAAAAGCAGTCTGTGTAGTGCAAGAGAGGAGGCAGAGGAAAAGGAAGCAAAGGAAGAAGAAAAGAAGAAACAGGAAGAGGAGGAAGGAAGAAGAAAGTAAGGAGGAGAAAGGGGAGGAGTGGGAGGAGGAGGAGGAAGAATTGAAGAAAAGAGATAGAGTTAGAGATGGCTTTGAGAAAGACGACTTTTAGGAATCTTGTCAGGATGAGCTCTTATTTTTTCTTATTCCCTTCTTTCTAGCCATTTTGTGATCAGAGTACCACTTTGCCATCAGAACCACTCCCTAAGATTAGCACATACCAAAAGGAATTAAAAGGAGAAAAGAGCAAAGATCAGGAGACATTGCATGTCCTTTATTTGTATTTTGGAGGTAGCAAGAACTCAGTAAGCATTTGTGGTTGACTAGACTTGGAGATCATTGAGACTCAGTGTCAGTCAACAGCCAGATATCCTAAAACACCTAAATAGTAGGACAATTCACATTTCCACGAATGTTAGATATTCTAGCCAGTTCTTGCTCAAACATGTATTTTAATAAGTCACCATATGAATACCAAAATTAGATCAATTTGTCTAACATATTTTTGAATAACTTGGAAACAGAGATAGCTGGTTTGTTTGTATGTTACAAAAATAGCGGAGTAATTGCTTTGGGGCTGTGCCCTGTGGCATGTATTTATTAAATATTGTCTTTGATGTCAGCTCTAAGCTTATATAAACCGTTACATTATTCATAAAGATACTTTCCCCAGCAAAAATATTCCCCATGATCTTAACTGTGACAAAAGGGAAAGAAACCACCAAATTCACATTGTTAATTTCTTATGAAAATGGCACAAAATTGATATTCATAATAACTTGTATTTCATTCACAACTTAGAAAGAATGGATATTTTCATTATCACTCTACTCTGGAACATTTCCCCAAACTGTACAGCATCAAAAGGCCCTAGGCATCTTTCATTTTTTAAAACAAGTTTGTGTGGCTATACCTCCTCATCAAGAAAACTTTTACACTACAACTGTGTGATCTGGGTCTGTGATCAAGCTTGGTTTCTCCAGGATTGAGAAGTTTTACCCTTTCTTTAGAGGCATGCATTCTTAAGAAAGGAAATTATTTGTTAAAAATTTATTTGGTAAACAGACCAGAAAGGCTCAGTTAATATTTAACCATCAAGTTTTGAGAACAGCCTCTGCAACTGTTTATCTAGACAAATCTACATTCAAATGATAAATGCAATAAATTCTCAATAACCTTACAATTAATAAAGGGATCTCTTTCACTTTATTTTGAAAATCACAAGCTTGTAGATGATGGGAGAAGTTAACATTTATAGGTTAGCAAGATATGATTGTCAGAATTCTGGTTAATTACAAAGTTACATTCATCACATGACAGAAATGTAACAAAATCACCTACTATTACAGTGCTAGGATAGTCAAATAACTTATGAGTAAAGCCATGAATTAGTTCAAAATTTCATTCATGCAGAGTTGTGGTGTAGAGTAATATTTCAGTTGTTTTTTCCTTTTCTAAAGTGACAAAGGAAGTTTTATGTTACACAACTGTTATCCTCATTGTAGCAAATCCACTTTGAATTTCTTGGAATTATAAGAAACCAGTAACAGTAGATTAGGTATATTTCTTAAAGATTGAATTATGTATAAAACAATAAATTTATGAGAAGCAAATTCTTCAATTATGTCTTTTTACTGAAGGGCAAAGATCACACATGGAGATTTAAAGATAAAGACACCTAAACTTTTGATTTGATTATTGCCTTATTATTATTTTATATTCTGTCAGAAATTCACATTTACTTTCCGTGGACAATGTTTTACTTTGCATTTCATTCAAAGATTGTGTTTCAACTATTATTTACCTTGGATGTCTCTAGACTCTTATTAATTTGTAATAAACAGTAACTATGAATAAGATGTGATATGTCATATGTTTTCAAGCTGAAGCAAATTTGTAATAGGTGTTTCATTTCTTAGTTAGGGCTCAATGTTCTGTTAATCTTATCAAAATTATCATAAGCATTATATTTGATCAACAACAAATGCTATCCCTTTAAAATGCACAGTAGAGGACTTCATAAAGTATATATAAACTAGTTAAATAAAGATTTACAGGAAGCAAACATATAATGTACAATTTAGTGTATCTTTGAGATTCATAGAGATAAATATTATACAACACATGAGTTTCTAAGATAACAAGTGTTAATGTTACTGAAAATATATAGAATGTGCCAAAAGCCAAAGGTAAGAGTGTCTCTGTGAATGTGAGTGTGTGTGTTGGCTGGAGTACATGAGAAGTGACAAGGAAACCATTGTTTTTTGTCACCTGCAGTGAATATGACATTGGCCTTTATGCCAGGAAAGAATGGATTTGGTGGTGTGGTTCATGTACTGCCTCTGATAACTAAAGTAACTGTGTCTAAGAAAATAAATAAACTATGTCATGATAGCTCATCTCTACCGTGTGGCTTTCCATTCTCCTCATGTAGCCATTAACAGACCTTTTTTCCATATCAAGCACTATTTCTTGAGCGATACAGTAGATTTGAAGATCTGGATTTGACTGATGAAATTTCTACCTCATAATAATTGTGTTCCATTCTGATTGAAATAAAGGTACTAACACTGCTGTATTCTGCATTTTGTTATAGTTCTGCCAGTTTCTTACATAGCCTGTGGTTTGTAACAGCCAGGAACCTCTCAAGATGGTTCTTCTGAGAGAAATCCTAAAATTAAATCACATCTTTTTCCCTTGAGATCTGTGTTTATAAAATTGAAATACCTGATTTTTTTTTTGAGACATGGTACTTTGAGAGACTTCAAACAGTGACTGAATTTCAGTTTCTGCACTATGGATAGCAGCTAGGTAGCTTCCTCCAGGGATAGACAGGTTGTTTTTTGTTTTTTATTTTTTGTTTTTGTACAGAGAGGGTCAGTTTTATGTGCTCAGTCTAAAACCATTCTGAGAGTAATACATTTGTAAGTCATTTATATTAACCACTAAGATTGGTCCAGTATAGTAACAAGTTTTTAAAATTAAATATTTTTCTGATAATCAACACGAGGGCTTCAAATTATTGATGACACTAGAGAAAATTAAATAATTTAAAATAAAGCTTATTGTATATGTGAAATTACTACAGGGGATATTTCTATTACAAGTGAATTATTCTTTAAAAATATTTACAAGATCATACTACATTAACCTCAAGGAAAGTATTTGAAAATTACAAGTAAAATTTTTTTATTCATCTAAATTTCAAATAATTTAATAAGTGTGTACTTAAGTTCATAAGAAACAACATGATGGATAAAATATTTGAATATAAAATTCCACTCTATCTTTTTCGAGAATGGAAATTGTGTGTTTTCCATGAAAGAATGTAGCCCTAACATCATAACCTATCTAATACAGTTGTGACAAATGTTATTGATAATGGCACCATAATGTCCTTTGGAGGGATAAAGACCCCCAAATTAAACATCTTGGTTACCATATGAGTTTTTAGTGGGCAAAAAGCACAACAGCAGAAACAAACAAGCAACAACAATAAGAAAACCATCTCCTTAAGTTTAGTTTGTTTATTATTTGAGGTAATAAGGTACTGGATGAAAATCTAAAAATTAAAAAGTTTATAGCAATCAATGCAGTGAGCTGCTCACAAAGAAGCTTTTTTGGGATATGAGTTCAAGAGGAAGAAAAATGTGTGAAAAGGATAGAACAGCATTTCAGGGTACAAGGGCTTAGGTATTCTGAACCACACCCTATTTCTCAGTTCCCACCACTTCTGGTTGAGAGACAGGTGGAGCCAGAGAAATTCATGGACTCTGGGACAGGAGGGAAACAGCCCCAGTTACTTATTGCCTGAACAAATTACAACTGCAGGTTTCAGCTTTCTTCTGGGGGAGCATAAAGTGAACCCTTCACTATAGATGACCTTTAATTGCTGTCAAGGCTTAATCACATCTCAAAAATGTGTACGGCTTTCAAGATTTTTGCACAAAATGTGTTAAACTATTTAAGCCTTATTCTCTGAAAATAATTGTAGAAATGCTCCAAGGTTTACGTTCTTGAGTAAGAAAGTATGGGTGTTATGGTAGATCCACACACAAAACGGCAGAAAATCTTTCTCATCCACCTACAGAGTACACGTGTACGGGGATGGTGATATCTGTTCACCCTCACACACTCAGCAACTTCCCATTCTCACAGATAACACCAAAGAGGTTGCCCCCCATCAAAACAATTCCTGCACTGCTAAAACTGCAGTTTGCACACTTTCTTTTGTGTTAATTTTTCACAAACAGAAAAAAGCACATTTGCTGGTTATGTATTTTCTATGCTCATGTTAAGACATAATATGATTGTAAAAGCAAGTTGTCATTGTACTATATTGATAGACTTATTAATAAATTTGGAGCAAATATATAATTTTCATTTGGAGCAGTTGTTAGCATTATATTTGTACTTTGTGAAATGTGAAGTATTAAAAGCCTAAACATCAGGACCACTGAATGTATATTGCCCATTTATTGTGCTGTATTAGAACAGTCAAGACAGTACTACAGGGTTTTAAAATATGTAATAATGTAATTACCCTAGCTTGTTTTCATCATAGAGCTAATGCTTAATTTGTATGTGGTTTCAATAATCAAAGAAGATTACACATGCTTCATCAAACCAAAGTTTTGTGAGATTTTGGTCAAATAATGAGGGTTAGACATCAATTTTCATGATGTATTTTTAATATCCGCTATAAGGATATCACATGCAATAAATTGGATTGCAAAATCTACACCTAACTGTGAAGGTTTTGATAACCCCACTGCCTCTGTGTTAGATGAGAGATGTGAATGGCTGGTTATTTTATGAGGATGAATGATTTTCAAACAAAATTTCCCAGTGAAAGCAGAAGAGTTGTGTACTGGAGTAAGTAGTCTAGACACTAGAACAAGAAAAGGTTTAGTTTAGTAAATATGCTTCTCCTCATTTCACATGCTCTATCAAACAGCGTTTTCCCTAATATGTGAAACAACGGCTTGATTCTGAATTGACAAAAGCTCACTCTAGACGTCTGTTTTATATTCTATTAAATTCAAATTGTGGCAGTGGCCAAAAGCTACCGATTCCAAAGTATTTCCAACTGGTCTAAAAAAATTAGTTCTGAGTGCCGATTTTTCCAACCCCCACCTCACCAGAATAATAAAACAGTGGGCAAAAGTCATCTACACTTTTCTGTATGTTTGATGCAATGTTATGTCACAGGTCATATGTTTATCAATATTTTCCTAGGGTATAAACCAGTTCCCCTCATAAAATCTTCATGTGAGAACATGTATATCTCCAGACTTGGCTTGTTTCTAGAAGAGACTTTCTCATGCATGGTGGCCTCCTTCGTCACTGTTCTTTGCCAGCTTGATGTAGATATGGGACCTTCATTGCTCTGTATGAATCTGAGTGGAAGCCAACTTAGTTACACTCAGAAGGAGCCAAAAGATGTCTTTGGTGCATAGCAGTCTCTCTCTCACAATGAGAAAGCCTCATGTACATTAAAGGTATAATACAATTTCTGAAGGGAGAACAGTTTGCAAAGTATTGAACCTACAGGCTCAGGCAGGCTGACTAATACATGCTCACAGCCACTCTAGTAATTATGGTGGATGGGTTTTATGAAGTTCCAGAAGACTGTCAGAAGTATCTTTCCATCTTTGGTTTTTAGAGGTTCATCTCTGTCTCTTGTATTAAAATGAACACTGCCTCATGCCAAGCATATTAGACTACTATAAATTCTCTTACTGTAATTTTGATTTAGCAGAATATTTTAAGTATACTTGGAGGATTATGCTAGAATAAAGCTCCAAAAAATATCATGAACTATTTTACAATATTATTCTCACTATGGTGATAGTGGGTTAAAGACAAGGAGGGGTTACATCTCTCACACATTCTTTTTGTGATAAGATTTTCAGATTAAAAATTGGCCTAAACTTATGTGTGACTTTTGGTTCCTTCTCAGTAATACTCACTGTTGATGGTCAGGGCCAAATGGTAAAGCTACTTGTCTCCCACCAAAGAGACACAAGAGCAGACTCATAATTAGCAGAATCCTACCAGACTTGCTGTATGTGCTTCTGGCACATTGATAAAGCTGAGATGTGAATCAAGACCCTTCAGGGCCTTTCCCCACAAGTTCCTTGTGGAAACTTGTGGTGTCTAAGCAATAGCTCGACTCAGTGAGCCAACAAGAGGCTCGCTCTGATGGCCACACTAGGAACTGTGCTAGAACAGTCTCAGCTCAGAGCTGCTCTGGTGTATTTACTAATGGCATTACTACAGTGGATGCCATGTGTTAAAAGAAACTCAGGGTCACCAACCCCGACAAGTGGGATTCCAGGGAAGGCAGTATCCTCGCTCATCAAAAGGATCCAGTCATTTGCTCTTCTGCTGTGTCAGCAAAATCCACAGCAGAGTTCTGGGTGATTTTCTTTTTATCCCTGAAGGCTTAAGATAATTATTTTTCACAGCCACATTAACTCTTATGATTAGTATCTTTATGGGGTTTTCATACCTATCTGAGTAGTTGCAGTAAGTGCATATTAATCAAGGAGGGATGTATAACCACTTTTACTCAATAATAATTCACTGAAATGAGTTGTCAATATGCTCTCATCCTGTAGATAAGGATGGGGATCAGCAAAAAGCTACCCTTTTAATAGACTAACGTCGATAGAACATTCTGCTATTAAGGAAAAGAATCAGGTTTTTCTCTTGCCTGACCTTAGTTTTTTGTTTTTTATATTGATCTGGATTCCTTGATGGATATTTGGTTCAGAGACACGACATCATGTGAGTCAGACTGAGTAGTTTATATTTTCAGTCCTTTAATTGTGGGCAAACATGTCTATGTTTCCTGAATTAGCCAGAATTTTCCTCATCGATTGGAATTTCCCATTTCCTTTCAAATTTGGTAATCTGTCCTACTCTGGAGCTGAAAATATTTATAAATAAAACATTTTCTCCTGTCTTTCCAGTCAATCAAACTCAGTACAAGAAAAATTAAAGCCAAACAAGTTCTGATTCTACCGTGAATGCCAAGGCCCCGATGACCCTGGCAGAATATTTGTGAAATTTAAAATACTAACATCTACTTTTGTGTATCATTAGTTCCTCTCTTGACTGCAAGATAGCTGAGTTCATTTTAAGTGCATTTTTGTGTCTTTCTCATTTGGAAGTCTCCTTTGGAGTTAGAGTTTATACCAGTTCCTCAAGTAGCTCTGATGGATGGCCAAAGGAAGAAACAGTCAATGACAAGGCCACCCTGATCAGACACACGGCTTGACGACCAACATGCAGGGCAGCTAGCCTGGTTATCTTGCTTTTAAAACCACTTCCCTCTTGTTTTTCCTTACATACTCCTCATAACTACAGAAAATACTGTTGCCAGTAGGGAGCCTTTTTGTTTCTTGGCAGCACTATTTTAAAAATAGCTTTTCGACATAACAATCTTAATTTTAATGCAACAAATTAGTTTTCAATAATTTAAGTGAGCATATCATGTCGCCCTAAGAACATTTGATATACTTATCTGTAGATTGATTTAATAATATCCATGGCTAAACACACACACACACACACACACACACACACACACACACACACATACACACACACACATACACACACACACATACACACACACTACAGGGCCCTTTTTAGTGGAGTATTCTAATTTCACATTCCCTTCATTGTCACTGGGTTTCTTTACATGGAGAGTTAAGATGCCATCTATAGAGATTACTTGATTTGTTTCTGTCAAAACTGAAAAAGCCACGGGCTTGCAGTGGGTCATCATTACATCAAAAGACAGGCTCTGGGTTTGAACAGAAACACCCAGCCTTAACGACAAATATCAGTGCCCCCCACCCAACTAGAAAGATTCCCCAGTTCCAAAGCTTCTGCTACTGTCAGACACAAGGAGTTTTCATTACTTAAATGAGTGTTCATATTTTTGGATTCTATTTTTTTTTGTAAAACATAGATTTCCCCATAGAAATTCAATAAATAAAGGACTTAACCACTGAATCAAGGAAGCAGAACTCCAGTTTTTAACCTTCCAGTTGGACTGGGCCCTACCAATGTTAATTTGTACTGCAATTGGTCTTCTAGGAGGCACAGGGCGAAGTGACCCCACGGCAGGTCCAGGGCACACTGTCTTGCTGGTCATTGGTGGCGTCTCTGTGTCATTGAATGAGGCTGGAGCTATAGCTGAATCCATAGCTGCTGGACCGTGACAATGGCGGCTGAGCCTCTTCACTCTGTTCTGGAGCATAGCTGGGGAACGTCTGTGCCCTGGACATCTTTGACGAACCAAACCCATGACCTAGAGACGAGGAAAGGAAAGATGTACTAAGAAGATGAAGAAGAAACAAAAGGGCATCTTTAGGAAAGAGAACAAGCATATCTAACAGACTTCAACCCCCCAAAACCAAGCTGGCAAGGAGGTGGGCAAGAATCTAGGCTTCGGTATCTAGATTCTTTTTCTTTTTCCCAGTGCTGAGAAATGAGCCTAAGGCCTCCCACATGCTAGTCAAGTCCCAGATTTCCTTTTACTTATTTTCAGAGTGACTCCTAGTAAGCTTTTAAGGCAGATCTCAGACTTCTGCTCCTCCTCCATCAGCCTCCAGACTAGCTTTGATAACAGTCCATGCCATCAAGTCAGGCTTCATTTCTTGATCGCTCATGAGTTAAAACATACCTAGGCAACAGTATTTTCCCCAAGTGTGTCTGTTCTAGAATTCTGCACATCAGTAGAACTATGCTAATTTTTAGGACTCTCCACCTTCCCCTCTTCAACCTTTGAAAGAAAGGCAGAAAATCCTTTCCCTGGAAAGCTATTTCTGATGGAAAGTCTATTAATTTCTTTTCTCTTGCTTTATCTAATGAAATGCTTTCTTTAAAGCACCTGTGAACAGGAAACCTGAATTTTACCTTTGTCATTAACAGCCAATTATCAAAGAAAGTTTTACAATAATAGGTTAGGGGTTTCTCCAGGAACTTTCGAGTCCCCCTATAATTGAAAACACATCTCGGTTCACCAAAGTGTTATACTTTGATGGTCACTAAAGTGTTTGAAGAGTTGAATCTTATACAAAACATAATCCAAGAAAATTCTTCCCGTGATTTTGACTATTTAGCTGATACCTTGTGATTGTCTAACACAGCCAAAGCACAATGATTACTGAAAATGTGTCAGGATATTTATAATGTTCAGAAAGAAACATGTATATTAAGATTTTAGAAAGACTTTCTAGTAATTGTCTCACCCTTTTTGTAACCAGTAATTATTCTTAGTGTTTGAGGGAGGTGTGAACCTGATGGAAGGGCTTAGAGAGAAGAGAAAAGTCCTGTATGCACTACCCTTCCAGCGTTTGTATTGTACTCAACGGGTGAAACAAATCCTGTATGCACTACCCGTCCAGGGTTTGTATTGTACTCAACGGGTGAAACAAATCCTGTATGCACTACCCTTCCAGGGTTTGTATTGTACTCAACGGGTGAAACAAATCCTGTATGCACTACCCTTCCAGAGTTTGTATCGTACTCAACGGGTGAAACAAATCCTGTATGCACTACCCTTCTAGAGTTTGTATTGTACTCAACGGGTGAAATAAATCCTGTATGCACTACCCTTCCAGGGTTTGTATTGTACTCAACGGGTGAAACAAATCCTGTATGCACTACCCTTCCAGAGTTTGTATCGTACTCAACGGGTGAAATAAATCCTGTATGCACTACCCTTCCAGGGTTTGTATTGTACTCAACAGGTGAAATAAATCCTGTATGCACTACCCTTCCAGAGTTTGTATCGTACTCAACAGGTGAAATAAATCCTGTATGCACTACCCTTCCAGAGTTTGTATTGTACTCAACGGGTGAAATAAATCCTGTATGCACTACCCTTCCCCTTCCAGGGTTTGTATCGTACTCAACGGGTGAAAAAAATTTAATTTGATTTGTGTTTTAGCTGATATCTTGGGCTTGGAATCCAGAGAACACTATCTACTAACACAGAAACATTGAATATTCACTTTCATACACCCGCTCCCGTGGCCATGTCCTTTGCAATGTCATAGACTGAAAGCCAGTTTCATTGCCACGTGCTTGATGACTCCAAAAATATCCTTGCAGTGTGGAGAGCTTAAGATCTAGGGAGAAAACCCATAGGAATTTAGTAATTAAAGGCTAATTAAAACTGGTACAACAGCTTAATTAAAAAAAATGTTTTAACTTTGTTGTAGGAAGGCATCTGAGACAGCAGGTATATCCTAAATGTGAGCTAGAATAATAGTAAATGCCTGTAAAGAGGGGGCATTTCAAGCTGATGTGATAAAAACCACTGTGTGTGTTGGGCAGGGATGGGGGAAGGAGATTTCTGTCTCTTTATCTTACCACTGACTAATGAGAATGCATAGTTCTTTGAACTAGAAACATCGTGTTTACCAACATATACCAGCTGGAAAAATCTAGTATTAAGAACATGCTCCTTTGTAGTTAAGAGCGGGTATTGCCTTTCCAAATGATCCAAGTTCTGTTCCCAGAACTCACACCAAGAAACTTACAACTGTAATCATAACTTCAGTTCCAGAGGACTGGTGACCTCTTCGGGCCTCCATGGGCAACTGCAATCATGTGCAACCCCCACACACCACATATATGCACATAATTAAAAATAAAATAAATATTTAAAAAACACACTTTTGGTTTTGTATTTATGCAACTGTTATTAAAATATAAAAATATCTGAAGAGAGAGGTGAAGCATATCTTTAATTCATATTAATTCTGACCTGAAAGTGAAGGCTTAAGTTGAAAATAAAGACTTTTCTTATAGCATACTATTTTTCTTTTAATTCTATAATATTCACCACTAAAAATATAATACAACAGACACTTACCAACCTTCTACTCAAAAGTTTCCAGGAAAAAGTATGTCTGGAAAGGGGTGCCCTGACTTTATAGAGTTCCTCAGCTGCTGTGAGAAAGGTGCTCAGGCAAAGACAGCAAGCTACAAAGAGCAAGTGAAAGGGCTGCTCTGCCACTGTTGAGCAGAACCAGAGGTGAGGTGGGGGTGATAAAACCATCCCTGTCACTTCAGCACCCAAACCACTTCCCCTTCAGGGTGCGAAGACTCACACTGCACCTCACCTCTTCAGAAACAAATGGACTTTGCTGTACTATTGTGCTTTCACTGCCCCACGTTGGGAGATCATATACTCTGTAGGCATTTAGGAAATTGAGAAAGTCAGCACATTAATTGCTAGCAAATACTGTAGGTGTGTGCTTAGGGTTAGTTTTTATTTTTTTTCTGAACAGAGTGGCTCACACTTTTGTCATCCTCTGCTTAGCACCAACACGTACTTACCATCATAATGTGCTGCCTCTCACTGTCACATGATTTTAATGTTATTCTTTTTCAAGGTCATCAGTAGTTTTTCACCTCTGTGAATCATTTATGGTTTAATTTGAAATTAATTTATGACTATTTATTTACTTCAGACAGTTCATAAATTATGCTGTTTAATGCTCATCAACAAAATAACATACCTCAATCAGAAGTGATTATGTGAAGGCTGTTTGATCGAGACAACAATAAATGTGAAGAAAGAGAGAAATAATTAAGCCCCTTTTCAGTATTCATTGGAACCATGCCCTTAGGCAGTGTTGATGAAAGAAAAAAAACAACAACAACAACAAAAATAAGCTGTGAGGCTTAAATTAAAAACTCAGTGGAATAGACCTGTTTATCCTGTTGACAAGGAGTCTAGTGAAATACTCTGTTAGTTTTCCTCCAATTAGCCAAACAGACAGATAAGGTGAATACAGACACAGAGCATCTGCACAATGCTACAAATTAAAAGCAGCAAATATGCTAACAGTGATAAGTCTATTTAAAAAATCCTCTTGAAATTTTATTTCCAGTCTGGCTGTCATTATGTCAGCTTCAGTGGAAATGATATTTTATTTGAATGTTCCTACAATGTTGAGGACTATATTTACCCAATGGGTTAAAGTACCCTTAGATATGGTAATTGTATGTGCACCTACTGAACCTAAGCTGCAAGGTTTCACTCTAGAAGGAAGACAGTACTGTATGTTAAGTGTAGAGTCATTTAGTGCATTTGCTTTATTCTAACAAAATTATTCAGGGAATTGAAGAACATCACATAACAATAAAGACACGATGAACGCCTGCTTTAAAGGAAAACTTCCCTGCTAGATCCCCAAATGCCCAAACTAGTGATGAACTGGAAAGAGTGCAAATGTAGTAGAAAACAGCAGCCAAGCTGGAGCAACGACTCTTACGTAGAGAAGGCAAGAAGGAGAGGGAAGAAAAAGGCAGACATCATGCCCTCTTCTCCGAGCCGTCAAGAGGTGTGTTAGCAGCAGTTATTGCCCGACTCCCCCAGTTTAGTGGTTTTCTACTTTTATTAACCAATTCAATTTAGATTCTAAAGGAAATCGTTTTCATAAAAGCCAAAAGGAAGCCCCAAACATAAAATTCTTGGACACTAACTGGTAAGAGGAAATGGTCCTGATGAAGACACTTAATAATTATGTGCTGAAAATATTTGTTAGAATCCGGAGGAACAGAGACAGTGTTGGTCCTTTAAATAACAAAACAAAATAGAAGTTAATATTACAGTGAGTAAGTTGGGAAAGTTCCCTGTGTGAGGAAGGAAAAGCATTAATAAAAGTTTAGACTGGTTATTCAGGAGAGGTCCATCTTTAGCAAGTACACTCTAGCCATTAGCTGCAAGAAGAGTGGGCAGGCTGCACCCATCCTCCTGGTCAGGAGGGGAGGTAGAGGCACAGGCGACGCAGAGCTAGGCCAGCAGAATGAACTTATCACTGTCTCGTTAGCAGAGGAGTTGTCTTGCTTTATGCTGTATTTAATACTGGAATGTTAAACTTGGTGAAAGTTGAAACCACACAAGCATTAGAGACAGCCCACAGCTCCACTACATCTCAATAATTAACCATCAGGGCTTAATTATGCATAGAAATGTCAACATGCCTTGCCAATTTTTTTTCTACAAATGGTTTTTAAATTTTATTCAATTTTAATAGTTGAAATTTATTTGTATTTTATTTTTTGTATTACAGAAACTTTTATTTTATTTGTTCCAAGGGAAAGAAATAATTTGAGAAATAAATTCAGATAGAATTGCCTTCAGAAAACACAAGCATTGGCAGTTTCTCTTTTTTTAGACTATTTTTTAAATAAACAAAGACATTTTTATTAACAGAGACAATATCAGCCTTCACTAAGATTGATAATTGTATTTGTTAGGCTTTACAACATTTTCAGAAGAGAATGACTTTTGAAAAATATTCAGTGTTCAAAATGAATACTAGTGATAGGAACATAATTTGCACTTACACTGTCTCCTAAGGAAGGAAGAACTAGGATCTCCTGAGGATATAATAGTTGAAATTTAAAGCAGCGATCTAGGTGCTCTCTTACAATGCTTCTGCAATTATGATGGAGATTAGAGTGTGTAGCTTTATGATCAAGGATCAGGTTCAGCATATTTGATGCAAAGGGAAAAATTATAATTGGTTTAATCTAAATAAATAATGGCTTATAAGAAAATGATAAAATGCATTGTTCATTGAGTGCAAATTTTGTGGAAATCTTGTGCCAATTACCACAAAACTCTTAGTGCTCCAAATAAACCCAACCTCTTGTCATTTTGTTTGTCAGGTATTACATCACAGCAATGAATGGCTAACTTATACAGTAATATATATTTTCATTTTACAAGTAGATAATCTAAATAAGACCTGCAGATGTTTACAATTCCTCAATCATTTGGTAGGGCAGCTATTACAACTCACTTTCCTAACAGATGCTGAGGCATTGCCTTGAATATTACTTCCTCACAGATGCTCTAAAGCACATCTCCGTTTATCAGAAGACAATCAAATGTCAATTTTTACAACTCAGCTCCTAAACATTTTATCTAAGTGCCTGTGAAATAATGAAGTAACTGTGAAGGAACAAAATCAATCCAAATAAATAAAGCTATGTCCTAGTTTGCAAAGGCTGCCCTAAAAACATTTCAGCTCGTGTGGATCAAGCCACAGTCATTTCACATTTTCAGTTTTGGAGGCTGCAGCCAAGCCAAGGTGAGGGTTAGCTTCTTCGGAGGTCACTGTCCTTGAGAAGGGGGCTTCTTTCTTTCAATTACAGCTGGCCATATTCTCGCTGTGTTCTCATATGATCTTTCTTCTGTGTTCACATGTGTGTAACCTCACGCTTTTTGGAGGAGATCCACTGTACTTGGTGCATTTTATCTCAATTGTCTCTTAAAAGTTTCTCTCACCCACAGCATTATAATGAGGGGTTATGAGTTCAACCTATGTATTTTCAAAGAACACAATTCCGAGCAATTATACCTATAAAATAAGACGAATTAAGAGATATCAACATGATAGCAAAGGCATATTTTCTTATTTTCCACGACTATACAAACTACTTGAGACAACGTGCTTTATAAGAAAAGGGGGTTTATTTAATGCGCTGATCCCGAGGCTGCAAGCGTGGAAAGCTCATCAGATCTGCTGAGGATCCCCTTGGCTGCCATGTGGCAGGTGGTGTTCAGGAAGGAACTTTATGCACAAGTGGTACGTGGTAAGAAGAAACAGACTAGAGTCCTTCCTATGACTAAGACGGATTCTAATGCCTCCAATGTCCCCAGTGAGCTAATGCCCTCATATTAGGATCTGATTGCTAAGGGTCCTGCTGTTTCTTAGCATCGTCACATCTTTAACCAAATGTCCAATATTTGAACCTGGAGGGGCACACTCAAACCATATCCAGTCCACAGTGATGATAGGTGATATCTTTGCTTTTCAGAAGGACTCTCTTGTTCCCTTGTTTTATTAAGATATAGTTAATGTTGGACAAAGGGTGAGCATATTCCTGGCCCTTCTCTGGGTTATTTTTTAAGAATGCATTTAATAATTAAGCACAGCAAGTAGATTTTCACCCTACTTCCTACATTATAAACAAACAAACAAATAATAAGAGCAAAACACTTGCTGGGCAGTGGTGGTACACTCCTTTAATCCCATTATACTAGATGGCAGAGGCCAGTGGATCTCTGAGTTCAAGGCCAGCCTGATCTACAGAGCAAGTTCTAGGAGAGCCTGAGATACACAGTGAAACCATGTTTTAAAGAAAAAAACCAACCAAACAAACAACAAAACCCAAACAACTACACAAAAACTTCTTAGGCCATTAATTTTCTGATCTAATGTATCAAAATGCCTCTGACTAATTTACATTCCCCTCAAGAGGGCATAAAAGTTCTTTTCCAAAGTTCAGGTATGAAAGCTTACATACATCTCATTGGTGTTTAGAGGTTTCTTTTTCTTTTTATTATTTAAATGTTTGTGTGTCTCTGTGTGAGTACACCAAGTGTGCGAGAGTGTTATGGGGACCAGCGAGGGTGGCAGATCATCACAGATTGGAATTACAGGCCCTGTGAGTCACTCATCTTAAGTACTAGGAACTGACTTCAGTCTCCTTGGAAGAACAGCACATGCTCTTAGTAGCTGGACCATTTCTCTAGCTCTAATGCTGATGTTTTGTAAATTTCCTTTTGTTACACAAAGTGTCTAAAGCTCAATTAAAAAAAAAAAAGGTCAGATCTGGTCTTGAGTATTTTTAGGTTTTGGGACTTAATAAAGCTATTTTTCTCTTTACGAGAATATTGAACTATTTCCTTAACATTTTTCTTTTTAAAAAATTTTTATTATTTAATTAATTTATTCAGATTACATCTAAATTTTCCCCCTTACTTGTATCTAAGCATTTCTCCCTCCCTCCCGCTTTCATTCTATTCCCTTCCCCTAGGCCTGTTACTGAGGGGTCCTCCTCTCCCACTGTATGGTCATAGGCTGTCTATCAGCTTTCATCTTGGTAGCTTGCTTATCCTTTCTCTGAGTGCCACCAGGCCTCCTCACCAAGGCAAAGTGGTCAAATATGGGCCACCAGAGTTCATGTTCAAGTCAGTCTCCACTCTCCACATAACTGTGGAGAATATCCTGTCCATTGGCTAGATCTGGGTAGGGGTTCAATGTTTACTGAATGTATTGTCCTGGGTTGGTGCTGTAGTTTGAGCAGAGACTCCTGGGTCTAGATCTGCTCATCATGATGTTCTTCTTGTATGTTTCTAGGACCCCCTGGGTCTTTCTATTTTCCCATTATCCCATGCTTTTCTCACCTAGGGTCCCATTAGGATGCCTTCACATCTATCCCAATCTCCTGGTAAGTGAAGACTTTCATGGGACATGCCTCTTGGGCTAGTGTCCAATTATAAGTGAGTATATATCATGTGAGTCTTTCTTCTTCTAGGTTAACTCACTCAGTATGATCATTTCTAGTTCCATCCATTTGTTCATAAATTTTGGGAATTCCTTGTTTTTAATAGCTGAGTAGTATTCCATAGTGTAAATGTACCACAGCTTCTTTATTCATTCTTCTACTGAGGGACACTTAGGCTGTTTCCATGTTCTGTCTATTATGAATAAGGCTCCTATGAAAATGGTTGAGCATATGTCCTTGTGTGGTGGAGCATCTTCTGGGTATATTCCAAGGAGTAGAATAGCTGGGTCTTAAAGAAGCCTTATTCTCAGTTTTCCAAGAATGCACCAGATAGATTTCCAAAGTGATTGTACAAGTTTGCATTCCCATCAGCAATGAAGGAGTGTTCCCCTTTCTCCACATCCTTGCCAGCATGTGCTGTCACTTGAGTTTTTGATCTTAGGCATTCTGATGGGTGTAAGATGGAATTTCAGAGTTATTTTGATTTGCATTTCTCTGATGACTGAGGACATTGAGCATTTCTTTGTTTCTTGCTTTTCCTTGTCTTTCATGTGTAAACATACAGTCTTTAAGTATTTCTTTTCTTTGTTTTTCATGTGTAAACATACAGAAATATAATATTTATTGTTATTATCAATAATGCTCCTATCTTTAAAGTTATAGACTATGCTCACAGGTAGATGTCTGAATATTTTTTACTCCTATCTTTAAACATTTAATAAAACATTCAAGTGTGTAATGTTTGGTTAGGTTAGTACTCAGTCCATAGTTAGATTGTTACCTTAAAAACCTTAAGATACTGAAAAATATCCGATATAATATAGTTTTGCTACTACTCAAAATATTCTAATTTATTAAAATAAAATTACATTTTAGTAGCCATTTCATGCATTTTCCATGACAAAAATAGTCTTACAAATTTTCTGGTTGATGTAGCCTCCATTTATTCCTGTTTCTTGGATTTAATTTGTCTTGCATTCTAATTCTTATAATTACCTACTGGGATATTACACAACTGTGATCTCTTTATGAAAGCTAGCTTAACTCTTTACTACTAGCATGCAGAGAATCCATTTGAATAATTATAGGCTTTACAAATGGTCTATGGCAGCTAGTAAAATGGAGAATGTTAAAAAGAAATATTTCAAGTTGAATTAACATGCATATAGAATGCATAAAATGAAAATCCATTAGTGCGGATGAACAAAAGGAATAGAAAATAACCTACAATAAAAAATTCAAGTGGCTTTAAAAGTTTATTCTATCATCATTTTCAAAGGGTTATTTATAAAATTTGAATACAGGAAAAATAAAGTATATGTTGTTATATAATGGCTCTCATTTGTGAGCATGTGGTCAGTTTGGCAATCAAGGAAGAATTTATGACTATAAATATGCCAAGTTCAGATAGAGACCTGAATGCTGTACTCAGTTGTTTCATACATTCACTGAAATAGTATACTAAGTTCATACAAATTAAGCACAAGAGAATTCATATCAGCTAATAATGCTTAAAATTATAATTAATAAGTAACTAGAAAATGTTATTTGCTGTAATATAACCTTTATCTTAAATAAGGCAAATAAACATCTTTTTCTGAGAATGAGACATTTCACACAGTATATATTTGGATTTGACTTATGACAATAATGCTATCTACAGAATTTTCAAATTTCAAATAAATTTGTAGGAATGGGTTTTCAAAAGCCATTCTAAATATAACACCAGGATGCTATCTTTCAAATAATACTTCAGATTTTCAAACAATCCAGCACATTTTTATGTTGCCACAGACTAAAACAAAGTTCCCATTTAGCCTTAAAACTTAAAAAACAATTTATAAGCTCTGCTTCAAAATTTGCATAACACAAGTCTGGATTCTTCATTTCACTGGTTCTAGAAGTTTGACATATGATTATTAAAATAATCATTAGAGTAGAAGCTTGGCCAGAACTTACTTTTTAATAACTTATTAGATATATTTTCCTGAGATCCAGTAAACATTGTGATAATGGCAAGCAAAGTCCTTAACTTTGCAAATATTTAGCATACTCATTGTATTTTAAAAATACTCCCAGCATACTCAGGTAATCAAGTTTATTCCTTCTCAAGTCTCTGATGGGGTTGGAGACCAGGTAGTTTAGTTTTACAATGAAGCTTAGTTGTTTAGGGCTTAAGATGTTTTTAGGTCTAGACAGATATTTTAAGTTGATAATGACAAGATGTCACTGAGATTGATTTACAGTCAAAGTTTTAGATGCATCAAGAGAGGAAAGATGTTTTCTTCAAGGCTGCCAAATACAAATAGGCAAAACACTAATAAACATTATATAAGTACTGATTGTTTCATGGTTATTCTTGCTATAGTTAATTTAATGGATATATGTTTAATGTTATAAATGTATATATAAAAATAAAAAGTATTTAATTAAAAATGCTTTATTTGTCAGGGGTGTGTGTGTGTGTGTGTGTGTGTGGTGTGACACAGTTCTACCACACAGAACAAGGACCAGGAAAATAACATAATTTTGAAAATATATCTTAAAGTTTTAGAGATGGTAAATAATTTTTATGTAAACTACACCATCATCTAAAAAATGTGTAGTATAATCTGAATTATTTGTGTACTACTTAAACACAAACTTTTTTCCTCTAAAGAACTCTCTATTTTTGTTTCCATTTCATAATTGTGAGAGTTCTGTCTATTAGTTTTTAATCTTTTAATTTTATAAGCTATAATTATTTATTAGAACATAATTCATAGATCAGGCATAGTGATATAACTGATAATTACAGTCCTGGGCTGTAGGCACAGGTGGATATGGTGTAGTAAGTTCAAGGTCTATCTGGCCTACATGATAACTTACCTAAAAATAACTAGAACATAATTTTAAAAGTTATATTTACATGTCAGAGTTAATGAGTGATCTGCACTGTTCTGAATTTTATACAAAGCATGTGTACTGGTTCTAAGCTCAATTAGCAATAAAATTAAGATGGTAAAACCCCATCCTTTTTAGAACACTAACAGAAATGCAGAAGAGTGACACAGAACATAATTTGAGATGCCATAGACTTAACTTTATATCCTGATTTTGTAACTATTTCTTTAGTTTACGGCCTTAAAATTGTGATTGTTGACATAGAGTAGCTAGAGAAGAATTTGATATATTTCATGAATATATTTCATTATTTTTTCCTGTATCTTTAATTTACTTTGGAGAAAATTTTCTCCGAAGAACAGAGGAAGGATGCAAAGATGCTGTGGAAAACTGGGCTGAGCAAGTGTATCAGCTGGAGCTCATACAACTGTGTCTTCTTCTCTTACCTATTGGCAAAGACGAGGCTTCTGATGTGAGATAAACTTCATGTGTGTATTTGAATGTGTGTATATGTGTGTTGTATGTTGTTGTATATAATATGTATGTATGTGTATATGTGTGTGTTGTGTTGTGTGCATGTGTGTGTACCAACTAAGGTTCTTCATTAATGTAAATGTGCTTACTCTTTTAAGCTTGTCTTATTCCAGTTTCTGTCTAGGCTCTGAACTTTAGCTCTCACGAAGCTCAAGTCTCCATTTTTCCTTCAGGAATTCGTTAAGAAGAGGGGGCTAGAGGTCAGCCTTGGTTATTTAGAGACACTCAATCTCAAATAACAAAGTGAAGGTCTGGCAAGGCGGACCATTAAGTAAAGGTGCTTTCTACCAAGTGTAGAGGAATTTAATTCAGCAACATGGCTACTGTGGCAAGGGATTGTAAGGCCCTCTCTCTCAGCCAGCCTGGGAACGTGACCCAGACAGGCTTGGGAAAATGACCCAAAAAGAATTGAAGGCCAGCTCAGCTTCAGTTTCTGAGATCAAGGTGGCCAACCGAGATAAACAATTTCAACTAAGGTAAACAATTACCATCTGGAAATTCTCTGAAAACTCCTCAACACCCCTCTTTGCCAAGAACAGCTCCCGAGGCCAACAACCCCTTCAATAGCCAATAATAATTAGACAAGCACCCCTAGCGACCACCAGAGCCAATCCTAACATAAGACACACAGCCCCTCCTAACCTTTGCGGTTTTAGCCTTTAAAAAGTCTGTTACAGTGACTCGGGTGTGCCTCCCTCCCGAGTGAGTGCTGAGGCCCCCTGACGCGCATCAGCAATAAACTTTGTGCTTTTGTATCAACACTGTGGTCCTCGAGTGGTCTCTTGCGACGACCTCCTCCTACCCGAGTAAACTCTAGGGTGCAACAGGATCACATCCAAAGACCTAGGTCTGTGTGATCTGGCTAGAACACAGACACACCTGTAGCACACACCTTTAATCCCTTTGGCTGGAAATCACACCTTTAATCCTGCTGTCTGTAATACAGAGCTGCCTTTAGTATACACCTTTAATCTCAAACAACGATGTTTCATTGATGAGCAGACAAAGTGAAAGTCTTGACAGAATGAGTCAGAGATAGGATATGCCCAACTTTGTGAGGAGAGGACGGGAAAGATAAACTAATTAAGAGCAGCAGAGGAAAAAGATTTTTTTTTTTTACTAGAGATCTTTTAACCAGGACAACTTGACAGTGACATGTTGCAGAGAAAACAAGCTAGACCCAGATGAAGACAGAACAAGCCAGAGGAAGGAGCCAGAAGATTAAAACATATTGACAGAATTGGTTTGAGGCTAGACAGAACAACTCAGTCAGAAGCAAGAGAAGCAAGTTTGAATCAGTCAGGTTGGAGAGGAGTTTGGACCAGAACAGCTGAGTTGAACCAGCCAGCGAGAGTTGAGAAAGAGCTAGAAAGGCTTGAGAATGGCTCTCATCTCATTCCACCATCAGAGGAAATGAGAACATTACAGACAAGACTTAGGTACTGGCTAGTTTTATATCAATTTGACAAAAAACAAAGTTATCTGAGAGAAGGGAGCCTCAACTGAGAAAACGTCCCCATAAGTCCAAGCTGTGCACTGACTTGTAGGTTCTTTTATTAATTAGTGATTGATGAGAGAGGGTCCAGCCCAATGTGGATGGATCCATCCTTGGTTGTTAGTTCTGCATTCTATAAAAAATCAGGCTGAGCAAGTTTGTAAGTAGCACTCCTCCATGGTTCCCTCAGCTTCTGCCTTCATGTTCCTGCTCTGTTTGAGTTCTTTTCCTGATTTCCTTTAATGATGAACAGTGATGCAGAAGCTTAAGCCAAATAAACCCTTCCCTCCTCAAGTTGCTTTTGGTTGTGCTGTTTCATCACAGAACAACAGAACAGTAACTAAGGCACTTGAAAACCTGAATTTGGTTCTTTGAACATAGACTATGAAAGGAGGGAACCTTCTTCACAAATCTCATCCTCTGACCTGAATATGAGCATTCTGTGTACACTCACATGCATGCACATACACATATATACACACAGTTACATGTGTGTATGGAGAAACCACACACACGTATATGTATATATAATTTGTGTGTTTCCATGTGTGAGTGTGGTTTCTCCATCTTTTGGCTAAGATTGAAAGTAAAAAATAATAGGAAGTCTGACTTCAGCCTGAGGGAGAAGGCACACTTTCCTGTGTTCTTTTAGCATCTGGTACAGACCTTACTTTATCTTTTATTTCCTGTGTGTCTTTTCCTTTAAGCTTGAGAAGACGATGCTTATTTACCTTTGTGTCTTTGCAGCCTTGTAAAATGCCAGGCGCACTGCATTCAATAAATATTAATGACTAAAACCATGAAAAATGCATGTGACTGCTCAACCCTGTGTGCGCAGAAGAATGGAACACATCTTGCTCGGCGTACCTTTGATCATGAAAAAATTGCATGTTGAATCAAAGCAATTAAATGATGTAACCTTCTCCCAACTAATGGGGGAAGAGCAATCCTTTTCAAGATGAAATTTTAGATTGCAACACAAAGCTAAATAGGATTGTCCAATATGCACTACAAGAACCATAAGTATAAATATCGTAGCAGTCAAAGCAGGAGGGGAGATATTCTAAAGACATTTGTGCTCTTCTCTTAGCTATCAGGCTATGGAAACAACAGTGTTTAAGGAATTAGAATCTCTCTAGTCTCTGAGTGTTTCCATTGCTATTATAAAATACCATAATCAAAAGCAACTTGGAAAGAAAATGGTTTCTTTTGCTTTACAACTTTCATATTACCTGAGAGACCTAAGGGTAGGAACCCAGAGACAGAAATTGATGCAGATATCATTGAGGCATTCTGCTTACTTGCTTGCTAATCATGTGTTGCTCAGGTTCTTTTCTTATAGAACTCAGCACCACCAGGCCAGCCAAGAGTGAAAATGACAACAGTGACCTGGGCCCTCCCATATCAATCATTGATCAAGAAAATGCATCACAGGCTTGCCCGCAAACCAGTCGGTACATTTTATCAACTGAGGTTCCTTTCCTCTATCCAATGACTCTAGCTTGCATCAGGTTGACATAAAACTAACCAGGACATCTGCGAAGCTCATTCTGGAAGAGGAGAATGCAGGCTGACCCTGGTATCAGACAGAGGAAGAACTCACCTTATCTGACCATTGTGCAGTATAGATCTGAGTCTGAACAATGATGGGACAGCAACGAGCAGGACCACACTATGACCAAGTCTGTTTAATTGAGCGCATCTTCTGCCATCTATGTAAACCTGAACCTTTACTTAAGACTCCAATCGTGGACCAGAGATGGTGTCACTGGACGTCTTTAGATGTTCCTTTTCCTAATATGGCTATATTGAATAAATTTCCTTTCTTTGCTTTTCACCATTTCCTGTCTCTTTATTTTTCTTTTTTTATTATTTTTATTTTTTACATATAAATTTATATTGTTACACATATCTGCAATAAATTGCCTACAGCAAGAAGAACCTCAAAACAATCAGAAATTATATAAATGTTATATTCTTAGTGTTTTGGCTATTTGTATTTGGCAGCCTCGAAAAAAATCTTTCCTATTTTAGTGTTTCTAAAATTCTGAATGAAAATCAATATCTATCATATCTCATCTTTATCAACTTAACACATCTATCTAGACCTAAAAACATCTTAACTCCCAAACAAATAAGCTTAATTGTAAAACTAAACTATCTAGTCTTCAACCCCATCAGAGACTTGAGAGGAATAAAATTTATTATCTGAGTAGACAGAAAGTGCAGGCTAGCAGCTTCCAAAATAAGAAAATGACAGAGACAGTTTGCTGCCTGAACAGTCACCAAAAACTCTATTACATTGCAGCAGCAGTAGCAGCAGCAGCCAAACAGACATATTTGTGAGGCAGGAACTATTGAGAACTTGCTTACTCTGTCTTAGCAGAGTTTGGCCATTGACTCTGCCTGCATCAGAGCTTGCCTACTTTTAGGCAGAATTCTGTCTGTGGCAGAAATGAGGACATTTTGCCCGGTGGCTTGTTTGCCTCATTTAAAGCCATCTCCCTAAGGAGGTTCATTGATGCTCATCATCTTCTTTGAGGTAGGCTGAGTATTGCCAAGAGTTAACCTGTCTTATTGTTAAAGAATCTTTAAAATAACAAAGTCATCTTTAAATGCCATTTCTGTATGTCTCAAGATTTTTGAAGACCTTATCTATTTTACCTTATCTATCTATATAATCATATCTATCTGTTATACCTAGGTTGTATATTCCTGTGATAAAAATAGACTAGTAATTGACATGACCATGGCAGGATGGCCTTGCCAGGCCACAGAAGAGGATACAGGTAGTAGAGATGAGACTTGATAGGCTGAGGTCAGATGTTAGGGGAGAAGGGTTCCCCTTTCTGAGGACTAGGGGAGGGAGGAAGAGGGGATGAAAGAAGGAGGGAGGATTGAGAAGGCATGAGGGAGGGTGATAAAATCTGGATGTGAAGAATTTAAACTGAAGAATAAGCAGGTAACTTATATTGCTAATCTCATTACATAGGAATAGTTTGGAGGCTGACTGAGACATGAGTGTCTAGGCATAGACAATGCTTCCTGATGGTAACAGAATCCCTGTGATTCATTATTAGATGCCGTTCTTTGTATGGCATGAATGAAGATTTACAGACGTCTTTCTTCTGCCCATACAAAGAGCAGGGAACCAGCCTTAATTGCTCTGTGCATCACCCACACCTCATATAATTATAACTTTAGGACTGTATAATGCTTGTGAGAAATTATATGTTTTCAGAACCAAAGAACTGGACACTAACACTGGATCAGACCTGGCAGAATTCATTCCTCTCAGTATTCTGGACACTGACATCCTGCATCCTTCATGTTGCAGCATCAAGTGCTTTAATTGCTGTTCCTCATCAGAACAGGACAGCTTTGAAGAAAGCTTCCAATCTCAATTGGTCCAGTATTTCAGACTGTCTCACATCAAACTTTAATTAACTGGAATTTCTCAACATTTAGAAACTGGACCACAAATGCTGTTCCTAGCCTGTTTAACCATTTTCTCCAATTTAATGTGGGCCTCTACAAAGATAATATTTGTCCCAAATCAGCTAGAAGAAACCTTAAGAGAATGACACCCCATTTCCTTAAGGTGTGTTGAGTAGGTTTTTGGTTGCTTTCTTAGGCTGTAGATGTTTATTTTCATTGGGAGTTGTTATAAGTTATTATTGGTCTTATTCAGAGAGGAAACAAGGTTGTACTCAAGGATTTCTGTCTTTTCCTTTATCTTTCATTCTTAGGTTTGGAAATAGAGGTTGAAAATAAATAAGGGGGAATCTAGGATTTATAGGATAAAAAGTAGATTATTAAATCTACTCCTCAACTTAATGATTTAATTGTTACTCGCAAGATTATTTTAATTCACTGGCATAGAATTTTGTATATTGATGCAAAATAAGTTTAATTTAGATACATTGGTATAGAATTCAAATTTAAGATTATTCTTCACACATATTATATATTTTTTACTTTAATATGAAGTATTGTACCCATACAACTCAGCTACAATACAAGGTTTACTTTCAGTACTTTGAAAGTGCTATTGCAGGCTGCTTAGGGTAATTAAGTAGTACAAGTTAATTGTTAGTTGATCCTGTCTCTTCCATTGGTCTGTTGAGATAGGTATCTAAGCCTCACCTCCTAGCACCAACAGAGCACAAACTGTGGGCCCAGCAACACTGATAAGAGTATGAGAAAGGCTGTGTTGGTTTTTGATTTCTTACAATGAATTATCCAGCAATGTTAGTAATTAAGGTATTTTGAAAATTGAAACGTAAATGTATTTGGTGAAAAAGTGAGGAAACAAGCTCTATGTTGTTCCAGCTTGCTGGTAGACACCTCTGTGTGTCTTTTGCCCCCTCTGTATGTTTCCTGAACAAAGACATCAACTTTTTTCTTCAATAATCTTCTCAAACGTATTTGTAAAACTCAAAGATTAAGATTTGGTTCTTACAGTACAAGAAAAATAAGTCTCCTTCTGGGGTCAAGTAGGAAAATAAATATAAAATATAGAGGTGAACCAAACTTTGAGTTACACACCTGTAACATATTTCACTTCTTTTACAGAGCCACCAGACTCCTCTTTATGTGATCAACTGGTGACAGAGCTTTGAAAATCACCGTAAATGCTGACATGATGTTAGCAACAAGGCCGTGTGTAGTGAACAGTTGGGTGTTCCTGCCCCACATGCCTCAGAGATTCTTGTAACAGCCATGTAATCGTGGGAAGTTTACTTCCAACATCACATGTGGAGTATAACCTTAGTGGCTTATATTGACAATACCAAGAAATCATGATATTTATGATTCTAATGTAAAAGGAAGGATTTTCTAATTTTTTGCAGAGTTTGCATTTGCCATTTAGTAAGGCTGTGTTCTGTTGCCCTGAAGTCCTTCCTAGATCTGAAGTAAGTGTCCTGATTAGGTAATTTACACAGCAGGGACATATTGGATGGTTTCATACAGAGAGATGCATAACTAACTCCATTACACAAGGTGCAGTGAGTGAATATGGACAACATGATTTGTCCTATAGAACAAAAAATGAGGCAAGTAGTATTCTTATCACTTAAATCTACAATATTGAAATAGACTATTAATTTCAAGTAATTTCCAGCACAGACAGCTCAGGCACCTTAGAAGACACTCAAATTATCTCTTATAAAGCAAATGGATTTTTTTTGTTGTTGTCACTGGTGTTTTATTGTTGAAGAGAATATCTGTTCTTTAGATGATTTTAAAAAAAATAGCATGCTATAAATGAAAAAAAAATGAAACAAGAAAAAAATCAGAGAGCTCATTTGATTTTTCACAGGGAAGAAAGAAAGATTTATTTTAGTACATCACAAAGTAGAGAAAATGAATGATTCCTGTAGTTTTTAGAACCAAGCTTTTATCTTGTTAGAACCATTGTTAAAAAGAGTGCAGCACGTTTTTGTTCTGAATATGCTAAATTGGTCTTAGAGATTTGCTGCTCCCCTCAATTCCTCTGAGAT